>NC_137690.1:38465862-38640862 GCF_963989245.1 Nansenia antarctica
TGCCGGTTCGCGTTCGGAAGCCTCCGAACGTTGGAACGCGGGCTGGTTCGCCAGACAGCGCCAACGTTCGGAGGTTCCCAAACGCGAACGCGAACCGGCACGGTTCTTTGCCGGTGTCTCAAAGCCCTAACACTCTCTCTCTCTCACACACTCTCTCTCTCTCACACACTCTCTCTCTCTCACACACTCACACTCTCTCTCGCACACACTCTCTCTCTCTCTCTCACACACTTTCTCTCTCTCACACACTCGCTCTCTCACATACACTCGCTCTCACACTCTCACTCACACACACACTCACTCTCACTCTCACTCTGGCCTGGCTCAGCTGTCTACAGGGTTCTCTAACCTAAAACCCACCTGGTTGCCCCTCAGTGTTTCCTCTATATGCGTTAATTCGTGGCGGGCCGCCACTCCGCCACTAATTGATTCAGTTATTATGACCGGAGAAACAGAAAAAAAAGCAGATTGAAGCTAGATTTAGGCCGCATCCAGACCTACATTTCGTTACGATTTAGGGTGTAGTAAATTACAATATGTTACAATGTTGCAATTAACCTCGTCGTTTGTGTTCGCACTGCAATCGAGACTGAATCACTCTCAACAGGCGCGCGGCGCGAGGCAACGCGCTTGCAAAACAGTTTTGTTGGTCCGAATTTAGCGGGACATTTGGATTTCAGGAAATCACTCTCCTCTCTCTCTTCGCCCATCGGCGGTGCCTTTTTTTTTTAACAATATGTTTATTGTTTTTCAGTTTGCAAAATCACATCAAATTGTACAACAATACAAAACACAGCAAACATTTTTCACCCTGTTCTCCCACCCATAACCCCATCCCTAACAATTGAAAAGACACACACAAAAAAGGAAAAAACCTAAACAATAAATAAATGATATAACCTAAAGAATATTAATAATAAGTAGTAATAATAATACAATAAAATAAATTAATATAAAAGGGTGCATTCCTGGTCAATGTACATGACCATAAAGCTACTCTACTCCCTCAGAGCTTGTTCTTGTTGAAGCAAATTACCAACATTAACATTATGCCTTGAGAAATACTTAAAGGGCCTCCATACATCATCAAAAACACTCTGTTTACGTCTAACAATATACGTTATCTTTTCCATCAACATACTTGACGCCATTTCTTTAACCCACATTCCAATTCTTGGTCCATCAACATTTTTCCAATTAAGAGCAATTGTACGTTTTGCTTGTAATAGGAAGGCCTCCAAGATCTCCAGGGACCCGACCCACCCTGGGCACGTACACTTTATCAGGCTGCCCTCGAATAGGAGGTACAGGACCCCGGCCGCTAAGACAAACAGACTGAAGAACTGCTTCTACCACAGGGCCGTCAAGGCCCTGAACACAGCAAAGGCCTAAGTTCTGGGCCCAGGACAGTCCGGACGGATTGTATGGCAGCTAGTGCTGAGGCACAAACATGTACATTTCAAGCCTGCAAACTGTGACACTTTAAAATAACGTGAAAAAATACTTTTGTGCAATATGACAACCCTAGTTGACTATCTGTGCAGTATAGTACAGTGGATTGTGTACATAGCCTTTATTTATGTAAACCAGCTCCTTACCTTCTTGTGATTTTATGGTTTTTCTAAAAAAAAAGTTTTTTTTTTTTTTTCCTTTCCTAATACCAGGGGAGCCACCCCTCCTAAATTTCGTTGTTTGGTACCTGTACTGTAGCAATGACAAATAGTCCATTCCATTCCATTCCATAATATACACATGTCTATGAATCTAATCTCTTTGCTTCGTAAATGTGGATTGGTAGGATATATACCAAGAATAAAAAGCTTGGGATCCAATGGTAATTTCTTTGATAAAATTTGATCAACCATATTAATAACATCCTGCCAAAAGGTATTCACTTTCACACATTCCCATACACAGTGGTACAGTGTCCCTCTTGCCTCATTGCACTTAATACAAGTATCAGGAATGTTGTCATTAAACTTATGCAACTTAACAGGGGTTATGTATGTACGCATCAACCATTTATATTGTATTAGTTTCAAGCTACTGCTGATTATCTGCCTCTGTGCCTCCTTACATGCCTCACTCCAGTCTTCTACAGATATTTCCTCCTCTATGTCTTCCTTCCATAACCTCAGTTTTGATTCTGACGATTCATCAGATCCAGACACAAACAAGTTATACATAGTTGAAATTAAACCTTTCTCATAACAATGTCTTGTGACTGCTAACTCCAATGTGGAAAGGACAGGTATATCTAACGAATGATTTTGTGATGAGGATATAAAGCTCCTAATTTGAAGATATTTGAAAAAAAGATTTTTTTGGAATGTCATATTTGGTTGATATTTCTGCAAAGGACATAAATACTTCCTCCTCACTGTACATGTCTTGTACTTTCCTTAACTCTTTTCCAGCCCATATTCGAAATCCCGTATCACTTGTCCCCGGTTTAAAATTGGCATTACCCCAAATAGGACTGAAACGTGACATGGAAGAGTTTATATTAAAATATTTGCATGTATCAAACCAAACATCAATCATGTTCAATATAATAGGGTTGTCTGTATTTTTCTTCAGGTATTTACGCTCCGCTGAATACAGATATAAGTGCAGTGGTAAGCTTTGTGTAAGAGAACAGGATTCCAAATCCATCCAAGCAGGAGGGCTTCTAGATGAAAAATAAAACATAATGGACCGCAATTGAGCTGCCCAGTAATACCATTGGATGTTTGGGCATTTAAGGCCACCTCTGTCATATGGTAGATAAAGTAAAGTTAGACGCAATCTGGACCGTTTATTTTGCCAAATAAAGTTGGTAAACAATTTCTTGATTCTAGTAAACAAAGATGAGGGAGGGGGCAGGGGGATATTCTGGAACAAATAAAGACATTTAGGGAGTATGTTAATTTTTAGAATATTTATCCTGCCAATCATTGAAATAGGTAAAGATGTCCAACGTTCTACTGATGCTATACTAGCCTCCAAAATTGGGTCATAATTTATCTGCGCAATCCTATTCACCTCAGGGACAATCTTTATTCCCAAATATGTGAAGTTATCTGTAGGGTTGAAAGTAGAGGCATAAACATGGTTACTTTTCCTCTCCGATTCATTAAGTAACATTATAGATGATTTTGAATGATTCCCTTTATACCCGGATATTTTCCCAAAAGTTTCAATAAGACCTAGAAGTGCGGGGACAGAGCTCTGTAGATTCTTTAGAAGCAAAATTACATCATCAGTGAAGAGTGCTATGTTATGTTCTAAATGACCTATACGAATTCCACAGATGTCACTGTGCATCCTCACCGCTATAGCAAATGGTTCTATTGCAAGGACAAAAAGCAATGGAGATAAAGGACTCCCTTGCGGGCAACTTCTAGAGATGTTGAAAGGTTTAGAAATCATACTATTAGTCAAGACTTCTGCAGTAAGCCCAGTACAAAGCAATCTAACCCATTTGCAAAATGTATCTCCAAAGCCAAATCGGGTAAGCACCTCAAACAGATACGGCCACTCAACACGATCGAAGGCCTTCTCTGCATCAAGTGAGAGTAATGCCGTATCTGTCGCCCCCTTCTGGCTGTGCAAAATATTGAGCACTCGTCTGACATTATGAAATCCTTGTCTACCTTGAATAAATCTGTTTTGATCTTCCCCCACCACCCGAGGAAGCAAGCCCTCCAATCGTTTTGCAAGAACTTTACAGAGAATTTTAGTTTCTGAATTTAAAAGACTAATTGGCCTCATGTTTTCACATTTAGTATTTGGTTTTCCTGGTTTTGGAAGTAATGTGATTAGGGCGCCCCTCATGGATGTGGGGAGAAGACCATTCTCGAAGGATTCCTGAAACATCTCCATAAGAGGTGAAAGTAATTTGGATTTAAATTTTTTATAAATATCTATAGGGATACCATCTGGACCCGCTGATTTTCCAGCTTGCATACAGCCAATCGCTTCAACAATTTCCAACTTTGTAAAAGGTCTGTCTAATGCTCTACTTTCCTCTTCAGAGATTCTGGGAATATTAAGGTTGTTTAGGAATTGCGTCTGCATATCCAGGTTAGAAGAGCACTCAGAGCTATACAATTTCCCATAGAAGACTCTGAAGGCCTCATTAATCTCTGTAGGGTCCACTATAGTTTTACCGTTTGGAGCTTCAATACTGTTGATAGACCTCTCTGTTTGTTGTTGTTTAATACGCCATGCTAGGAGTCTTCCGGGCTTTTCCCCCTGGTCATAGTAGGACTGCTTGAGTCTCAGTAAATCGGCAGCTGCTTTATTAGCTGACAATTCATTATATTGTGATCTAAGTAGGAGTAATTTTGTATGTTTGTCTATAGAGATATGTTTGTTATGGTAGATATCCATTTCAATTTTTTTAATTTCCTCATCTAATGTCTTCATTTCAAGTTGTGCCTTCTTTTTCTTTGAACTAGTAAAAGAAATGATTTGACCCCTAATGAAGGCCTTGAATGCCTCCCATCTCGTGCTAGCAGATGTTTGGGAAGTGTTACATTCAAAATACAAATCAATTTGTTCATCTAAAAAAATCGATGAATGTGGGGTCCATAAGCCATCCCGACTGAAAGCGCCATCTTGGGGGATCACTCACTAATTTAGTATCTTTATAAGTCAAGGATACGGCTGCATGGTCAGATAAAACTATGCTGCTATAATGACATTCATCAATTTTGGAAAGAAGTAGGGCTGAAACCAAAAAGTAGTCTATACGTGAATGAGTTTTATAAGTGCTGGAATAGCAGGAATATTCTATTGCATTTGGTCTACCATGTCTCCAAATATCCAATAAATTCAATTCTTTCATAAAATGTTGTATTGTCTTTCTCGACCTGATATGAGTATCATCTAAACCAGTTGATCTGTCTATTAATGAATCCAACGTGCAATTAAAGTCGCCACCTATTATGTATCGCCCAGGGAGATTTGAAATAGTCAGAAATAAATGATCATAGAATTTAGGGTCATCGTCATTGGGACCGTACACATTTATCAAATGTATACTTTCGGACAATAAAGTGCCCTGGACCATGATATATCTACCTGCAGGGTCCTTAACTATATTTTGAATCTGTAGTGGGACAGATTTATGGATCAGTATCATAACCCCTCTAGCATGAGTGGTATAGGAAGCAGACAGCACCTGACCCTGCCATCTGTTTCTTATTTTAGAAACATCCTCACTCAGCAGATGAGTTTCTTGTAAAAAAACGACCTTTGATTTCAAGAGTTTTATTCTGCTCATCACTTGCTTCACCTTTGTAAGTTTGTTCAGACCCCTACAGTTCCATGAGGTAAATTTTACCTTACAACTATCAGACATTGATTACAGTAGTACAATGTATCTTTAACAATCGCTTTGATAGAATGCACTGACAAACCACACCCACATATAAAAACAAAACAAAACAAACCAAAAAACACCCCGAATCCCATGTGAACTTAAAGCCCATGACATGTCCTCTGGACATCCCCCCCCTCCCCTCCCACTCTATAACTACCGCTTATAGCCAAAGCGAGTCTCTCTCTAGCTTTAAGTTATTCTCTTCAGCTCTGACTAGCTTTTTTACAAAGTACTAACCACTTAAACGTAAGTATGTAATCATGAACTATGCAACATTTGCAACCTGTAGCCTACATAGGCAACCGCCACTGTGTTAAACGTCTGCACACAACAAATAGGCCTATACTCACATACCTGGGACCCACGTCGTTCGAGGGATGAAGAAAGCATTAGTAGAAATAGAAATCAAATACAAATCAAATATAGCCTGAAACCATTGTCCACATCAAATCCGTGATGAGTTGAAAGTCCCAAGTAAATAAATGTCATTTCGGCTCTGTCCAGTGCCTGGGTGCAACCATATAAACTAAATGTTATTTCAGCTGTCCAGTGCTTGGATGCAAAAACGTGGATGCCCTTGTCTCGAAGCCTCTTCCGCACGTCATCGTAGCTGCGCTGCATGCCGTGCACACCAGCGGAGAGGTCCTGATAAAAACGCACTTGCTCCTTGTTGTAAAGGACCTTTCCTTTGATTCTGGCTGCCTTCAATGCTCGTTCCTTGTCCTTAAAGTTCAAGAACCTCATAATAAATGTCCTTGGACGTGTCGTGTTCGAGTCGTTGTTTGGTGGAGCGCCGATTCTATGAGCCCGTTCAATTACCAAGGCAGCTCGTGGGTCCAACCCCAGAGCCTCCGGTAACCATTTTTCCAAAAATGCGACTGCATCCTGGCCCACTGCCTTCTCCGGTAAACCCACCACTCTCACGTTGTTTCGACGGCTTCTGCATTCCAAGTCGTCCACTTTGTTGGTAAGGCTTTTGACGGTGCTTTCCAATGCGCTGACTTTGGATGTTAGCCCGTTGACGCTGTCTTCTGCGTCGGAAATCCGTTGTTCCGCTTGTGCTACGCGCCCTGTGCATTCTTCTACCTGTTTCCTTACATCCGCAATGGTTGCTTGCACAACATCAATTTTCTTATAAAGACCACTTTTCAAGGACAGTATGGCTTTCATGATATCTTGATTGCTACTCCTGTCTGGGTCCAATACCTCGCCATCTCCCTCATCGGGGTCATCCTCCATGTCAGCCATGACAGTGCTCGTTCCTTCATTCTCCGTCGAATGTTTGTCGTCAAGTCGTGGTTCCTTTTTATCTTTTTTGACACTTTTTCGTGACATTTTGATTCCCAGTACTCTTACAAACGTGTTGCTTGACTTTAAATAATAATAATCTGATTAGTATTGTAGGATTAATTACATGCTAGCAGCAGAGCTCAAACGCCGTGACCTCCTAGTACCACGCCATAACCGGAAGTCATCGCCGGTGCCTTTAATCCCGTATCCTAATCGAAAATGCAACATCATCAGCAACGACTGTGGGTTTTTGCATTTACTGCTGTTCTCTGGTTCATGTTCTTATACCAGTGCTCAGTATACAAGTATTTTAATGAACATTCGTAATGTAGTCTCTGATGTTCATGATCAACTAAATCAGCCTATTTTGTGAAACAAATAATGTTCCCGCTAATGGGTTAACCGAGCAGCCTCGCACCTAACGCTAGCTTCGAACTATTCATAGCATAAACGTTGGTAAATGTCATAAACGACACAGTATTGGCAGGGGGAAAGAAGGGGAGTAGAATTTTTATTGACAACGGATTTACATGCTGGAAAAACATGCAGCTAAAATTCAGGGAACATTTGGACAATAAGAGACACAAGGTGTGGTCGCATGGTCTAATTACAGGGCAAAATGCGCGGGGCAAAAATAATCTATTGCCTCTAAAATCATCACGAACAGAACGGCGGAGGTACGGGTAAACAGGGTTCATGTCGCTGTCATTAAAGGTAAGAATTGGTTTTCTTTAACTCAGCTGATGCATTACCTTGCTGTTGGTTGTTTACCGAATCTGTCACACTGTGATTTTACTTGTGTAAACAGTTAGTGAGTAACGTTAGTCGGTTTTGTGCGTGTACTCTCCTGTAGGCCTACTTCGTATTGATGAGCTGATGATCTTTCATTGTGTGTGTGTGTGTACGTAAGTTTATATTCTACGGATGTTGTTCAGTGCTGTATGCGCGTTCCCGGTTCCATGTGTACTCTACTCTTGTGTACTTCATATTCGATGAGCTGATTATCTCTCGTGTACTTCATATTCGATGAGCTGATGATCTTTCTGCGTGTGTCAGTGTCTTGGGCGTATCTGTCAGTCACATGTATATTATACGGCAACCGATGTTCAGTGCTGTATGCGCGTTCCGCATGTTCTGCTGCAGCTGTAGGATATCTTGGTATTTGATCACCTTCTATATAAAATCACCTGCTCGGCTTTAATGACTTAACCTCTATTTAAAAAATAATAATATGTTTGCCACCCTCTAGTTTTTGGTGAAATGACGTCTTTGTTTTGAGCGCCAGTGCGCGTTTCATGCCCGTGCACGCGAAAAAAATGCGAAAACTCACCACCCCGCCACTAATGTGAAAAATCCTGGAGGAAACACTGCCCCTGCAGGGTACCACGGCTCCAACAACAGGCTTGTTGACATGTTCAGCCTGTCATTCACAGCACTAAGGCAGATATGATACAACTTACAAGCTTAACTAGTATATATCTATAAAAACAACAAACGAAACAACAACAACTGTTTAATAGATAGCTTACCTGCGTTGCGGTCGCTGCCGTCTCCAAACAGGTCAGCAGAGCTGATGGACGTGCTGCCAGACATGGTGTCTAGACGCGACTTGGCCTCGTACTGGGAACACACCATCATCACATTACACACACACACCAACATCATCACATCACACACATCATACTGGCAACATACTGGCAACACACACCAACATCATCACATTACACACACACACTAACATAATCACATCACACACATCACACTGGGAACACACCATCATCATCACATTACACACACATCAACATCATCACATTACACACACACACACACCAACATCATCACATCACACACATCATACTGGGAACACACCATCATCATCACATTACACACACACACACATCAACTTCATCACATTACACACACACACACACACACACACTAACAACATCACTAGGGCTGCAACTAACGATTATTTTGATAATCGATTAATCTGCCGATTATTTTTTCGAAACGGGAAAAAAAGATTTAAAACAAAATTTTGCTTTTTTTAATTTTTATTTTATTAAAAAAGATTTATTTTGCACATTTTATTTTATGTTTTCTAAATCAGCCAGGCCTATACATATACATGTGCAAAATGAATAAGTATTAATAAAAAATAAAAAATAATATAAATAAAAAAGGCTTTGCTACATCAAATAGGTTTAACAACAGGCCATGGACTATGGCGGTAGATTGTTTCAATAAAGTAGTTGAACTCTAGCTCAATACATGCATTGTTTTAGGTAATAACTTTGCTTAATGTAAAGGTCAGTAACCCAAAGTGCAATATAGGCTACAGTACAAGACACTAATGTTTTTATATAACAGATATGCTCCAAAACAATGCAATGTGTCCTCTCACCCCATACAATAGGCTAGGCGACAGTCAGTGCCTCACTCTAACTCACGGGTAGCTTGGTAGGCTACCACTAGCTAGCCTTTAGCTTATCACCTCTGCTCTACCACTGACGTTAGCCAGCTAGCTAAATACACTTGTCATGCAATATTGAATTCATGAATGCGAGCAAACACTCACTGGCTATCGCATTACATTACAGTCATTTAGCTGACGCTTCGCCAGAACTCACACTAACGCATTTGCATGGAGAGCAGGAGACCATGGAAGGGCTGAGCCCAGCAGGACTTATATAATAAAACAATAGGAAGTTAGCTGTAACCCTCCTCTATAAAAACATAGTTAGTGTAACCCTCCTCTATAGAAACATAGTTAGTGTAACCCTCCTCTATAGAAACATAGTTAGTGTAACCCTCCTCTATAGAAACATAGTTAGTGCTCTGGTTCTCAGCACAGCTACGCAGACTACAGCTGGACGAGCAGCGTAGTGACAGTCAGCTAGCGGCAGCAGCGAGCTAACCCTGCTAGCTAACTCACTAGCATGTCCTGACAGCAGACAGCAGACAGCTTCACTCTCAAGGCTTTTGAGTAGCATGATTTAAATGTAGCCGCCGCGCCGGTGTAGGTACCGGATTTTCCCACTTTTCCGGTTCCGGTCATAGGTTCTGCCCTTTCCGGCCATAGGTAGCGCTATGATTCGCTATGATTCGCGATGCCTACACCGGCCGCAAGACAGCGTGGCGTGCGTCAACAGGAAGTAGGTTTGTTATGGAAACAAACCCCCCCCCCCAAAAAAAAGAAAAAAAGAAGACGAATCGATAATGGCATTCGTCGCCAACGAATTTCGTTATCGATTTTTTTTTATTTTTTACTTTCTTTTATTGAGATGTTACAGATATACAAAAATAATACTTTTCAGTTTTGGTTTGTTTTTACACAAAACACAAACATGTCCCAACCCTCCCCCCCCCCCCCCCCACAAAATCCCAAGTGGTGCATCCCAGGACGAAGGATATAAATAAACAATAAATAATAATAATAACAGTGGTGATAGGTAATGAAGACAGTACAGGTAAGTAATCAAAGAGATAAAGAGAAATAAAGTGCAATTCATTTGTAAGTGAGGATAGATGAGATGGTCGTGTTGGTCTGTGATACCATGTCTGTTATGATTGTAATATGTCCCTCTCTAGAACGAGATGATGTATCTCTAGGGGTTTATCCTGATAAATAGATTCACAACATATGTGTGGTGGCCTGGGAAAACCCTTCACATGGTGGCATTTTGACATTTTCATTTTTTAATATTTCCATAAATTAGAAGTTCTCAGCTATTCATAACTGGTTGAATGACTGAGATAGCCCTTTATGAGCATTTTAATGTAGCATATCAAAAAAAGTGAAAGGGGAGAAATCTTCCCCTTTCTCCTCCGGGTCGGGGGAGGAGCCTATGCAGATCGGCCGGTCTCGTTTGTCTGCTTGTGATGCGGTGGTAGTCTGCTCGCCTCGTCGGTATGCGAGGGACAGATCCATTTGTGTGTCTTCTAGTTAAGATTTTATTACTTTATGCTTATTGTGAGCATCAGTAAACTGGCAATAACACAGGTGGAAGTATCGTCTCTCCTTTCGCTCATGTGTGCGTGCGTTGCTTAACTGAGAATGAGACACGTTCAACGTGATGTTGTTTCGCTAGCAAACTACCCGCCACAAAAACATCAAAATAAGTACTTTCTCTTTTGTTTTCTTAAAATGTTTATTCACCATAATGTAGTATGGAGTTCAAAGTACTAGAATACCACATAATATCAAAATCGCCAAAATCGCGATTTCCATCTATATTTGCTCTTTGCCACGAACGAACGCCAGCGACATCCGACGGGTTTTCCCAGGCCACCACACATATGTCATCACTCAGCATCCAGCGCACTTGCATTGTCAGGGAGGGTTTTTAGTTTGTTGAAATAGGATATTATTGGGTTCCAGGTGAAATAAAAGCGGTCTTTGGACCCCTTAAGTGTATATTTAATCTTTTCAAGTTTCAAGTGAAGCATAAGGTCAGTCAACCATAAGGAGGAATTCGGTGGTTTGGGGGATTTCCAACAAAGCAAAATCCTCCGTCGAGCAAGTAGAGTGGCAAATGCCACAATGTCTTTATGCTTGTTAATAATCTGTTGGTCAGTTGGCGCTATGCCAAAGATAGCTGAGTAGGCGTTAGGTTGCAGGTTCAGATCTAGTGCCTGTGAGAGGGTCCTGAAAACTGCTGACCAATAATCAAATAATAAGGGACATGACCAAAACATGTGTGTTAGCGTTGCCGGAGCGTTATGACATCTGCTACAATTCTCATCCACGTCAGGATAGATTCTGGCTAGCCTAGATTTGGAAAGGTGAATTCGGTGCAGGACCTTAAATTGGATTACGCCTAGTCTAGCACATGATGTGCTCCCGTTAACTCTCGTCAGAGCCTCAGTCCAGGAGTCATCGGGTATTACGTCCCCTAGCTCCTCCTGCCATTTCTCTTTAATTTTGTGGAGGGAAGTGTCTCCGAGGGATGATATGCTAGAGTAAATACTTGAAATTAGGCCTTTTAGATTGGGAGGAATTTGGAGGATATCATCTATAGCAGAAGGTTGTGGTGCATTTGGGAAGTTTGGATCCAAACTTTTAATGAAATGTCGGACCTGGAGGTATCAAAAATAACTTGAGCGGGGAAGGTTGAATTTTTGAGAGAGGTGATTAAAGGTCGAGAAGACGCCCTCAGTATAGAGATCTTTAAATTTGGAGAGACCGAGTCTTTTCCATAAGGCGAAAGCATTGTCTATTCTGGCGGGGACAAAAAGGTGGTTATTGCAGATAGGGGCTAGGTTGGAGAAATCTTTTAAACCAAAGTGGCGTCGAAATTGTGACCATATTCGTAATGTATTAACAACAACAGGGTTAGAGGTGTAGTGTGGGGCAGATAGAGGGAGTTTGGAGGTAATCAAGGCGGAGAGGGATGTTGGAAGACATGACTCATTTTCTATTTCGCACCAAGACGGCTGTGGTGAATGGACCCAGTATATGATTTTCTGAATATTGGCAGCCCAGTGATAATAAAGCAAATTTGGTAGGCCCAGTCCGCCCTGGGACCGATGTCGCTGTAGAAGTCTTTTCTGTATTCTAGGGACTTTACCCCCCCAAATGAAAGATGATATGGACTTATCTATGGACGAGAAGAAGGACTTTGGGAGGAATATAGGGAGACATTGGAAAAGGTAGAGGAATCGGGGTAGAACGTTCATCTTAATACAGTTGATCTTCCCTGCCAGTGATAAATTAATGGACCTCCATTTCTGTAAATCATCTTTTAATTTATTAACAAGGGGCGTGAAGTTTTTTTCATGTAGTTTAGAGAAGGACCGTGTAATATTAATTCCCAAATATTTGAAGCCAGATTTAGACAAATGGAAGGGCAAGTCACATTGTGGGATTGCGAGAGCTAGGTTGTTCACTGGAAAACATTCGCTCTTAGTGAGGTTGATCTTGTATCCCGAAAAGCTACCAAATCTATGCAGCATCTGAACTATATGGGAAATGCATTGCACCGGGTCAGATACATACAACAGTAAGTCGTCGGCATATAGCGCCACCTTGTGTTCCTTCCCCCATCTAGAAATTCCATTTATTATTGGAGAAGATTTTAACATGATAGACAGAGGTTCGATGGCGAATGAGAATAGGAGTGGGCTCAGCGGGCACCCCTGGCGTGTCCCTCTCGACAATGAGAAAAATGTGGAGCGTTTCCCGTTCGTAACTACCGATGCCTTAGGAGATGAGTATAGTAGTCTGATCCATGCAATAAAAGTGGGTCCAAAGCCAAAAGCTTTCAGACATTCAAATAAGTACGCCCACTCCACTCTGTCAAAAGCCTTCTCCGCATCCAGGGAGATAACCACCTCAGGTACCTCCTCGGACGTAGGAGAATGTACGACATTTAGAAGGTTTCGGATGTTAGAGAATGAGTGGCGGCCCAGCATGAAGCCAGTTTGATCAGGGGAGATCACCTCGTCTGTGACGGACTCTAGACGCCGGGCGAGTGCTTTAGCTAATATCTTGACATCGCTGTTGAGCAGCGAGATGGGGCGATGTGAACCACACTCCGTTCTGTCTTTCCCTGGTTTCGGTAAAAGGGTTATGAATGCCTCTGTTAGCGTCTGTGGCAGGGCCTCATTATCCATTGAGTCATTGAACATTTCTAAGATGAGCGGAGTTAATTTGGTTGAGAATTTTTTGTAGAATTCGATGGGGTATCCATCAGGGCCCGGGGCCTTACTACTTTGCATAGCTGTGATTGCATTATAAATGTCGGTGTCTTGGAAGGGTAGTTCAAGTTCTGCTTTATGAACAGGGTTGATAACAGGGGCATTTAAATTTGTGAAGAAATGTTGCATATTGGTATCATCATTGGGTGCCTCAGAAGTGTACAATTTGGAATAAAATGCCCTAAAAGTCTCATTGATTTCGAGGGGGTCAGTTGTAAGCTCCCCATTTTCTCTTTTAATTTGTGGAATCTGTTGGTCAGAGGATTTACATTTTAATTGATGCGCTAACATTCTACCAGCCTTTTCCACATGTTCATAAACAAAGCCTCGTGATTTCAGCAACATACGTTCTGTCTTATCGGATGTTAATAACTCGTATTTGGCTTTGAGATTCAGCTTATTTTTGTAAAGCTCCGGGGTGGGAGAGTCAGAGTATTGATGATCTATGTCAATCATTGAGTTGAGAAGTTGCTCCTGTTCTTGCCTCCTAGCTTTGTTCAGCCTAGATGTGTATGCAATAATGTCCCCCCTTATTACTACTTTAAGGGTCTGCCAGAGCAGGGAGGGAGAAACAGCGTCGTCCCTATTGGTTTCCAAGAAATTGTCTATGGCAGTTGAAATCATTTGGCAGAATTCTTTATCTGTTAGTAGTGTGGTATCAAGTCTCCATGGTGCGCGGTCAGAGTAGTTAAGTGGGAAGGACAGATCCAATAGTACTGGGGCATGGTCAGATTCAATTATGGTTGAATATTCTACGTTTTTGACAAAGGGAAGTAGTGTTCTGTCTATAAAGAAGTAATCAATTCTGCTATACGAATGGTGGACGTGTGAAAAAAACGAGAATGTTTTATCGTGAGGGAATTGGAAGCGCCATGGATCGACACATCCAATTTGGTCCATGAACGCTGACAACATTTTAGCCATCTTGGAGGGTTTCTTTGATTTTGGGTTGGAACGGTCTAAGGAAGGATTAATCATGCAGTTTAGATCGCCACCAAAAATAAGGCAGCGTGAGTTTAGGTCAGGTATAGATGAAATGACCTTTTCCATGAATTTCTCGTCGTCCCAATTGGGTGCATACACATTGACCAAAACTACAGGTTTATGGTAGAGGGACCCTGAGACAATGATAAAACGGCCGTGTGGGTCAGATATAATATCAGTGGCGTTGAATAGTGTTTTCTTGTGGATTAGGATCGCTGTGCCACGTGATCTAGAATTAAAGTCTGAATGAAAGATTTGGCCAACCCCTGATTTTTTAAGTCTACTATGATCTCTAACCATCAAATGTGTTTCTTGTAAGAAAGCAATTTCCCACTTTAAAAGTTTAAGATGTGCAAATATTCTGGTCCGTTTAACAGGTCCATTCAAACCTTTAACATTCCATGAAATAAATCTTGTATTCGCCCCCCCTGCAGTCTGACTACTATTCTGTGTCCTGTTCATAATCTATGAAATTTGTTGGTAATACATATAAAGAAATATATGTTCTGCCATATCACAGCCCAGCACTTACTGGAAAAAACACGTATAGCAAGTAAAAAGGTACCTCCACTTATAAATGTATAGTAAAATGTTGAAAACAAACAATTAAAACTGCAAAAATGACCAGGGATGCACACACCCAATACCCTATTAACCCAAACAAAATCCCAGATTACCCTAGATAACAATACAACATAGAAAAAAATAATATAAACATTGCCTATGTTTGCCTCCCCAATTGAGGCAAACTGCAGGCTCACCAAATCTTCGTTGGTCTTCCGCGAGTGTAGGCCTAATCCCATTAACCCTATTTTCACGAGGAACTCCCGATCAATTTGTATAGGTAGTAACATCACTACAAAAACATATAGTAAATATGTCGAAAGAGGGAGAACGGATAAAATAATAGAAACAGATCTGTATATATAGGCAGTATTAAACATAGCAATAATATAATTACTACAATACAATGTAGCCTTCCATATACTATACAACCATAATACCACTACATAAAATAAGATAAATGACCCAGCACATTGACAAATGTAAATTTACATGTTGGGGTAATAGTTGTTTCGTTAGTGTCAGTCCAAAGGCGAACATTAACACGTAAACAACTTTAAACCAAACGAATCCCAACGCGTACACCGCAAAAAAAAAGGCAGGGAAAAGAACAATATACCACTACACGGCTGATGTGTACAGCCAGAATGACTCGAAACAATACAAACCCGTTCAAACCAAACGATTTCCAACGTGCACATTGCAGGAAAAAAGGCAGGGGAAATAATAATAATGTACCTGGCAGCGGGGACCCATTTCAGACAGTAATAGCGAGACTGTGTTAAGTCCCGTTCGGCAAACACGCATGCATGGGTCCTTTTACTCAATACGAATGCCTCCAGACATCACTCCTTATCTACCCGACGTTTGTAAAACTCCTGGGCATCTTCAGGTGAGTCGAATGTGAAAGTTTGTGACTCGAAGGTTACCACCAGACGTGCGGGGTGCATCAGACGGAACCGGACTCCCTTCTGGTAGAGTGCCTGTTTGACGCCGTTGTAAGCGGTGCGTTTCCTCGCCAGTGCGGAGCTTAAGTCGCGGTAAAACCTCAGATGGGACCCCCGGAACTGCACCTCATGGCTCCTGGACCACCGCAGGGCTGCCTCTTTTTGCTGAAAGCGAAGAAAGCGCACGATGAACGGTCTCGCTGGTTTCCCGTCCCGTTTTGGGGCAAGTGATCGATGGGCTCTTTCCAGCTCAGGCGGCTCGGTGAACACATCAGGACCCATGCAGTCTACCAGGAGCTCAGAGATGAACTTAACCGGGTCCTTGCCGTTCTCGCTGCCCTCCGGGATGTTCACTATCCTCAAGTTGGATCTGCGTGACCTGTTTTCGATGTCGTCTACATGGTCCAGCAAGACTTGATTCTGGGTCTGGAGAGTTTTGATTGTAGCTTCAGCCGTGGTCAGTCGTTCAAAGTTCTCTCCGGCGATAGTCTCTGTAGCTATGAGGCGGGCTTGGAATGAGCCGACCGTGTCCCGGAGGGCATCCACAGCAGTTTCAAGAGGCTTTAAGGATACTTGGATAAGCTGAGAGACATCTTCCTTCAGTCCGGCTCTCTGCTTCGCCAGCTCGGCCACCAGCTGCGTCATGGAGATGTTGTCAGCAGCAGGTAGGCTACCTTTAGCACCGTTGCTATTCTCCTGGGCTGCAGCCATGGTCGCTAGTTTGCTTGCTATGCTAATGTTAGCTCGTGTTGCCGCGGGGGTCTGTGCGCTGGGTTTCTTAGTAGTTTATGAGTTGCTCATTTTGACATCAAAAGGTGCCTAGGATACTCATAATGAGCTGTGACAATTTTGTAGAGGTTTAAAGTTGTTTTAGTAGTGCAATTTGCAATATAATCGGGAGACCTGTTTTCGACGTATTTGCTCTTACATCGCCAACCGGAAGCCTGTTATCGATTTTTATCGATTTAATTGATTCGTTGTTGCAGCCCTAAACATCACACACATCATACTGGGAACACACATCATCATCACATACATTACACACACACACACACACACACACACACACGCACAACACACACACACACACACACATCATACTGGGAACACACACCACCATCATCACATTACACACACATCATACTGGGAACACACACCATCATCACATACATTACACACACACACACACACATCATACTGGGAACACACACCATCATCATCACATTACACACACCAACACATAATACTGGGAACACACACCATCATCATCATCACATTACACACACACACACACACACACACATCATACTGGGAACACACACCATCATCATCACATTACACACACCAACACATCATACTGGGAACACACACCATCATCATCACATTACACAAACACACACACATCATACTGGGAACACACACCATCATCATCACATTACACACACCAACACATCATACTGGGAACACACACCGTCATCATCACATTACACACACCAACACATACTGGGAACACACCATCATCATCACATTACACACACCAACACATCATACTGGGAACACACCACATATCATTGACATAATGACAGATACATGCCACACTGGGAATTAGATGAATTAAATATTTATGATCAACATCTTGACTATTGCATTAGGGACAATGGTATAGTTCATGAGGGACATTGTATGTATTTTGTGAGTATGTGAGAGAGAGAAAGATAGAGAGAGAGAAAGAAAGAGAGAGAGAAAAAGAGAAAGAGAGAGAGAGAGAGACAGAGAGAGAGAGAAAGAAAGAGAGAAAAAGAGAGAGAGAGAGAGAGAGACAGAGAGAGAGACAGAGAGAGAGACAGAGAGAGAAAGACTGACTGACTGACTAATTGTGTGTGTGTGTGTGTGTGTGTGTGCGCGCACCTCAGCGTTGGTCTCGCGGCCGAAGAACATGTCAGAGGAGATGGCCTTGGCGTTGGCGAACTTCTGCCTGGCCTCGCTGGACTCTGCCGCGGGCGCCGCCGCCTCCGCCGCCTTCCTCCTGCTGGGCAGCCTGCAGCCAGGGAGCACACTGCTGACACCCTCCTGACACACTGCTGACTAGGGGTGTAACGGATCACGGAAATTCCGTGATCCGTTCGGATCGCCCTCCACGGTTCGGAACGCATGTGTACCGCGGACCAATTGCAAAATGTTAACAATAATGTAATAATATTACTTAATATCTTACTTAATATCTCTTGTAAATCACAATGTAGAGTTGCCATGAAAAGATAGACGCGACAGTTGCGGGCTTTGTTTCACTCTAAAGCGCAATGATAGGTTGATAATGCGAAAGAAAAAGAATCTGTTGTTTGCTAGCTACACGTGAAGCTGGGAATCCACAACAACAAGGCTGCGTTCGTAAATCCGCTCTGGAATCTGATCAGCGTTCAAGGAACGCCTCTTGTCCAATCAAATTACTTGGTCCCTTTATGACGTCGGACCCAGTGTGCGCTCCGGCGCTCTCAAAGCAAATTTACGAACGCGGCCCAAGTGTATCATGTTACGTTGTTCGGCGGAGAAGAACTCAATGCCTCCCTCGTCATTTAAATCCCATGTATGGGAGCACTTTGGCTTCTCTGTCAACTATGACGGGAGGCACGAAAAAGGTAGCTCGACAACTTCTGATAATGTTGGCATTTTTTTCATACCATGTTCAAAATAAGGGTTCACTTTATTATTTAGTTAAAAGTGGCATAAAACATGTTTATTCATCTGCTTTAACACTGGGAGCGCAGCGGATCGCGACCTTATTCAAGCGCGATGAGGTGTGCTTCAGCACTATGATAGTTTAACATAGAGAAGAGTGTACTGACGCACAAAGATCGCTGGAGGGCGATGTCACGCAAGAAGCGTGAACACCCAACACACCCGGGGGAAACCCGATCTCTGTTCATTGATCAGAGCGCATGTCTTATCGCTGGAACAAGACTGACTGATACACACCACACCTCTGCCATCATACATCGGTCCCACATGTATTTATTTACCATCATATTTTTCAATATAAAACGGTATGATATGGTAGCCTACATTGCAGTCGTCCCGCAGTTCTAGTAGATCGCCGACATCATGTTATTTGATGTACACATTTCACGGCAAGAGAATTCCGATTTGTGGCAAACACCCAACAATTGTTCGTTCACTAAACATTATAACATGAACACAGTTATAGCACCAGTTCCTAGCACCTAGTTTCCTAGCACCAGGGGAGCCCCCCCTCCCAAATTTCGTCGTTTGGTACCTGTACTATATCAATGACAAATAAAGACCATTCATTCATTCATTCAAACAATGACAGTTACAGTCTCGCTCAAACTGTAGCGAGATTAGGAGACTACTAATTGAGAAAAGGAAAAGAAAATACATGAAAGAAAGGAGAGAAAGAGTACAGAATGATAAATCATTCAGAATGTTATTGGTTTTAATATTTCACAATCTGCCAGAATAAGCACGCTCCCTCGCACGCCCAGCCCATCATTTTTGATGCCGCTAATGTGTGTAATGAAAAGTGTGACAATGTTGAAAGACATGATGTCATAATCAAAATATAAAACCTGGTTGGATAAAATAAGATTCTGTTGTGATTGTGTTGACATTGTTGTGATGTCAAAAGAGATGTTGGTTATGTAATGTGTAAAGTGGAGAGGAGATTGATCGGAACTGCAGGAGTTTTCATTACTAACGAATGATGGTTGATTATTATTATACAAAAATAATAGTAATAAATATTGCAATATTGTGTTATCATAGTTATGAGCTTCACAGTGATAAAGCCTGTTTATTTGTCGTGAACTTCACGCCGGCCGTGCCCGTAACATCAGCAGACAATCGACTGCTGTAAGCGTGTAAGCGTTGAAACCTGCTTGGCAGCTTTGAAACCCGCTTGGCTCGCTCATGAATTGGCAGCTATTGTTTGCTAATGGAAAACGATCAATAAGATTACCCTCCCCCGTGCATCAAGTGATTGTATGAAGTCAAGTGGTAGCTACATTGCAGTCGTCCCGCAGTTCTAGTAGATCGCCGACATCATGTTATTTGATGTACACATTTCACGGCAAGAGAATTCCGATTTGTGGCAAACACCCAACAATTGTTCGTTCACTAAACATTATAACATGAACACAGTTATAGCACCAGTTCCTAGCACCTAGTTTCCTAGCACCAGGGGAGCCCCCCTCCCAAATTTCGTTGTTTGGTACCTGTACTATATCAATGACAAATAAAGACCATTCATTCATTCAAACAATGACAGTTACAGTCTCGCTCAAACTGTAGCGAGATTAGGAGACTACTAATTGAGAAAAGGAAAAGAAAATACATGAAAGAAAGGAGAGAAAGAGTACAGAATGATAAATCATTCAGAATGTTATTGGTTTTAATATTTCACAATCTGCCAGAATAAGCACGCTCCCTCGCACGCCCAGCCCATCATTTTTGATGCCGCTAATGTGTGTAATGAAAAGTGTGACAATGTTGAAAGACATGATGTCATAATCAAAATATAAAACCTGGTTGGATAAAATAAGATTCTGTTGTGATTGTGTTGACATTGTTGTGATGTCAAAAGAGATGTTGGTTATGTAATGTGTAAAGTGGAGAGGAGATTGATCGGAACTGCAGGAGTTTTCATTACTAACGAATGATGGTTGATTATTATTATACAAAAATAATAGTAATAAATATTGCAATATTGTGTTATCATAGTTATGAGCTTCACAGTGATAAAGCCTGTTTATTTGTCGTGAACTTCACGCCGGCCGTGCCCGTAACATCAGCAGACAATCGACTGCTGTAAGCGTGTAAGCGTTGAAACCTGCTTGGCAGCTTTGAAACCCGCTTGGCTCGCTCATGAATTGGCAGCTATTGTTTGCTAATGGAAACGATCAATAAGATTACCCTCCCCCGTGCATCAAGTGATTGTATGAAGTCAAGTGGTAGCTACATTGCAGTCGTCCCGCAGTTCTAGTAGATCGCCGACATCATGTTATTTGATGTACACATTTCACGGCAAGAGAATTCCGATTTGTGGCAAACACCCAACAATTGTTCGTTCACTAAACATTATAACATGAACACAGTTATAGCACCAGTTCCTAGCACCTAGTTTCCTAGCACCAGGGGAGCCCCCCCTCCCAAATTTCGTTGTTTGGTACCTGTACTATATCAATGACAAATAAAGACCATTCATTCATTCAAACAATGACAGTTACAGTCTCGCTCAAACTGTAGCGAGATTAGGAGACTACTAATTGAGAAAAGGAAAAGAAAATACATGAAAGAAAGGAGAGAAAGAGTACAGAATGATAAATCATTCAGAATGTTATTGGTTTTAATATTTCACAATCTGCCAGAATAAGCACGCTCCCTCGCACGCCCAGCCCATCATTTTTGATGCCGCTAATGTGTGTAATGAAAAGTGTGACAATGTTGAAAGACATGATGTCATAATCAAAATATAAAACCTGGTTGGATAAAATAAGATTCTGTTGTGATTGTGTTGACATTGTTGTGATGTCAAAAGAGATGTTGGTTATGTAATGTGTAAAGTGGAGAGGAGATTGATCGGAACTGCAGGAGTTTTCATTACTAACGAATGATGGTTGATTATTATTATACAAAAATAATAGTAATAAATATTGCAATATTGTGTTATCATAGTTATGAGCTTCACAGTGATAAAGCCTGTTTATTTGTCGTGAACTTCACGCCGGCCGTGCCCGTAACATCAGCAGACAATCGACTGCTGTAAGCGTGTAAGCGTTGAAACCTGCTTGGCAGCTTTGAAACCCGCTTGGCTCGCTCATGAATTGGCAGCTATTGTTTGCTAATGGAAACGATCAATAAGATTACCCTCCCCCGTGCATCAAGTGATTGTATGAAGTCAAGTGGTAGCTACATTGCAGTCGTCCCGCAGTTCTAGTAGATCGCCGACATCATGTTATTTGATGTACACATTTCACGGCAAGAGAATTCCGATTTGTGGCAAACACCCAACAATTGTTCGTTCACTAAACATTATAACATGAACACAGTTATAGCACCAGTTCCTAGCACCTAGTTTCCTAGCACCAGGGGAGCCCCCCCTCCCAAATTTCGTTGTTTGGTACCTGTACTATATCAATGACAAATAAAGACCATTCATTCATTCAAACAATGACAGTTACAGTCTCGCTCAAACTGTAGCGAGATTAGGAGACTACTAATTGAGAAAAGGAAAAGAAAATACATGAAAGAAAGGAGAGAAAGAGTACAGAATGATAAATCATTCAGAATGTTATTGGTTTTAATATTTCACAATCTGCCAGAATAAGCACGCTCCCTCGCACGCCCAGCCCATCATTTTTGATGCCGCTAATGTGTGTAATGAAAAGTGTGACAATGTTGAAAGACATGATGTCATAATCAAAATATAAAACCTGGTTGGATAAAATAAGATTCTGTTGTGATTGTGTTGACATTGTTGTGATGTCAAAAGAGATGTTGGTTATGTAATGTGTAAAGTGGAGAGGAGATTGATCGGAACTGCAGGAGTTTTCATTACTAACGAATGATGGTTGATTATTATTATACAAAAATAATAGTAATAAATATTGCAATATTGTGTTATCATAGTTATGAGCTTCACAGTGATAAAGCCTGTTTATTTGTCGTGAACTTCACGCCGGCCGTGCCCGTAACATCAGCAGACAATCGACTGCTGTAAGCGTGTAAGTGTTGAAACCTGCTTGGCAGCTTTGAAACCCGCTTGGCTCGCTCATGAATTGGCAGCTATTGTTTGCTAATGGCAAACGATCAATAAGATTACCCTCCCCCGTGCATCAAGTGATTGTATGAAGTCAAGTGATACTCACTTTAGAAACTAGTTCTTAGCCTACACGTTTCTTTGTCAAATACATGCTCTGCATGTTTCTCTAAAATGCATAAAGTTCCTATAAGCAGAGAAGTGGGGAAATTATTAGAGAAATCTGATATGAAGCTTGAGTCAGCTGAGAACGAACTATGGAACAGATTAAATGCTATATATGGAGAGGAGATTGATTGAGACTGCGGGAGCTTTACTAATGAATGAAAGTTGATTATCATTATTAAAAAAGAATCAACTATCCAAATATGAATCTGCGTATATCTATGTACAACCTTGTTGTAGCCTATTATTATCATGGTCGACATGAGAATTGTTGGCTACTTCATATCACAACTGAACATTCATATATATAGCCTATTGCATTATTTAAAAATTGACAGTGCTGTACATAGTGTCATTCAATGCTATATATAGGCTACTACTACAACGTGGTCTACAGTGATATACAAAAAAGACATTAGGCATTCGTGTCATCATGTTCTTTACACATTACATAACCAAGATTTATTTTGCAATCACAACAATGTCAACACAATCACAACAGAATCTTATTTAATCCAATCAGGTTGTATATATAATCTATATATATAATCTATATATTGGTTTCAATATACCTCCATAGCAGTCTACAGTCTAATTTAGCTATATCTATAATTACATTATGAGAACATCAGTATTTTTACGCCTTTGGTTGTATTGTCTGAACGAACATTGATTGGGAGACATACTGTACAGTTTTATCATTTTCATAACTGTCTGCACATATACATATCTTATTTGGATTGTTATTGTAGCCTATATATAAACACAAATATCAGTCTTATGCACTGTGTCTCATTCAGCACTGAAGCCTGAATTTGAGCACAGTGTGTGCCCCCTTGCTACCTCTGCTGATATAAAAGAGAATTGCAGGCTTGGAGAAAAAGATGGCAGCCACAAATACACAGACACACACAGAAATACTGCTAAAACGCTTTATACTAACTCGATTTTGAAAATGTAAAAATGCTGGGTGGTAGAACGCACATATCTAGGAAAAGTCATGAAAGGAGGGTCCTGAAATGTGATCGAGTGCAAAGGTAGAATTTTTTTTGTACTCACTGGTGCTGTTTAACACCTCACGGCTGTTCTAGTGTTAAAGAGCCCAGTGATTCACTGCTGCAACCAGGCGCCTCCTCCCTCTCTCCTATCATTTAAATTGAGTGTATTTCAGTATAATTATGTAATGTTTGAGTGTAGAATGTTATATATATATATTATATATATATGTATGTATATATATATATATATATATATATTACCAGTTTTGACATCTTGAATGTTGTTGGTTTTTGTCACATAGTAAAAGTGGTGTTTTTACAGAATTCAAGGAAAAACAGTTTTTATAAAAACAAAAATGTTTTGTGTTGATCCGAAAAATGATCCGATCCGTGACTCAAAAACCGTGACACGATCCGATCCGTGAGTTAGGTGATCCGTTACACCCCTACTGCTGACACCCTGCTGACACTGCTGATACCCTGCTGACACCCCACTGACACACTACTGACGGACCCACTAGGTGACACTTTCATTTTGGCACAAAGACAATTATCAATGTGCGAATGAATAATAGATGGATAATGCTAGCACTAGTGGTGGTAGATGGATAATGCTAGCACTAGTGGTGGTAGATGGATAATGCTAGCACTAGCGGTGGTAGATGGATAATGCTAGCACTAGTGGTGGTAGATGGATAATGCTAGCACTAGTGGTGGTAGATGGATAATGCTAGCACTAGTGGTGGTAGATGGATAATGCTAGCACTTCTCCCTCCATAGTCTCAATTGTCCTGCCATAGTCTCATTTGTCCTGCCAGTCTCATTTGTCCCACCATAGTCTCATTTGTCCTGCCATAGTCTCATTACGAAATATTTGTACATGTGAGCGACACAATCTTTGGGATTCGCACTGCATCTACTGTAGGTCCACACGATTTAGCGCTGTGTGTGTGTATCAATGAATGAATGAATCAATTATCTTTATTGTCTTGATCGTTATTGTCATTGTACGGGTACAACGAAATCAAACAAATGTATTTGTATAGTGCTTTACACAAAGTCAATTGTCTCAAAATATTGTACTAGAGATGGTGACGACGTCTTTGTGTGTGTGTGTGTACCTGTCCCCTATGGGCTGGATGCTGGAGATGGTGACGTCGTCTTTGGGCTCGTCCTTCTCCAGGGCCCAGGAGGAGGTGAAGGAGGCGCTGCCCTCAGAGTCCCACCGGCCCCCCAGACCCTCCCCCGCCGTGAACGGGTTGTCCTTGTACCTGCACACACACACACACACACACACAAATAAAAACATGGTCACGCCCCCTACAGGTGGGTATTCTGTACTTGATGGGGTGGGGATCCAAATGTGAGGTGTGTGTGCGTGTGTGGGTGGGGGGGGGGGGGGTTGCGTGCTTGGGGGGTGACTGCAGATGAGGTACGGATGTGTGTGTGTGTGTACTTGGGGGGGTCCTGAGGTGAAGTACAGGTGTGTGTGTCTGTGTGTGTGTGTGTGTACTTGTGGGGTCCTGAGGTGAAGTACATGGGGGTGTGTGTGTGTGTGTGAGTCGTACTTGGGGGGTCCGGAGGAGAAGCCAGGTTCGTCCAGCAGGTCCAGTTTGGAGCGCTGGGAGGACCTGGACCCTGCAGGACTCTCCTGATCTATCACCTTCATCTCTGACATGACGGAGTGAGACACCGCACTACACACACACACACACACACACACACACACACACACACACACACACACACACACACACACCAGACACACACACCAGACAGACACACACACACACACACACACACACACACCAGACACACCAGACACACACACCAGACACACACACACACCAGACACACACACCAGACACACACACCAGACACACCAGACACACACACACACACACCAGACACACACAGTGTTACAATCTACGGTACAATGTTTGACTCAATCTTAAAATCAATGATATCAAAAAGTAGGGTTGTGTCAAGCACAAAAAATATATTTGTGTTATTCTCTGTAATGCCAGTGTCGCTCTCTTTCTCAAGTCCCCAACGTAAGATTTCCTGTTTACGATAATGATTACCATTCCATCACGCAGTATAACGCCTCAGCTTACAGAAACGACGATATTATCAAACAGATCAGCTCCGTATCATCCATTTATCTGATTATCTCTTCTATTCATTTGGTACTGAGGCCTTTTTGCTAGACAGACACAACCACTGGCTCTGAAAACATCTAACCTGACCTGACTGATCTTTAAGACAACTGCCCCTTTTAGTGGGACGATGTCACCTGAGAGATGACGTCACGTGACCACAGTCAAGTCCTACTGAACAGGAAGTGGGTGGTGAGTGGGTGAGGTCACCTCCTGTTTCCGAAGCCCATGCCCAGCCTCTCCGCCTGCTCCCTCTTCCTGCCCTCCAGGCTCTGCATCTTCTTCTCCTCCACCTTCCTGTTGATCTCCAGCTCCGCGTAGGCCAGGCGCATCGACGTCACTCTGCAACACACACTGGTCTGTTAGACACACTGACACACACTAACACACACTAACACACTAACACACACTAACACAGAGGGTCTGGTCTAGACACACACTAACACACACTGACACAGAGGGTCTGTTAGACACACACTAACACACACTAACACAGAGGGTCTGGTCTAGACACACACTAACACACACTGACACAGAGGGTCTGGTCTAGACACACTAATGGTGCTTTTCCACTACAGGGCTAGCCCGGCCGACTTTGTATCCGAGCCGTGCCGTACTTTCAGAAACGCTTCTCCATTATACGGAGCGACCCGGGACAAGGAGGAGTTACGTGTCATAAGATTTCCCCCCCCCCCCCCCGCTATACAGATCAGCGGGGGGAAATGCGAGTCTCCTGACACGTTGAGCACTGTGCTTTTTTTGTTGGTGAACTACCGTAATAAGCCTAAAAAAGTTCAACTGTTCAAAAGGTGCAACTTCTCTGCTTTCAGAAAGTGTTTGAATTTTTTAGATTGGGCATATAGTTCATGAATTACGGTAGTTTGAATGAACGTTGTGGAATCCGCTGTAGACAGCTCCGGTTTCGGAGCAAGACTATCGGCATTAGTCAAATACATGCAAATCAAGTCACCCGTTCACTGCTCTCCATCAAAAATGGCACATCCATCAATAATATATTACACAATAACAACTGCTCTGATTAGATTGCTTAGATTGTTTAATACATCAACGGGGGGAAAAGCGAGATGAACTCGCGAGTGTCATGCTTCCTCCATTGAACGGAAAGTCCTATCTATTCCATTCAAAGTGTTTTAGTCTTCCCCCTTTCCACTGGTAATAAGGAATTGGCAAGAATAGATCGATATAAATGTGACGCAACGTCATCGAACTGCAAAACGGGCGCAAAGGGCAAAGGCTTCAAATTTGCGTTCAATGTTTTTTACACAAAAAAATTCTGATTTCATTTTTTTGTCACCAGACACAAGTTAAGGTTTTGAACTACCCACTCGTTATTTTTTCGAGCAGTTTTACGATAGTTAAATACGTGTACTTAGTCAACAAAATAAGCTTATTTTTCGCCTGAAATCTGCTGGGAAATCCTCCCTTGTGGGAGGGGAGGAACTGGTTCCAGGTTGTTTCTCATTGGTCGATCGACTGGCTACGGGGAAGGATTCAGGAAGCAGCTGCTTTGTTTGTTTACACCAGCATGTGTTCGACCAGACTCTAAGGTAAGATGTTCTATGTATGTACATAGCGCCTTTGTTAGTTAAGTTAGTTGTTAGTTACTAGTTGAAACCAGTGTGTTCGTGTATTTAGACATTTCTTTATTATTACCCACTAGCAACTAACTGAAAGCACATTGTTCCTGGCCGCCATTGTTGTTAGCATTCTAGCATTGTAGCTCGGAAATGTCTGTCTAAGTTGTAAGTACGGTTAGTATGTCTACGTTGTAAAAGTTGTGTGTAAGACTCATGTTCAGTGTGTAATAATAATAATAATTTAATAATTAATAATAAAAATTTATTAGATTTATATAGCGCTTTTCCGAGGCTCAAAGACGCTGACAATATGAGGAAAAACGGAAAACACAGAAACAACAAGCAACAGATAACATGAGCACATAGAACACAGAGTTAACGAACGGGGAAGGGGAGGTTGTATGCATGTCCATGGGGGGAGGGGGGTGGCAGGGTTAGGGGAGATGGTTAGGGGTAGGGGAGGTTGTATGCATGTCCAGGGGGGGGCGGGGGTGGCAGGGATGGGGGAGATGGCTAGGGGTAGGGGAGGCTGTAGGCATGGGAGAACAGGTAGGTTTTGAGGTGGGATTTAAAAGGGTACGGGTAGGGCGGTGGGGGAGAAGGAGGTCAGTCAGGTAAGGGGGGGCCAGGCTATGGAGGGCTTTGTATGTGAGGATGAGGACTTTGAATTGTATACGTTCTTTAATGGGGAGCCAGTGGAGAGAGTGGAGGACAGGAGTGATGTGGTCACGGGAGCGGGTGTTTGAGAGGAGGCGTGCAGCAGAGGCGTGCAGGAGAGGCAGTGTCTGATTTTTGCAATGTTTCGGAGGTGGAAGTAGGATGTCTTGACAATGGAACTGACGTGGGGATCAAATGAGAGGGTGGGGTCCAGAATGAAGCCGAGGTTGCGAGCCAGGGGGGAGGGGGTGATGGTAGTGTCGTCAATGGTGAGTGTGATGGGTCCGGTTTTATTGAGGGTGGATTTGGTGCCGATGAGGATGACTTCGGTCTTTTCACTGTTCAGTTTGAGGAAGTTGTGTGTGAGCCAGGTTTTTATTGCGGAGATGCAGGTTTCGATGTGAGTGAGGGGTGGGTTCTGGGTGGAGTTTGTGGTGATGTAAATCTGTGTGTCATCGGCGTAGCAGTGGAAGTCCAGGTTGAATTGGCGGATGATGTGACCGAGGGGGAGTGTGTAGCAGAGGAAGAGCAGGGGGCCGAGGACTGAGCCTTGTGGGACCCCCTGTGTGACAGAGGAGGAGGAGGAGGTGTGACCGGAGAGGGAGATGAACTGGTGTCTGTTGGTGAGGTAGGAGGTGAGCCAGTCCAGGGCGGTGCCCTCAACACCCAGTTGGCGCAGCCTTTGAAGGAGGATGGAGTGGGACACTGTGTCGAAGGCTGCGCTCAGGTCTAGTAGAACTAGGATGTTGAGGGCACCTGAGTCTGCAGAGGTGAGGAGATCGTTGATTACTTTGACCAGGGCTGTTTCAGTGCTGTGATGTGGGCGGAAGCCAGATTGAAGGGGTTCATACAGTTTGTTGGATTGGAGGTGGGAGTGAAGTTGGGCAGCGACAACGCGCTCTAGGGTTTTGGAAAGGAATGGTAGGTTGGAGATGGGGCGGTAGTTGGAGAGATTGGCTGGGTCAAGATTATTATGGAGGCATTAAGAGTAATTTGCTGATGTCTTGTGCTGGAAATACTGTAACATGTAACATGTCAAGTGTAATAGATTACAGAAATGTTAAAAGTTTAAAAACATGTGTTCCTTTGTTTGTTATGAACGAGCTAGCCGCTAGCCGCTAACACTACTCTGAGCACTAGCCTAGTGACTAGGTAATTATCATTGTCATGTATTAGGCTAGCTATTTTATGAACATGGTATGGTAGTATTTTATAAACATGGAGTGCCAGTAACTGTAGGCAATATTTTAATGTACTATCTTCTTTCTGTTGCAGCTTTGATGCCCCCCACCCCACCAGACACAGCAGCTCAACAACTCAGAGCCGAGTGCTCATTGAAGTACACCACACACTCTGGCAATATTTTGTTGAATAACAAGAACAGTTGGGCATAGATACAGCATTTTGAACTGTGTCATGATTTATTATCTATTGATAGTCAATTCACAGACCTTGCATGCTTACCTGTGTATAGTCTGTTGTATGTTGAACTATAAGGCTGACATTTGCTGGACAGAATGTATAGTCTGTTGTATGTTGAACTATAAGGCTGGACATTGACTACTGAGCTCTACACTATTTCCAGCACAAGACATCAGCAAATTACTCTTAATGCCTCCATAATAATAAGCTGGCTAATTAGCTACAGTAATAACATTGATAGGTGATAATGTTAGCAATATCTAGTACTGTAAACTTCTCTTTGAAAAGTCTATCTGACCCAGTGACTAACACTAATGTTTGCACACTGATTGTACTTTGCACAGCTTGTCGCACTATTGTTCTGCTGTAGTGCGACTACCATCACTTATACTTATCACTTTATTACTTATTATTGTGACTATGTACCTTGTTGAAGAACCAAAGCGAAATATTTTTATTCTTGTGTACTGTAAAATAAATTCTGATTCTGATTGAAGACTTTTTTGTATCATTAAAAGACTAACAATAACAGTTACAACAACCATAAATAATAATAAGCTGGGTAATTAGCTTAGGTAATACCTTGCTAGGTAATAATGTTATAGCTGTATAACTATAGCTGTCTGACCCAGTGACCAGTATTGACAGCTGATAGCTGTCAATCTAGAGGGGGAGTGGTTGGGGGTGGGGTTGACCAGCTATTGTTACCTGCCGGTGTGAAGGTGTGAAAAAGTCCCAAATCTTTCAAAGCCGTTTCCTCAGGATTTAGTTTTCAGGGTTAACAAGTTTCAAATACTCATGTTGTCTTAAATTTTTTCCCGATGTCTATGTATGACACATCATTTGAAAGCTTACAATCTGTAGTTTAAGCATATGTAAAAAACAGAAAAATTACTTTGCACCCTCTTTGATCATTCCACCAGATCGCGTCACAAATAGATCAACATAATGCAGCACTATCATGCACAGATCAGCCTTAAAACATGTAACGTTAGATATATAACGGTGCGACGTATTTCTACGGAAAGGCTGACTGACGCGGGGCTCATTCAATCTCCGCGTTCGTTATAGATACGCTTGCCGCAGCGGGTGAACTCCCGGTTCATTTAGTTTACGGTTAAAAGCATAACTTCTCGGGGTGTCAGCGCGGTGGTTCAGGGCTCAAAATGACCGTATACCGATGGTGAAGTTAGCAAAGTAGTATTGTGTTTGTACCACCTTCATAGCCGGTGTTATTCACGGACAAACACGGTGCCCGGAGGCACCCTTTGCGGGTTAATAACTGTGGTTTACCGTGGGTTACGATTAGTGTTGTTCCGATACCGATACTAGTATCGGCATGGCCACCGATACGCACAAAAATGCTGGTATCGGTATCGGCGAGTACTTTACAAAAACGTTATTTTTTTTTTTTTTTTTTTTTACTTAAGTTTTACAAAAACTTTACGAGTTTTACAAAGGTTTTGAGCAGTGCCAGACTAAGTGTTAGCAATAATTTTACATCGAGGTGAGTATGCGGCTCAAAAAACATGTTTTTTTGTTTAGTTTTTTCAAACGCCGTGGTATCGGATCGGTACTCGGTATCGGCAAGTACTGCACGGTCAGGTATCGGTATCGGTATCGGGATAAAAAAATGGTATCGGAACAACACTAGTTACGATAACAATTCAAACGTGTCCGGATAGGGGAGAGGACAGGGAATCTGAAACCATTTGAATGGTGTCGATACGACGCTGCTATCACGGTCGACACCGACATTATTTATATATACAGCATATGGATGTTACCTGCCTGTTAACTGCCGCTTTCAGTTCTACAGGACATCGCCATAATAGCGATTTTTTGTTATGCTTGTTGTAAATAAAAGTTCTATGATGAATTGAAATGACATTAAACTAAGATAATACGATGGTTATCATATTTTTTTCAAATCTTTATTAATACGTTATTACAGAAACAGTAAGTGACATTTTCCTAGAGCGAAATCTGTTGTGGTATTTTAAAATGGCGGTTAGTGATGAAATCTATGAACATGGGATGACGATTTCCATTGACCAATCAACGGTGTGCAGCATCACACGCAGCCTGGCAAAAAAGTACCTTTCGGCCCTGTAGTTCCTGCTCTTGAAGGGTAGCTTAAAAAGTACCCTTCGGCCCGGTTCGGCTCGCTTCGGGCCAGCTCGGTTGGCAATGGAAAAAGGATAATAAACCGGGCCAGCCCGGACTGACCTGGACTGGCCCTGTAGTGGAAAAGCACCATAACACACCAGGGTTTCCTCTATATGCATTGATTCGTGGCGGGCCGCCATAAATAAATGTTCTCCGCAACTAATTGATTCAGTCCACTTTGATTCAGGCTGCGCAACGAGAAAGGCAGTGAGGTATTATGACCGGAGAACAGAGAAAAAGTAGATTGGAGCTAGATTTAGGCCGCTTTCAGACCTACATTTCGTTCCGATTTAGGGTGTAGTAAGTTACAATACAATGTTGCAATTAACCTCGTCTCAGACTGAATCGCTGTCAACATGCGCGAAGCGACGCGCTTGCAAAACAGTTTTGTGATTGGTCCGATTTTGCGGGACATTTGGATTTCAGGAAATCCCTCTCCTCTCTCTCTCTCTCTTCGCCCGTCCCGTATCCTAATTGAAAATGCAACATCATCAGCGACGACTGTGGGTTATTTCATTTACTGCTGTTCTCTGGTTCATGTTCTTATACCAGTGCTCAGTATACAAGTATTTTAAATGAACATTCGTAATATAGTCTCTGATGTTCATGGTCAACTAAATCAGCCTATTTTGTGAAACAAATAATGTTCCCGCTAATGGGCTAACCGAGCAGCCTAGCACCTAATGCTAGCTTCGAACTAGTGCTGTCCCTAACGACTATTTTTCTAACGATTAATCTAGCGATTTTTTTCTCGGTTAGTCGATTACTCTAACGACTAATTTAACGATTAGTCTAACGATTATTTTTTTTACTGTTCGGTTAATGTATCACTTAATTTTCCCCAAATAAATGTCAAAAACTTCTCTTATTAACATTTCAGTATTTTATTAAATTATTCTTGTACAAATATATAAATTAGACTTCTGCACTGCAGGGCAATATTCCACAACAAAAAATATCCTCTCTTTCTTACAGTCCAACATAAAATATAATACTATAAAATATAAAAGTTCAAATAAAAGGAAAAGTGCAAGTAATGCAGTAGGCAAGTTCAAGTCATTTTCAGGAGGAATACCAAAATAAATACCAACATAAAATCCTCTAATTAGTGCAATTCGAGTGAAATTCTAACCGGAATACCGTGACTATACCTCTCAGTAACAATAACGATCTCAGTAACAATATAACATTCTCCCCCTCTCTCTGCTCTCCCCCTCCCACGCTCCTCTCTCTCCCCCCCTCCTCTCTCCCCCCGCCTGCCTCCTGGTTATTATTATTATTATTATTATTATTATTATTATTATAGGTCAGTGTTTCTCAAAGTGTGGGGCGGGCGCGTCGCGAGAGACAGTTAGGAGGTCAACAAGTAACAGTATCTTAGCTGTTCATAATGATGGCATGTCTAACAGGGACACTGACAGGGAAAAGAAAAACGACAGAAAATCACAATACTTGAGAGTAGGGATGCACCGAAGGTTCAGAGGGATAAGCCTTAACCGCGCCATTGATGTACGACTGTGTCAGAGATCTCCGGTCGATAAAATCTCGCATGATTATACTACTATCTAGTAGGGGTGTAACGATACATCGATTCACATCGATTCATTGACTAACGATCTGATTACATCGACGCAATGTAAAAACATCGATCTATATCGTCATCTTAAAGATACACCTTTATTTTGAAATGGCACATTCTGCGTGACTGTCACCATTTCCGTGCAGCGCGCGACTAGCAGACGTTTACACTCTCTGCTCGGTTGGGAAAACTCAACATGTTGACTGACGCTGGCTGCGTTCGTCAAACACGCTCTGGAAATCTGATCAGCACTCGCGGAACGCCTCTTGTCCAATCAAATTACTTGACGTTGAACCCAGTGTGGCGCTCCGGCGCTCTCAGAGCGAGTTGACGAACGCAGCCTACATGTTACTGACGCTGTCAGCCAGTCAAACGCGGACTCCCAAACCCCACCTCTCCTCTCCTCTCTGCTCTGAGCTGTCCTTCCAAACCCACGTTGCGCTAGCCTGCCTAGCTTAGTTAGCTAACGTTAGCTACAATAACTTTGCGAATGAAACAAACAACAAGCACTGTGTGTTCCTCACAGCCCACCACAGGGACACACATCTACCTCCACGTCCACTGGGCTGCTACAGGCCAACTAGCCGCACAGACACACATATTCACAACACTGCATGCTAACAGAAGTTAAGCTAAAGCAGCAACGTGTGTTTTTTTGGGGGGCATGGTAGGGTCGGGGAGGGGATACAACTTATACACACAAACAGACACACACACACGCACACAACGTCATATCGATCATATCGATCTTGAATCGAATCGAAATCGTATCGTGACTGACATTGTGATATCGTCAAACATTGTATCGTCATACAAACAAATCGATATAATATCGTATCGTGATGAAGCTGGTGATTTACACCCCTACTATCTAGTATACGAGTATACATACTATCGCATGTGCGGAGTCCATACTCCACCCACTTTACAGCACAGTCGGAGTTCGGCCATTCCGTGTTCTGTGTGAATGTTCGCCAATGTGAGACGTTCATTTTTGATGACGCGATCAAACAGTGCAAGCAACCCATGCTGTTCTGTAAATGACACGAGCACTGAGTGATGACTACCTACTGCCAAGTAATATAATTTCAGCAAACATGTCGGCAGTTTGGTATCTGTTCTCTGACTCTGAAAGGCAACAAGAGGCACATTCTGATATTATAGACTTCCGGTTTCGTTTTCGCGTCTTCAAAATAAAAGCGCGAGTTAAGCGTTGTTGAAAATCAATGACACGTCGCTCGTAACTGGTCGTAGCCATGTTGTTTATTTGCGACGCACATTACGCAAGTCGACGTATTGACGTAGTCGATTACGCTGTCCAAGCGTAATTTATAGAATAATTTGTTTTATTCCATAGTCAGTCAATTGTTGGAATTTGGTATTTTATGCTCTTAGACGAGGGGTCGGCCATAGACGGCGACCCTGGAGCGATTACGGGTGTTCAGTGCCTTGCTCGAGGACACCTCGACACGTGGCCCGGTCGTGATTCGAACCGCTGCCAGCTTCTTTTTTTGTGCGATTCGTAGAGCCGCCGCCGTCTAACCGGCTGAGAGCTATGTAGCCGCCGGCCGGTAGGCACGTGCTGCCGTGTGGTGGTGTGGTGGTGTGGGGCGGTGCGGGGGGGCGTGACTCACATGGACTCCTGGGCTTGTTTCTTGGCCTCGGCCGTCTGCTCCTCCCTCAGCTTCTCGGCCGACTGCGCCTGGCGCTCGACCTCCGTGAAGCTCACCACCCCGCTCACCTTCTGAGCCCCCAGACCCTTCTTAGCCCCCAGCTGAGGACAGAGGTCAGCAGAGGTCAGTAGAGGTCAGCAAGGGTCAGTAGAGGACAGTAGAGGTCAGTAGAGGTCAGTAGAGGACAGTAGAGGACAGTAGAGGACAGTAGAGGACAGTAGAGGACAGTAGAGGACAGTAGAGGACAGGAGAGGTCAGTAGAGGTCAGTAGAGGACAGTAGAGGTCAGTAGAGGTCAGTAGAGGACAGTAGAGGACAGTAGAGGACAGTAGAGGTCAGTAGAGGTCAGTAGAGGTCAGTAGAGGTCAGTAGAGGTCAGTAGAGGTCAGTAGAGGACAGTAGAGGACAGTAGAGGACAGTAGAGGACAGAAGAGGACAGAAGAGGACAGTAGAGGACAGTAGAGGTCAGTAGAGGTCAGTAGAGGTCAGTAGAGGTCAGTAGAGGTCAGTAGAGGTCAGTAGAGGTCAGTAGAGGTCAGAGAACAGGTGAGTGACAGGGATGTCAGTGATGTCAGAGGACAGGCAGTGTTGCCAGACGGGATTGTTTTCCGGCCTAACCGCAGTCTAAAAGCCGCCCCCAGTGTGATCGTAAGTAGCCAATTGGGAATACGCCCAATCTGGCAACACTGAGGACAGGTGAGGGACAGTGATGTCAGAGGCGAGGGACAGTGATGGCGGTAACCGTAGTAACCGTTGGTGTGACCCCTCACCCCTTTCTTGGCGTTGGTCGGCTTCTTCTTTCCGATGAGGGAGGGCTTCACGTCTGCAACACACACACACACACACAGTCACACACAAACACACACACACAGTCACACACACACACACACACACACCGTCTCACACACACACACACACACCGTCTCACACACACACACCACACCGTCACACACACACACACACCACACCGTCACACACCACACACACGCACACACGCACACACGCACACCACACCACACCAACACACCGTCAGACACCACGACAGCACCACCCTCATGGTGTCATCTACGGGTGGGGACTGTCCGTCTGTCTGTGTGTCTGTCTGTGTCTGTCTGTCTGTGTCTGTGTGTGTGTGTCTGTGTGTGTGTCTGTGTGTCTGTCTGTGTGTCTGTGTCTGTCTGTCTGTCTGTCTATGTCTGTCTGTCTGTCTGTCTGTGTTTGTCTGTCTGTCTGTCTGTCTGTGTCTCTCTGTCTGCCTGTGTGTCTGTCCGTCCAACCGTCCGTCCGTCCGACAGTCACAGTGCTGGACTCTAACAGTATGTGACCACTGCAGGACAGCAAGACGAGTGCAACACACACACCACGCCCCCCTCCCCACACACACACACCCCACACTGTGCGTTACATCTGCGTCCTAAATCAGGGGCTTCAGAGGAGCGTCACACCCCAGGATCACGGCGGTAGAGACCAGCCTCCACCCAGCCTCCCGACACACACTGAGAAAGTCTCTGGGAACTAACTCGCTCTAAGCACAAACCAATCGGGAGTGAGTTTGAGCGTTACCTAAAGGCGGTTGTTAAGGCACACGGGGGGACCCTTTGAGGAGAAGACTTTGCCAAGCAGAGAGGAGGTTATTTGAGTGAGAGACGCGGGGCGTGGGAGGGGCTTAAGCTGGGCGTGGCAAGGGGGGGGGGGTCAGTCAAGCACGGGGCTCATAACTCCAGCCAATGGGCGAACAGAGTCTGCGTAAGCCAGCCAATGAGCTGAAGAAGCCAAGGAGGGTCTTCAAAAAGGCAATTTTTTCAAATCACCTTTGGGGGGCTCTTGTTGACCGGACGACAAGCGCATGGAGTCCTCTACTGGACAGAGCAGACACAGGTGTTACTGAGACAGGTGGGGAGGGGGTGTGTGAGTGTGAGTGTGTGTGTGTGTGTGTGTGTGTGTGTGTGTGTGTGTGTGTGTGTGTGTGTGTGTGTTGGGAGACTCACCCATGCTGGTTTTGGGTGATTTGCTCAGACACTCGATGCTTGGCCCCTCGTCTAGCTCTGGGAATCATCACATAGAAAACAGTCAGAATAGAACCCTCCGGTTCTCATCAAAACCAGTCAGAAAATAACCCTCTGGTTCCCATCAAAACCAGTCAGAATAGAACCCTCTGGTTCTCATCAAAACCAGTCAGAATAGAACCCTCTGGTTCTCATCAAAACCAGTCAGAAAACATCGATCTACAGCAGCGATTCCCAACCTATGGGCCGCTTTTTTCTTTAAAACCTTTTTTAAAAATGCATCATCAGTGTGCTACTACTAAGCCTACTGCACTGTATGTATGATGATTGTATGATGATGCATATGAAATAAGAATAAGTATAAGAGAATAATGATGAGACACACAAAAATGTACACGTCCGTAAAAAGCCTGTGTGGGCCGCGAATACTTTAGAGATTTTTAAGTGGGCCTTGAGTCCAAAAAGGTTGGGAACCGCTGCACTAAATGTCTATAAATGTGTGTTTGTGTGTGTGTGTATGTGTGTGTGTGTGTGTACTGACTGGTGCCGGGGGCCTCGGGGGCTCTGGGGGGGTCCTCTGCCAGGGGGGTGATGAGGGCTCCGTTCTGCTGCGTCAGGGAGGGGGCCGCCATGTCCCAGCTGTTAGCAGGCTGGAACACACACACACACACACACACACACACACATCAACACACACATCCAAGGCAATGGCTGTATGTTTGCATGTGTGTGTGTGTGTGTGTGTGTGTGACAGACATACCTGAGTGTGCTCAGCGAAGAAGTCTGCCTCTTTCTTCTCAGGCGCTGCGGTCTCTCTGTGTCCCTCTGAGGAGTCTATCCACAGCTGCAACACACCAACACACACACTTACTACCCCTGAGTGTGTGTGTGTGTGTGTGTGTGTGTGTGTGTGAGTGTTGGTTGTGTGTGTGTGTGTGTGTGAGTGTGTCAGTGTTGGTTGTGTGTGTCAGTGGTTGTGTGTGTCAGTTGGTTGTGTGTGTGTCTGTGTGTGTGTGTGTGTGTGTCAGTGTTGGTTGTGTGTGTGTTGGTTGTGTGTGTGTGTGTGTGTGTGTGTGTGAGTGTGTCAGTGTTGGTTGTGTGTGTCAGTGGTTGTGTGTGTGTCAGTTGGTTGTGTGTGTGTATGTGTGCGTGTGTGTGTCAGTGTTGGTTGCGTGTGTGTGTGAGTGTTGGTTGTGTGTGTGTGTGTGTGTGTGTGTGTGTGTGTCTCACGTCTGAGCCGTATTTGGACAGCGCTGCGTTGGCCTGCTGGCGGATCTTGTCCCGGTACATCTGTGCTGCCCTGCTGTTGTACTTGGCGTTGGTGTCGCTGGTGTCACAGCCATGCTGCCGGAAGAACGCCATCTACATACACACACATTTTTTTTTTTACGATACACATTATTTTGGTGGCGTGTTTGAGGCACACCATCTGAATTCCCTGGATGACAAACCAGCGCTCGTGGTAAACGCTGAGACGATGGATAACATGTTCACACATCCCTCTCTGAGTCAACACACACACAGCCCTCACCTACACTCAGGTGTTGAGAGTTCTTGTCTTTGAGTGAGAGAGCGAGAGAGGGGTGAAAGATATAGGTTAAGGTTAGAGGTAGGGCTGCCACGATTAGTCCACTAGTCGCGACGACGTCGATTACCAAAATCGTCGCCGACATATTTGGTAATCGACGTCGTCACACTTTTTTTTTTTCTTTTAGCTTTATTTTACCAGGCGAGACAATTAAGAACAAAATTCTTATTTACAATGCCGGCCTGCAATAAGGGGATAATATGCAATATGCAAGATGCAATATAAGCGATAAGCATTCGTTTTTCTTCCCTGAAGCCGCCACTGGCTAGCGTCTCCCAGTGTCTTTGATGTACATGCGCAGTGTGGGTCATCCGGGACACACGTGACATCCCTGGAAAAACAAACGGAGAAATGTCTTCCCGTCCTCGTACGTCTAAAGTGTGGGAGCATTTCAACCACAACGTTAAGAATGTAAAATATACAATTTGCAAAGCTGAACTCGCTTATTCATAATATCATGGCAGCACGTCTATGATGCGCGAGCATCTCAAAAGGAAGCACGTTGTGGCAGATGACGAGGAAGACGATGGCTCGTCTCGGTAAGCTAGTTAGCTTGTTATTGGCTAACGATATCGTTACGTTAAAAGCCTTCTTACATTATTTTACGTTATGTGCTGTAACGTTGTCATCAAAGCGATACTTATCAAATAGCTAAAAATGTTGTCTTAACGTTACAGTGCTAAGAAGGCGCGTTCTACTATGGATAGTTATCTTGTCAAGATGCCAATGTGCATTTCCTCGCTATGAATGAATAGTCCACACAGGAGAGAAACAATGTCTTTGCTCAGTCTCCTGCACTTTTCTTTGTTATGTTATTTGATTGAGACCAAACCTTTTCTCTACAAACATTTCTTTTTGTGGATAATTGCTCTTTTTTAGTTACCTTAGTGCCTACCTCATTTTATTTTGCAGCACTATTCAATACATTTAAAATGTATGTTTGATGCCAGAGATGAGTGAAGCAAAGCAAAACTTTTGTACTCTGTACAAGTATTTATTTTTGTTTTTGTATTCTTTTGGTTGCCTAGTGCCTAGCCTACCTCATTTTACTCAGCAGTTTGCACTCTCTACTACTCTTTACATTACATTACATGCAAGTGATGCCAGAAATAAATCTGCAAAGTTCATTAAAATATCTATTTTTGAGTGAACAATCATTTTAATTGTCTTTATTTTTAGTTAGCACATGCCTACAACAACAACTAACAACTTCAAGCTAAATTTAGAAGCTGATTTAGAAGATGATAGTTAAATAAGAGCGATTGAGTAATTGTGCGATAAGCTGTAATTTATGATCCGATTAGTCGACTAATCGTTAAAATAATCGGTGACTAGTCGACTATGAAAATAATCGTTTGTGGCAGCCCTAGTTAGAGGTTAAGTGTGTGTGTGTGTGTGTGTGTTTAGATTAGATTCAACCTTTTTGTCATTGCACAGGGTACAACAAAATGTACTTTCTTCTCTAGGTACAGGGTCAGCCATATGGACTGCACTTACATAGCGCCTTATTCCAAAGCGCTTTACAACGGCCTCTCATTTCACACACACGGCAAGCTACCAGACGAGGCGCCGGCCCACTCATTGGGAGCAATTTGGGGTTACGTGCCTTACTGAAGGTGTTGGGCACCTTAGATATGATGCCAGCAAACCTCCAGTCACCAGCTCAGGGATCGAACCAGCGACCTTCCTATTGCCAGCCAGCCTCTCTAACCTCTAGGCCAGTGGTTCTCAAACCTCCCCTCGGGGACCCCCAGCCGCTCCACATATTTGATTTGTTCCACCACCAGCACACCTGATTCAACTAATCAAGGAGCGGCTGGGGGTCCCAGAGGAGAGGTTTGAGAACTACTGCTCTAGGCTACCTGCCGCCCCAGCTGTGTGTGTGTGTGTGTGTGTGTGTGTGTGTGTGTGTGTGTGTGTGTGTGTGTGTGTGTGTTGATCTCACCGCGTTGGTGTTGCCTCCAACCTGCATACATCTCAGTTGGAACCAGTTCCAGTTAGAGTCCAGCTCTGTGGATCTGAAACATCAACAACAACATCAACAACAACAACAACATCAAAACCAACAACAACAACAACAACAACATCAACATCAACATCAAAATCAACAACAACAACAACATCAAGGACATCATCAGACCCATCTCCAGGCCACCGGAATTAGAGTTCATGTTCTTTATGTCCGTATGAACATTGGAGCTTTAAAATAGTGCTGAATGGCCATGATGAACCGTGACCATGAAGGAATGAGATTGAGTAAATAAATAGCCCACCAAGCCTCCTCTTTCCAACCGTGTGTGTGTGTATACAGTGGGGAGAACAAGTATTTGATACACTGCTGATTTTGCAGGTTTTCCCACTTAGAAAGAATGTAGAGGTCTGTAATTTGTATCATAGGTACACTTGTACAACTGTGAGAGACGGAATCTAAAACAAAAATCCAGAAAATCACATTGTATGACTTTTAAATAATTAATTTGCATTTTATTGTATGAAATAAGTATTTGATCACCTACCAACCAGTAATAATTCCGGCTCTCACAGACCTGTTAGTTTTTCTTTAAGAAGCCCTCCTATTCTACACTCATTACCTGTATTAACTGCACCTGTTTGAACTCGTTACCTTTATAAAAGACACCTCTCCACACACTCAATCAATCAGACCCCAACCTCTCCACAATGGGCAAGACCAAAGAGCTTTCTAAGGACATCAGGGACAAAATTGTAGACCTGCACAAGGCTGGGATGGGCTACAGGACAATAGGGAAGCAGCTTGGTGAGAAGTAGGGATGTCCCGATCCCACTTTTTCACTACCGATACCGATACCGATACCTGGGCTTCGGGTATCGGCGATACCGATACCGATCCGATATTTGTATAAATTTTTTGACCCCTGAATATTTTTTTTTTTTTTTTTTTTTTTTTTCTAACACCAGGGGAGCCACCCCTCCTAAATTTCGTTGTTTGGTACCTGTACTGTAGCAATGACAATAAAGACCATTCATTCATTCATTCATTCAAATACCTCCCCAGTATATAGTCCACACCAACAACAGTTAAATTAAAGACTGCCAGCCTTTATTAAAGCAACAAATGCGACGTGTTGTGGATTGGAACTACGGATCATAAGCTTTCAAATGATGTGTCATACATTGAAATGCGAAAAAATATGAAGTTAGAGTAATTTGAATGTTGTTAGACGTCAGGCACATAGGGTTAACCTCTTTGTAATGAAACCGGAAGCACACAGCGCAGCGCTATGCGCATTTTAAGCGCATATAGGACTCGCGTGAAGCGCTATGCGCATTTTAAGCGCATATAGGACTTGCGTGAAGGATTTCTGCGACACGTGTTTCTGTTCACTGTTTTTATTCTCTCATCGCTTATACACATAAGTTTGACTGCGGATGACAGTAGGATCGGATCGGAGCCTTTTTTTTTTCTGGTCCGATCTCCGATCCAGCATTCAGGACCAATATCGGGTCGATATCCGATCTCAGTATCGGATCGGGACATCCCTAGTGAGAAGGCAACAACTGTTGGCGCAATTATTAGAAAATGGAAGAAATTTAAGATGACGGTCAATCTCCCTCGGTCTGGGGCTCCATGCAAGATCTCACCTCGTGGGGCATCAATGATCATAAGAAAGGTGAGGGATCAGCCCAGAACTACACGGCAGGACCTGGTCAATGACCTGAAGAGAGCTGGGACCACAGTCTCAAAGAAAACTATCAGTAACACACTACGCCGTCAGGGATTAAAATCCTGTAGCGCACGCACGGTCCCCCTGCTCAAGCCAGCGCATGTCCAGGCCCGTCTGAGGTTTGCCAATGATCAACTGGATGATCCAGAGGAGGAATGGGAGAAGGTCATGTGGTCTGATGAGACCAAAATAGAGCTTTTTGGCATAAACTCCACTCGCCGTGTTTGGAGGAAGAAGAAGGATGAGTACAACCCCAAGAACACCATCCCAACCGTGAAGCATGGAGGTGGAAACACCATTCTTTGGGGATGCTTTTCTGCAAAGGGGACAGGACGAATGCACCGTATTGAGGGGAGGATGGATGGGGCCAAGTATCGCGAGATCTTGGCCAATAACCTCCTTCCCTCAGTAAGAGCATTGAAGATGGGTCGTGGCTGGGTCTTCCAGCATGACAACGACCCGAAACACACAGCCAGGGCAACTAAGGAGTGGCTCCGTAAGAAGCATCTCAAGGTCCTGGAGTGGCCTAGCCAGTCTCCAGACCTGAACCCAATAGAAAATCTTTGGAGGGAGCTGAAAGTCTGTGTTGCCCAGCGACAGCCCCGAAACCTGAAGGATCTGGAGAAGATCTGTATGGAGGAGTGGGCCCAAATCCCTGCTGCAGTGTGTGCAAACCTGGTCAAGAACTACAGGAAACGTCTGATCTCTGTAATTGCAAACAAAGGTTTCTTTACCAAATATTAAGTTCTGTTTTTCTGATGTATCAAATACTTATTTCATGCAATAAAATGTAAATTAATTACTTTAAAATCATACAATTTGATTTTCTGTAATTTTTCACAGTTGAAGTGTACCTATGATAAAAATTACAGACCTCTACATTCTTTCTAAGTGGGAAAACGTGCAAAATCAGCAGTGTATCAAATACTTGTTCTCCCCACTGTATATGTTACGGTACATGTGGGAAAACGGTACATGTGGCAAAACTAGGTGCTAGGGTGCTAGAGTTAAGGTTAGGGGTAGGGTTAGGGTTAAGATTAGGGTTAGACATGCCAGCACGTACCAAGTCGACGTAGCACCTAACCCTAACCCTAGTTTTCCCACATGTACCGTATTCCCACATGTACCGTAACATATATATATTTCTAACCACTTGATGAAGCTTGCTTGTGAACTCCTAGAGCAGTGGAAATGTGTGTTTGTGTGTGTGTGCATGTGTGTGTGTGTCTAACAGTTACTTGATGAAGTTGAGGTGGACTCCTAGAGAGCAGTGTGTGTGTGTGTGTGTGTGTGTGTGTGTGTGTGTGTGTGTGTGTGTGTGTGTGTGTGTGTAGTTACCTGATGAAGGTGAGGTGGACTCCTAGAGAGCAGTGGATGTGTGTGTGTGTGTGTGTGTGTGTGTGTGTGTGTGTGTGTGTGTAGTTACCTGATGAAGCTGAGGTGGACTCCTAGCGAGCGGTGGATGTGTGTGTGTGTGTGTGTGTGTGTGTGTGTGTGTGTGTGTGTGTGTAATTACCTGATGAAGCTGAGGTGGACTCCTAGCGAGCGGTGGATGCCTGAGCAGTCGATGCACAGGAACACTCCATACGGTATACTGGCCCAGCTGGGGTTCTTGGCTGCACAGTCAAAACACCCCTGGAACACACACACACACACACACACACACACACACACACACACACACACACATCATTTAGCAGACACTTTTATCCGAAGAGACTTGCGATAAGTACATTTGTCTTAAGTGAGCGAATCAACGATACGTATCCTAAAGCCTGGTACACAAAGATTTTCTAAATCTTAACAGATTTTTTATCTGAGAGAGACCCCACATGAAGACAAAAAAATCATGGATTGAACAGTTTTGATGGTATTGTGTGTGGTGTGCTCCGATATTCCCAATGGATAAGAGCAATTGCGCGTCACCTCCCTGTCATCAGAACCATCACGCCCCCTTTTGGGTGGTAGAAGTGTAGAAGTTTGACTGGCGGTCAATGTAAATTTGTAGGGCTTTGCTACTTTAATCCGATAAAATAAGAAAACCGTAGTGCTTTTTAGATATTAGAAGCCCAAATCCGATGGCCAGTTAGGCAAACTATTATATAGTGTTGTTGCCGATCAATGATCGATGTCGTTATATGGAGAAATTTCCATTGACCGCCAGTCAAACTTCTACACTTCTACCACCCAAAAAGGGGCGTGGACATGACAGGAGAGCAAAGTACCCGGATGCATTGCTCTTATCTATACAGCACACCACAACCACATACATAAAGATCTGTCCTACGACACTCTTGAGTCTCGTCCCCCAAGCCAGAAATCTGGCGTGATCAGGGTAGTAGTACCCTGACTGACCTGTAAGAGGCAGCCATGTGCGACAGGGCAAATAAAGTGCTGAAGAACAAAAAGAAGAAGACGCGTCAGTCAGCTTGCTTCTTGATTGGCTACATTCCTTTCCACGTCACATTCAGACTATCTGAATGTGAATCTCTCGCGAGCAGGGTTGCCAGATGGGGCGGGTTTTTATTTTATTTTACAACCATCATTGGCAACAGACATACAGTTTAGGGGGCAGGAGATGAGCACCTTAGCGGTTTTCTGACAATAATAGGTTTTGGGCTGGTTTTTGGTGGATTTACCGGTTTTTAGACTGTGGTTAGGCTGGAAATTGTCAAACCTATCTGGTAACCCTGCTCGTGAGTTGTCAGTTTCGCCCACACACAAGAGGACTCTTGATCGTAAATATTGAACACGTGTAATGTTTACAATCCTCGGCCCTGACCATTTTCCGAGCAGATTGTCGGGTGAAATGGACTCTTAACACACCACACCACAGGATAATCTTGTAAGAGAATCTTTAGAGCCATCCGATAATCGGGCGTTTGCAGTCCTTGGTCGGAAGGGGGGAAATCGGGCCAAAATCGGCCAGATTATCTTTATGTGTACCGGGCTTAAGTCGAGGGGAGTCAAACAGCTGATCAGAACGAGTCCCGGCGCCAGTCAGAGCGCTGGTTCACGCGCTGCGGATCACAGAGGACGGCCTACACGCTACGGAGTGTGTCGGGGCAGGACACTACGTGAAAGCTCGTCAGACAGACAGACAGGCAGGGCGGAGGTGGTTTGCGGTTGAGAAGACGGACGTGGAGACGGACAGAAGCCGTCCGCCCTCTCGTGACGGACGCGGGCGGACGCGGAGGAGGACGCGGAGGAGGAGCGGGGGACACGCGGGGGGGGGGGGGGGGCGGAGATAGCGATTCGTGGAACTGACGGGGCGGCTGTGACCACAGGGGGCCCGGGAGAGGAGTGGGTTAGCGAGCCGTGGGAAAGAGAGAGAGAGAGACAGAGAGAGGGAGACAGAGAGAGGGACAGAGACAGACAGACAGACAGAAAGGCAGAGAGAGGGAGAGAGAGACAGACAGACAGAGAGACAGAGAGAGAGAGAGACAGAGAGAGAGAGAGACAGAAACAGAGAGACAGAGAGAGAGAGACAGAGAGAAAGAGAGAGAGACAGAAACAGAGAGAGAGAGAGACAGACAGAAACAGAGATAGAGAGAGAGAGACAGACAGACAGACAGAGAAAGAGAGAGAGAGACAGACAGAGAGAGACAGACAGAGAGAAGTCCGACATAAAAGACCAGACTAGATGATCGTTAGGGATGTCCCGATCCCATTTTTTCACTACCGATACCTGGGCTTTGGGTATCTGCGATACCGATACCGATCCGATATTAGTATTTATTGTTTTACTCCTGAATAATAACAAATACTTCCCCAGTATAGTCCACAACAACAGTTGGCTATTAAAGACTGCCAGCCTTTATTCAAGCAACAAAAACAGTACTCTGCAGTACTCAGTGACCAACTGGTTAAAACAATTTAAACAGCAGCATTCAGCATTGTAGAAAAAAAAAAGAGTTACTGTCTGATTTCAAGTTTTAGTGCCTTCAGGTTTTTATTCTATTTATCTTCTCTTACAAATGGCAAATCAATTATAGGATCCTTTTTAAAAGTGTAGCCCGCTGGTGAGACCAGAAACCAGTCGCAGAATCGAAGGAGTGTCAACAATATCTGGTTTTCGTTTTTTGTACCCAGTCCATATAATAAAAAACAGTTTAACCATCACTAAATACTTATAATCTGTGGATTGGATTACCGGTAACTGTTCTCGTTTGTTGGAGGCTAGCCTACCAGTAAGTGATAATGACTTGTAAACATACTCTCGTTTTAGGACGTGTTCAAAAGCAAGGACTGTGTGTTCATCTAGTTAAGATGGGAGTGGAGGTGAGGGAGCAGATGAACTGGGGCTGGGCTCCCAGAGAGGCAGCGCTAAACTGAAAACAGACGCGCAAACGGATGCTGTTGAAAAGCTCGTTGGAATAAGGCGATATATAAGTCAGTCTTTACCATTTGCTGTTGTTTAGCCAGCCTGGTGTGTTTGTTGTGGTGACGTTTTCACTCAGATCATTCAAATGTTCATCGTTCGCGATTCCATTCCTGACAGCATTAACTGTGCTTGTGTGTCCATGAAAAATGGACTCCACAGAAACAGCTGTGGTTAAATGTCCCCCAGACACCACCCCCCCCCCCCCCCCCGCCCGCATCAACCTGTCTGACACAATGCAGAATCCTACAGTGACATTATGGGCTGAGGTCCATGAGGTCCACAGTCACCTGACCTCCTCACCCAGGCTGTGATAAACACACACAGATCCAGGGACAAATACTTGAGGTGAATCATTCATACTTTTTTCCTCAAAGATTTAGATTCTCTGAAAAATGAAAAACAAAGTAAAAAAGTCTCCATACACCTTTACTGTGTCATATAGACCTGAAAAATGCTGAAGAGAGCATTGGCAGACCCTAATACCTTTGAGGGTGTGACTTTACACTTTACACACACAACATCCAAATGGAAATATTAATATAATCCTACTAGTCACACAGGGCTAGCTTAACCCTAACAAAGCAGCCGTCAGGTGGCTATAGGCTCTGATGTATATGTGGCTGCTGTACTTAGTACAATATGGACATACAGTAGCCTACAAACCAGGCCTGGGCCGCTAGATAGCTAGCTAAAAGTCTGTATAGCCCTTATTCTGTCATATAGACCTGGAGCCATGCTGAAGAGAGCATTGGCAGACCCCCAAGACCTTTGAGGGTAGGGTGGGTGTCTGGACGAACACTTGACAACCAGCTCCCTGGGTGCAGGACGATGTAGCAAAGGACCTGACAGATTAACCAGCTACCACCAAAGCCTTGGACAACAGGTTTGAGGATGTGAGCTCTGGGGTGCCGTGTGCCATGAAGCTGGTCAATTTCCCACATTTGGCCAGTTGCAGTAAACAGTACAGGTTGGAATCTTACAGACAGACCCAACGACCCTGGACAAGACCTCCTGGCCCAAAGTCAACAGGATCCTCAAACACCGGTGCCCTCCTCCTCCTCCAGTGCCCTCCTCCTCCTCCTAGACCTGATCCTGGCCATCCCAGCCCCTCCACAGCAGACTGTGTTGGGGGGGGGGTTCAACGTCTGTCTGTCTGTGTCTGTCTGTGTCTGTGTCTGTGTCTCTCTCTCTCTCTCCCCCTCCCTCTCTCCCTCTCTCTCTCTCTCTCCCCCCCTCCCTCTCTCTCTCTCTCTCCCTCCCTCTCTCCCTCTCTCTCTCTCTCTCTCTCTCCCTCTCTCTCTCTCTCCCTCTCTCTCTCTCTCTCTCCCCTCCTCTCCCAGGCCAGACTGCAGAGGAGCAGGAGAGGAAAGGGGAGCAATTAGGGGTTAAGTGCCTTGCTCAGGGACACTTCGACACGTGGCCCACCGGGGATTCAAACCAATGCGAGCTGCCGACTTTGCGGCGATCATAAGATCATTGGACGCCGGCTCTACGGATTGAGCCAGAGTGAAGTGAAGGAGCGGTGAAGAAGAGGAATCTGGACATGTAGCGCACCCTCATGTATGGTTGTTGCACTATGCACATATCTGATTAGATGCCAAACTGCGTTTCGTTGTCTTTGTACTTGTACTCAACGACAATAAAGTTGAATCTAATCTAATGTAGCATTATACCCTCACCGTATGCCATTATTCTCGTTTTTATCCCAATTAATTATTTATGCATATCTCTTTATTCAAATGATTTCATTTATGTATTATACAACAGGTTTAAGAATCATGTAAGCATGGTCCCTCGTGTCAATGCTTAGTATGGCTGGTAAACGTCTGCATCCACCTCGGCTGGTGGCTGGCACAAAAAGTTAATTTCATGGCCTTGGAAGAACAATACTAGTTGGACTTTCTGAAGCAACCCATTACCTATTACCTAATTACCCATTAAATACTAGTGATTGCTGGCATATGCATATTCGATGGCACACAGCTGTGTTTGAATAGTGTTTGACAGCTGTGGCGTGAATTAGACACAACATCGTAGATAAAAATGCTCAGGTGTTTTGAACAGGTCACATAGCTTTATAGCTAGCTAACTAAGGCTAGCCTAACCCTGTTCCCTAGCCCCATCTGTGGCAGGGACAATATTAATATTTACATTTGTATGCTGTGTCAATAATCCTAGCCATAGATACCTGGCTACCAATTTGTAATTACGACTTTACACACACACACACACACACACACACACACACACACACACACACACACACACACACACACACACCCGAATGGAAGTATGAATATAATCCTACTAGTCACACAGGGCTAGCTTAACACTAACAATAAGCACCCCCACCCCACCTAGACGGAGCCTCTACAAATGCTGAAATAAGCTCCGGGTAGGTGGGACAGCCGTCAGGTGCTACAGGCTGTGATGTCTACGTGGCTGTACTTAGTACAACATGAAACACAGCAGGTAGAGGCCTGGGCCGCTGCTAGCTAGCTAGTGTATCAGCTGGAAGAAAAGACAGACACAATGTAGCTTTACGGTGTATGTTCCACCACTTAAACGCGCCGTTAATCTGTAAAAACGCGTATCAAGTAATTATTTGCGTTACCTTGTTTGTCGGAATAGATCTTAGTCGTTTAAAAATGGACAGAATTTCAGTCTTGTTCGGTTCCGCCGCCATCTTGACACCTTTAATAGCCCACTCACAACTACGGGTAGCAGCGAGGGTCATGTTCTTCTTCTGTTGGATTTAACGGCAGCTTGCATCCTTAATGTTGCACTACTGCCATCTACTGGGTGTAGCCAACTCCTACATTGTCCGATTTGTCAACGTTTCCCTATGAGTCCCGTTCTCTTGAGAAAGCTGAATAGTGTTCCCATGTTAGATTAGTGTTCCAGATGTCCTTCTTTTTCGTTTGGGTTTAACGGCAGTTTACATCCTTGATGTTGCATTACTGCCATCTACTGGAGATAGCTGACTCCTACAGTGTCCGGTTTGTGAGATTTTCCAATGGCGCTTTTCCACTACCGGGCCGCATTTGCATCCGTGCCGTGCCGTGCCGTGCCGTGCCGTGCCGTGCCCAGAAACGCTTCTCCATTATACTGAGCGACCCGGGACTGTAGGTGGAGTTACGTGTCATAAGAGCACTTCACTGTAATAAGTGCCGCTATACAGCTCAACAGGGGAAATGCGATAAGAATTATGTCAAAATGCAGCACTATCATGCACAGATCAGCCTTAAAACATGTAATGTTAAGTGCCTATTACTTGCCGCTTTCAGTTCGTCACATCAACGTGGGAAATGCGAGATGAACTCTACGCAAGTTCCATAAATTCCTCAGTTGAACGGAAAGTCCTAAAGTGTTCCCCCTTTCCACGGGTAATAAGGAATTGGCAAGAATAGATCGATATAAATAGATCAACATTTAAAAACAGATGAAGAGAATGATTACAATATAGACATAAAAGTGTTATTACTGGAACTGTATTCTATTCTGCATTCTGACTGACAGGTCTCAGCGGGTGAAGCTGGGGAAGAGCATTTCCAGCTCCAGGTCCACCAGCACGGGCTCCCCGCAGGGCTGCGTCCTGTCTCCAGCACTGTTCTCCCTATACACCAACAGCTGTGTCTCCCGCCACCCCTCGGTCAAGCTCCTGAAGTTTGCAGACGACACCACCCTGGTGGGCCTCATCTCCAGGGGGGACGAATCTGCCTACAGGGGTGAGATCGAGGGGCTGCAGAGCTGGTGCAGTTTTAACAATCTGGAGCTCAATGCTCTAAAAACAGTGGAGATGGTGGTGGACTTCCGTAGGAAAGCAGCCCTGCCCCCTCCCATCACGCTGGGAGGTACCCCGGTGGCCTCCGTGGAGTCATGCCGCTTTCTAGGCATGACCATCTCCCGGGACCTCAAGTGGGAGCGGAACACCGAGGCCCTCACGAAGAAGGCCCAGAAGAGGATGTTCTTCCTCCGGCAGCTGAGGAAATTCAGGCTGCCGAGGTCCATGATGGTCCAGTTTTACACGGCCATCATAGAGTCCATCCTCACCCACTCCATCATCACCTGGTTCCCTGCTGCAACGACCAAGGACAAGGCCAAGTTGCAGCGGATGATACGCTCAGCAGAGAGGGTGATCGGCTGTCCCTTGCCCTCCCTCAACTCCCTGCATGACACCAGGGCTCTGAGGAGGGCAAGGAAGATCATGGCAGACCCCTTCCACCCCGGCCACGGCCTCCTCACCCTGCTTCCCTCTGGAAGAAGGTTGCGGATGCCTAAGACATTAAAGGCCCGCCACAGGCTCAGTTTCTTCCCCTCAGCCGCCAGGCTGCTAAATGACTCTGGCTTCCCCCTCCCCCCGCCTCCAAGTCTGTCCAGGACTGAACATGCACTGGACCTTGAATAACTCTGCACTGCACTTTATATACAGCACTATTCATGCACTGTCTGTCCTGTGTTGTCCTGTTTTTGCCTGTCTTTGCATTTGTATTTGTACTTGTTTTGTTCATGTATATGTGAAAAAAGCATAAATGCACCTTCTGTAAATGCCAAAGCAAATTCCTACATGTGTCAAGCATAATGGCAATAAACCAGTGGCGTAGCGGACGGGCCCGCAAGCGACGCACCGCGGGGGGGCCCCAGCCACTAGGGGGCCCCCTAACATCGGATCCAAACTTCTTTTTTTTTTACTTTTTTTTAATTTATTTTTTATAAAACAAAGAAAAGAAGTGGCCCTTCATTGTGTCAACCTTAATTTTAATATATAGGCCTATATTTAAAAATATAAACATAGTTAGCCGTATCCAATAGCAACATGACTTTGACGTCACACGAAAATGAGCAAGCGAAAATACCTCAGCGGTGCGCAAAAACAGGAACTTTCCTATAAAAAGGAACAAAATTCAGCGAAACTTCGAAAAATGTCATATTTTCTTTTACCCAATGCAGCTTCTGGCCCTTGCACACCAATGCGTTTTTTACATCCGTTAAAAAAATAAATTAGAACTCATGTTGTGTCAATCACGCTTGCACACCGAATCAGTAATATTCGTCCATCCCCCCCAAACAAATCGGAACAGGTTCGATTTTCTGCGTTTTTCGCGTCCGTCAAAAGCCTTTTGAGAGTTGTTATTGACCACTCTGCCATGGTAGAGGGACACATCGTCAAATTAGAACTGCAGGACAGTTGGATTAATGCTTACGGAAGTACATGTCTCAAGTATTATCTCGGCGGTTAGTCGAGTGAAAGAAAACAACATACAGATGATAATTCACACAATATAATACCACGAAAGCGTACAGCACTAAACAATAACATTTATTTGGGCAGCATCACGAAACAATAACATTCATTTGGGCAGCATCCTACTCAAACTCAGGCAGAAGGGCAGGGTCCGGGCAGGTGCACACAGTCACAGACTGCCAGTGCATCATACAGGTACATCATTCAGCTGGTTATAGCGGTTTCTTTTTCTATTCTACTATTCTATTCTACTTCTGCTGTCTGCGTCTCCCTGGGTATTCCAGATGGCAAACAGTAAAGAAATGCCACAATATACCAGGACTTAAGAAACGAGATGTCCAACAAAGGATTTGACTAACCCTGGCCTATTTTGCGCAACAAGTAGACTCTGATGCAGCGGAGACAGGGTTGCCAGATTGGCTGGTTTTTGGTGGATTTAGCAGTTTTTAGATTGGTTAGGTTGGAAATTCTCAATCCCATCTGGCAACCCTTAGCGGAGAGTCTACAGCTTGTATGTTTACAGATATCGCGCTGCTGTGCACACCACACTTTGTTAAAAGAAATAAAGCTTGTACTTTTCTACTGATAATACATTCTACTGATGTAGTCATTTGGTTTTAGTTATAGGCTATTGCTCTCACTTGTTTGTACCTTTTGCTAAGTCAAGCATTTAGAATGTAGAGTGCATATTGCGAAATTTCGCAACGTCAATAACCCATCGGACTCTAAAAAACGCACGTTTTTTTTTTTTTTTTTTTTAAACCTCCGTTGCGAAAGGGCCCCCGCCGCCACCTTGCGGGGGGGCCCCGGGATTTTGCGCTACGCCACTGCAATAAACGTTATCTGAATCTGAATCTGAATCTGAATCTGAATCTGAATTAGCGGGATAAAGCACTCTCTCTATTTCGGGCTAAACTGTGCAGTGTAGCTGGCGTCTTCCAGCAACCGGACACTTCCATAAATAACAACAAATATGTCATATGTAAATATGTATAATACCACGTTCATTGATAAAATGACGCCAGGGATGGAAAGGGGTGATGGCAGTTTTAGAAGGGGGATGATGAAGCGCTGGAATATGGAACGGCACAGCACAGCACAACGGGGGGAAATGCGATAAGAATTATGTCAAAATGCAGCACCATCATGCACAGATCAGCCTTAAAACATGTAACGTTAGATATATAACGTTATACAGGGAGCGATGTTTTTCTACGGAAAGGCTGTGCTTCTCTCATTGTGTGTGCTTTGTGTGTTGTGTGTGCTTCTCTCATTGGAATGACGCGGGGCGCGGGGCTCAAGCTCTGTCTTGCTGGTAGTCAAATATATTTATTTATACAGCATATGGATGTTACGTGCCTGTTACTTGCCGCTTTCAGTTCGAGTAGATTTGTAGTTTAGATCTCGCAAACAGGGATAAAGGGAGCAAGACACGAATCTGCATTTGGCTGAGTGAACGGCGAGTGAACGGCGAAAATGCCTGGACGGCACAGCTTGGGATTCCATTGAAGTTACAGGGAACGATGTGTGAAAGAGGTTTAAATGTTGAAATAACAGTAATACCATGTGCATTGATAAAATTACATAAGGGATGAAAAGGGGAGATGGCAGTTTTAGAAGGGGGGTGATGAAGCGCGCTGGACTGAGGGACAGCATAGGCACAGCACATCGCCATAATAGCGATTTTTTTGTTATGCTTGTGTAACAGGGTTATAAATTATATTTAAGTTATAGGTTGAAGTTCATCAAAATCGTTTGCTTTTTATCATTTGGTTAAGTGTTTTGAATTGATTTACCCATGGCTGCATCCGGTGTGTAGTGCCCCTAGTGGTGGTTGGACTGGCCGCGTTTAATGTTTTGACGAAGGCCACCGTAGGTCACCCCTTTCGTCTTTGTGAGCTGTTGAGATAGGTTAAGTTTGTGCTCTGTGTCCCGTTTTATATTTCCTTTGATAAAGAGTTGCCACTAATATAAACCGAATGTATTATTTGAGATTAATGTTTACCATTGGTTTTTATGCCATTACTTTTGAGTTATGTTTTGTTTATTTGTATTTTATGGATGGATAAAGTTGTGAGCTAACTAGCTAACAGCTAGCAATGTAGCGTGTTCTGAATGTATTGTTTTGCTGACATGCAGGGGCGAGAGCTGTTTTGTGCTGGAGCCTACCATTAAATAACCACCATTTTGTTTGCACATTCAGATAAATAAACAGCTTGAAAGTGAACCTGTGTGCCTGCCTGGTCTGTCCAGATTGTGAGGGGTTACACTTGTTGTAAATAAAAGATCTATGATGCATTGAAATGACATTAAACTAAGATAGTACGATGGTTAGCATAACTTTTCTAAGGGCTGGCCCTGTAGTGGAAAAGCGCTGGCCCTGTAGTGGAAAAGCGCCACAAGTATATCCAGCTGCATCCTACACGCGCACCACCCGGACGCATGGAGACCATATGGTTCGAGCGCGTCATCATACCGCGCCTGCATATTTGCATATTTGGTTCGGACTACGTCATCGCCTTACTACGGTGGCTGAGGACGATTTCCAGTTCGTATTTCAAGTATTTATGGATATGACAGATAATTCGCTTACTATGCATTTCGATATGAGATAGATGCATTTTTGTATTTCAAGTACTTATGGATATGACCGATCGTATTTATGGATATTTTGATATGAGATAAATCATTTATGAGATAGATAATTTTCGTATTTCAAGTATTTATGGATATGACAGATAATTTTCGTCCTATTCACTTAATGCTTAGTTTTTTTTAAACAAACCAAATAAACACATTTACAGCAATGGATTCTACAGTTAGGCCCATATTTGGTCACAGACAGAATTTGTGTTATTTTAGCTGTTTACCAAAACATCTTAGTTACAGTCATACACAAGTTACAGTCATATAATTAATATGAATGAATGAATGAATGAATCTTTATTTCGAACATGATTTAAAAATAAAAATAACAAATAACTAATAACTAATATGTACAGACTAGTCCTATCAATTGTTCGAAAAGGAGTAGGAAGAAGCCTGTCCTACCCCTGTTTATACTTAACAATTATGCTTACATTATATAATCCAATTAATTAATACATACAGTATATTTCAGTATCATCCGTTCTAATACTTTTTCATTCTTAATATTGACACAAAATAAATAAACATACTTTTTCCATTCTTAATACTGAAACAACACAAAATAAATAAATAACAAACATCAGTATCCACAATGTAATACAGAAGAAAAAGACACAGAAAACCACACCTTAGTTTCCAGAAGATTAACAACCTTCCCTTTCCTCATTTTGGTATTTAACAGAAATAATTTCTTTAAACCTTTTTTTAAATAGAGCAATATTTCTGCTTTCCTTCATATTTTCCTCTAGCCCATTCCATATGGTAACTCCGTAGAATGATATGCACCTGCTCCTGAGATGGGTGCGAGCATAACCCTTAAAGTTGTGGTTACCTCTCAAATTATATCCCTTATCCCTCTCTATAAATAATTTGTTAATGTTACCTGGGAGTGCTTGAGTCTTTGCTTTATACATTAACTGTGCCAATTTAAATTTGAATAAGTCCATGAGCTTTAAGGCATTTGACATTAGGAACAAGTTATTTGTGTGATCACGATATCTGACCTCATGTACAATCCTCATAGCTTTTTTCTGTAGTGTAATCAATGGGTTTAAAGTGCTTTTATATGCATTTCCCCATATCTCCACACAGTAACTCAAATAGGGTAAGACAAGACAACAATATAGACTATACAACATCCTCTGTTCCAGAATATGTTTTGCCCTGCAAAATACTGCAATACTCCTTGATACTTTGGATCTAACGTATCTTATATGAGATTTCCAACAGAATTTACTGTCTAATATAGGAGTGGGCTTAAAGTGCAGACTCTCAGCTTTAGGTTAAGGGTATTCACATCCAAATTGAAGGAAGGGTTTATGAATTATAGCTCTTTTATAAATAATAACCAAAAGTAATTGGACAATTGACTCAAAAGCTAGTGTGGGCTATTTATTCCTTCATTATTTCTTTATCAATTAAGCAGGTAAAAGGTCTGAGTTGATTCCAAGTGTGGCATTTGCATTTGGAAGCTGTTGCTGTATACACACAACATGCAGTCAACAGAGTGAAACAGGCCATCCTTAGGCTGTAAAAACTAAACAAAAATACATCAGAGAGATAGTGGGAACATTAATAGTGGCCAAATTAACTGTTTGGTACATTCTGAGAAAAAAAAGAATGCACTGGTGAGCTCGGCACCACAAAAAGGTCTGGACGTCCATGGAAGACAAGAGTGGTGGATGATCACAGGATCCCTTACATGGTAAAGAAAAACCCCATCACAACATCCAGCCAAGTGAAGAACAGTCTCCAGGAGGTAGGCATATGTGACGTGACGTCATCGATTTGCAAAGGGGGCGCAAACTGGAAAGGCTTCAAATCAGAGTTCAAAGTTTTTCAGAGCCAAAAAAATCTGATTTCACATGTAAAAAAAAAAAAAAGAAGTAATTTTTAGCCTGAATCCTCCCGTGAAATCTTCCCTTGTGGGAGTGGATAAACTGGTTCCAGGTTTTTTCTCATTGGTCGATCGATTTGGCTACGAGAAGCACTCGTGCTTGTTTGTCCATTCCACTCCACTCCACTCGTAAGGTAAGATCTTCTATTTTATGTACATAGCGAATTTGTTAGTTAAGTTAGTTACTAGTTGAAACCAGTGTGTTCGTGTATTTAGACATTTCTTTATTATTACCCACTAGCAACTAACTGAAACCAGTTCAGTCTGCAAGCTGAACCTTTTGTTTATTAGCATGCTAGCAGTATTGATGTAGCTCCGAATTCTGCCTACGTTGTAAGTACGGTTAGTATGTCTACGTTGTAAAAGTTGTGTGTAAGACTCATGTTCAGTGTGTAATACTGTAATACTGTAACATGTCAAGTGTAATAGATTACAGAAATGTTAAAAGTTTAAAAACATGTGTTCCTTTCTTTGTTATGAACGAGCTAGCCGCTAGTTGGCTAACGCCAACCACACTACTCTGAGCACTAGGTAATTATCATTGTCATGTATTAGGCTAGCTATTTTATGAACATGGTATGGTAGTATTTTATGAATATGGAGTGCCAGTAACTGTAGGCAATATTTTAATGTACTATCTTCCTTCTGTTGCAGCTTTGATGCCCCCCACCCCACCAGACACAGCAGCTCAACAACTCACTGGCAATATTTTGTTGAATAACAAGAACAGTTGGGCATAGATACAGCATTTTGAACTGTGTCATGATTTATTATCTATTGATAGTCAATTTACAGACCTTGCATGCTTACCTGTGTATAGTCTGTTGTATATTCTCAGTTGTTGCCCTCAGTTCCAACTATACTTGAAACTTGAAACTGAACTATAAGGCTGGACATTGACTACTGAGCACTACACTATTTCCAGCACAAGACATCAGCAAATTACTCTTAATGCCTCCATAATAATAAGCTGGCTAATTAGCTACAGTAATAACATTGCTAGGTGATAATGTTAGCAATATCTAGCTAAGTACTGTAAACTTCTCTTTGAGAAGTCTATCTGACCCAGTGACTAACACTAATGTTTGCACACTGATTGTACTTTGCACAGCTTGTCGCACTATTGTTCTGCTGTAGTGTGACTACCACATACCTGTCAACATTGGGATTTGAAAATAAGGGATATTTTCCCGAAAATAAGGGATATTTTCCCGAAAATAAGGGATATCCTCCCGCGCCCCCAGGCCGTCCTCCCCCCCCCCCCACCGTCCACAAACCATACCCCTTACATTTAGACAAGGGTACACACAGTCAATCCTAAAATCACCACTAGACAACCATAGGATACCCCTTACATTTAGACAAGGGTACACACAGTCAAGCCTAACATCACCACTAGACAACCATAGGAGACCCCTTACATTTAGACAAGGGTACACACAGTCAGTCCTAACATCACCACTAGACAACCATAGGAGACCCCTTACATTTAGACAAGGGTACACACAGTCAGTCCTAACATCACCAATAGACAACCATAGGATACCTCTTACATTTAGACAAGGGGACACAGTCAATCAACCACCCGCTTCAGTGCAACAAGAATTGGGTTAACTAGTTCCTATGATTAAGTAAGTGACTACAGGTGATCAGAATCAGATACCTGGTTGAAAGTAAAATACTTTGAACATCCATGCATATACCGGTATATCCATGAAAACACAAAAGGACATATCAATTCAGCACATTTATTTATACATTACTTGACACCATGATGTCAATGGGAAAAGAGCGGCGCAATGCTACCAGCGATAACCGAGGCTGTTCGTAAATACGCTCTGAAAATCTGATCATCACTCATGGAATGCCTCTTGTCCAATCAAATTACTTGGTCCCTTTATGACGTTGCACCTAGTGTGCGTTCCGGCGCTCTCAGAGCAAAATTACGAACGCAGCCCAAGAAACGAGAGGAAACAAGTCAACTCCGACATGGATATAACGATTGTGCGCATGCTAACAATTAAGTGTTAAATTATATTATATTATAGGCTAAAAATACGGGAGATTTACGGGAAAATATTTAAACGGGAACACAGCGGGAAAGAAAGGTAAAATACGGGAGAATCCCGGGAAAAACGGGAGGGTTGACAGGTATGGACTACCATCACTTATACGTATCACTTTATTACTTATTATTGTGACTATGTACCTTGTTGAAGAACCAAAGCGAAATATTTTTATTCTTGTGTACTGTAAAATAAATTCTGATTCTGATTGAAGACTTTTTTGTATCATTAAAAGACTAACAATAACAGTTACAACAACCATAAATAATAATAAGCTGGGTAATTAGCTTAGGTAATACCTTGCTAGGTAATAATGTTATAGCCAGGGGTGCACATAACTTTTTGGGGCCAGTGCTCAGAGGAGCACCTAGGGATGCTGCTTGGTGCTCCCCGAGCTCGCGAGTCACGACCCGTCCCACAGGATGGATAAAAAAGGGATACATGGATAACTTATATTAGCAAAACGACATTTATTCATAAATAAAGATGAACGAACAAATGATTGTGTGCAAAACAAAAGAAACAAACGCAAAACCAAATGACTGCTCTTTAAGCATGAAAGTCTGTCAGACTCCTTTAAACACAATGAAATCAACTGACATCTCTTTAAGCACTAACTGAATGTCTGTTCTTTAAACACAATGAAATCAACTGACATCTCTTTAAGCACTGCTCTGTTCTGTAAACACTGAAATCAACTTTTCAACAAAAAGTTACAGCCTAAGCATTTATTTATGCTACAAGCTTAATCATCATCATCACTGCTCTCTTGACTGCTGTAAGTTATCACTGTCCTCAATTTCAACCATGGTAGAGGATGTTGTAGGCTACAAATGCTTTAAATAGCTCATTATTTTGATTGTGCAACAAAGTCTTATTTTTTTTCCTAATAGAATTCCCAACCATATTCCCTGGGTCAGGGGTCTAGGTGTGATAATGAAGCTGTAAAATAAACGTCTGAACGTTTGAAAGCTTCAGAGAAAAGAAACGTGAAGTTCCTTGGTGTTGTTTTTCCTTTTAGCGACGAGTCGTTCGGGACTGAATTGTCACGTGTCGGCGTGATAACCGTGCGATACGCGATACGCGGAATGAATGTACAAGTTACGATACTTTCCGAATGTTTTCGTGAGGGGAGTCGCCGTGGTCGTTGTGATGGCGTTACGGCGCTTGCAGTGATGCAGCAGTCAGCAGTAAGCAGGTGGATTTTGAGGAAGTAAATTCCTCTCCCAGCGCTCCCAGCTGTTGGTGCGCAAGAGCGCGTTCATGCCGCTGATCTTCCGCGCAGCATGCATTTTGGCGACGCATGCGCACTGGCGCACCAGTTATGTGCACCCCTGGTTATAGCTGTATAACTATAGCTGTCTGACCCAGTGACCAATACTGACAGGTATTGACAGCTGATAGCTGTCAATCTAGAGGGGGAGTGGTTGGGGGTGGGGTTGACCAGCTATTGTTACCGCCCATTACCTGCCGGTGTGAAGGTGTGAAAAAGTCCCAAATCTTTGAAGGGCTTTTTCTCAGGATTTAGTTTTCAGGGTTAACAAGTTTCAAATACTCATGTCGTCTTACATTTTTTCCCGATGTCTATGTATGACACATCATTTGAAAGCTTACAATCTGTAGTTTAAGCATATGAAAAAAACAGAAAGTGACTTTGCCCCCTCCATGATCATTCCACCAGATCGCGTCACATATCATTATCCATGTGTACCATAAAAGAAAGACTTCACACAAGCAAATACAGAGGGTTCACCACAAGGTGCAAGCCATTCATAAGCCTCAAGAATAGAAAGGCCAGATTAGACTTTGACAAAAAACATCTAAAAAAGCCAGCCCTGTTCTGGAACAGCATTCTTTGGACCGATGGAACTAAGATCAACCTGTACCAGAATGATGGGCCAGTGGCTTTCTTGGGTTTTTATCCTCTTAGTTTGACCTTGTATGTAATATGTACTTACATGTACCTACTTCTGCAAACATTCTAATAAAGTTTTCAATCAATCAATCAATCAATGGGAAGAAAAAAGTATGGAGAAGGCTTGGAACGGCTCATGATCCGATGCATACCACATCATCTGTGAAAAAACGTGGAGGCAGTGTGATGACATGGACATGCATGGCTTCCAATGGCACTGGGTCACTAGTGTTTATTGATGATGTGAAGACAGAAGCAGACAGATGAATTCTGAAGTGTTTAGGGATATTCTGTCTGCTCAGATTCAGACAAATTCAGCAAAGTTGATTGGATGGTGCTTCACAATACAGATGGACAATGACCCAAAATATAGTGTGTAAGCAACCCAGGACTTTTTTTAAGGCAAAGAAGTGGAATATTCTGCAATGGCCAGAGTCAATCACCTGATCTCAACCCAATCAAGCATGCATTTCACTTGCTGAAGACAAAACTAAAGGCAGAAAGACCCACGAACAAACAACAACTGAAGACTGCTGCAGTAAAGGCCTGACAAAGCATCACAAAGGAGGAAACCCAGCATTTGGTGATGTCCATGTGTTCCAGACTTCAGGCAGTCATTGCCTGCAAAGGATTCTCGACAAAGTATTAAAAATGAACATTTTACTTACAGTACAGGCCAAAAGTTTGGACACACCTTCTCATTCAATGTGTTTCCTTTATTTTCATGACTATTTACATTGTAGATTCTCACTGAAGGCATCAAAACTATGAATGAACACATGTGGAATGATGTACTTAACAAAAAAGTGTGAAATAACTCTAAATATGTCTTATATTTTAGATTCCTCAAAGTAGCCACCCTTTGCTTTTTTGTTGTTAATAAAATATATAATAATAATAATAATATGAAATATATATATATAATAACATATTATTATTAACACATATTATATTAAATATTATTATTATTATATATTTTATTAACAACAACAAAGCAAAGGGTGGCTACTTTGAGGAATCTAAAATATAAGACATATTTTTCAGTTATTTCACACTTTATTGTTAAATACATAATTCCTATGTGTTCATTCATAGTTTTGATGCCTTCAGTGAGAATCTACAATGTACCAAATAGTCATGAAAATAAAGGAAACGCATTGAATGAGAAGGTGTGTCCAAACTTTTGGCCTGTACTGTATGATTGTTAATTTGTCCAATTACTTTTGAGCTCCTGAAAATAGGGGACTGTGTATAAAAATGGTTGCAATTCCTAAATGTTTCATACAATATTTTTGTTCAACCCCTTGAATTAAAGCTGAAAGTATGCACTTCAATTACATCTTGATTGTTTCATTTCAAATCCTTTGTGGTGGCATACAGAGCCCAAATTATGGAAATTGTGTCACTGTCCAAATACTTCCAGACCTAACTGTATATAAATAAAAGAATGGCAATGACCCCAGGTGTGGGACTTTATTAGGTCAAACAGGTTTGAGGGGTCAGGCAAAGGACTTGGTGGAGTCAGGCAAGGGTCAGGCGATCATCGTTGTAATCCATGGAGCAGGGCAGGAACCGTGGTGCAAGGTGCTGGGCTGGAGGTGTCCATGGTGCTGAGTGCCCACTGATGAGCTAAATAAAACATTCTATTTCTGATGAGTCAACAGCACTAGGGCTCCTTCACAAAACCCTTACTGGAATCTTCATACACTCTGTGAATTAGTCTTTACTTTCTGATGAGTCAACAGCACTAACCCCATCCAGTGCGACATGTAGATAGCATATAGAATATGTAAAATGCAAACACCAGCAATGCAAGAAAGTTTGAGGTATACCAAATGGAAATAATAACAAGTGTTACGACCCTTCTGTCTAGAGTAAAATAAGGGCCTAGGGTAGAGTGCAGAATGTACAGGTGTGTTGCAACACAAATGCCCAAAAAAGTGTACAAGGGATCAAATCAATTCAAGTTTTATTTGTATAGCGCATTTCTCACAAGATGCGACTCAATGCGCTTCACGTAATGACAGATGTTCAGTGTCCAGTGTAGTGTAGTGTTCAGTGTTGTGTCCAGTGTAGTGTAGTGTTCAGTGTTGTGTCCAACCCCCAGTGGTCAGACACGGACAGCTCCGTTGGTGGCCAGTCGTCCCTCTGCTCGGGACCACAGCTCGGCGCCTGCAAAAAGTCAGCTCTCAAAAACAAGAAAAAAAGCAATAAAAATAGGGGGATAAGTAATCGGTAGACATCTGAGAATGTATCTATTGTGAACTTTTAAATTACATTAAGTGGTTGAAGACAACGCGGCGTTTTTTAGCCCTGCCGGCTGTACATCATTATCTTTGTTTTGTCACTATTTGCACTTCTGGTTATATGCATAACTGCATTTTGTTGTTGGTACTTGTACTCAGCAATGACAATAAAGTTGAATCTAATCTCATATCTGATACCACTAAACCACATAGGATTACCCAGTTAGCCAAGCCTGATTTATGAACAAAACTACATGCGAAACAGCCAAATGCGTAACACATGCAACAACCTAAATAATAAATACATATATGAAAACTATAACATGTTCATTAATAATATTTCGAAATTCTCACCTGAGCTGCATTTGCCATTGTATTTGTAATTCTTCTTCTTCTTCCTCTTCGTCTTCTGCTTCGTAATCAATCTTTAAAATCTCGCCGTCCTTTTAAGATCCTTCAAAATCTCGCGGTTTCTCGCGGTTACTTCTGTGATGACGCGCTCCAACCAAATATGGTCCATCAAGCTTCCGGGTGATAGGCGTGATGTCCGCAGCTGGACCCTTCTCCAAACGAAGGATGCAGCTGGACCCTTCTCAGATTTTCCCTGTCAGTCCTGAAAGGTGATTAGACACTTCCTGCCTGTTAGTCCTGATCTTTTCATTCCCTCCATCATGTCCTTTCTTTCTGAGTTTCACTGCAGTTAACAAGTGCATGTTCTCCTGTTTCTTTTACCTGACAATAGTCACGTAGTCCAGTTGGATGATTTCCTATTCTCAGGGCTGCCAAGTTTCACCAAAAGTTTGGAGTGAGATTTTTTGGCGGTGGAGTGACCCAAATCTGTGCGCGTTTTGGCAGTGGCGGCCCCTCTCTCCCACCCAATTATTTGTGCTAGTTTCCTGCAATTTTACATGTTGTTCATAATAAACCAGCACAAGAAATGAAAATAATTAACATTTTATAAAACAAGAAAACAATTCAGACAATATATCATATTTATGAAATCTTAATAAACAAATACTGTAGCCTACAGACTCTAAAAGAAAAATGGGCCCCATCAACAGGACTCAGCCCCATGGTCAGCAGCAGAAAGACCCTTGGTCATCATCTTATATACAGTGCATTGCTCATTGATGGCTATCATGTTATACAGTACATACCAGGGTTTTTCCTGGGTCAGAATGAGGGCTTGGTGGTTGATCTTGTGCGCGCGCAGTGCTCCCACATTTTTTTTGAGGGACCCCCAATTGTTGTATTTGTATTGTAAATTGTAATTATTATGAATTATTATTATTATTATTAATGTACCTAGTTATGTTACAGTAGAGAAACAAAAAACAGTTACCAAAACGGAGTATTTACTAGCTAAGATTGGCAAAAGATTGGCGTGGTGCAACCGAAATCAGTAAACAACTAGTTTGAAACTAGCTAGTAACAACTAGGGGTTTAGTAACTACTAAATGCCTGCATTTAGTAATGACTTACGCCAAATTGGTGCAACCCAGTCCAGTAGGCTACCAGATAAGATGTTGTAATGTATGCAAATGTATGCACCACGGTTGCCAGACGGTTGCCCAACCGGTCTAAAAGCTGCCGAATCCACCCGTCCAGTGACCAAAATATAGCCCAATCTGGCAACACTGCTTGCTACGTTCTTGCAGCTCTCGGCGCTCGCCTGCCGCTTCGATTGCACTCAAGTTAACGGGCGTGCAGAAAGATGCCACGAAACTCATGTCTGGTAGCTTTCTTTCAAGGAATTGAAAAAATAAAAGTCCCGTAAAACAATTGTTATTTCTCGCCGTGAGAAATAGAGGTGCGGCGTGAGAGCGTGAGAACTGGTTGAAATGCGTGAGTCTCACGGCGATTGCGTGAGACTTGGCAGCTCTGCTATTCTGTTCAAGTTACTCTGTCCTATAATACTAATGGCCAATCCCAATTCACCCCTACGGCTTCGTTTTCACCCCTATGGCTTCGTTTTGCGCGTTCGCGTTTAGGGGTAGGGGTGTCCCAATTCATATTTCATCGAGCCATGGCTTCATTTCGAGGTGAACAAAAGGCGATTCTCTCTCTTTCCCACGGCTGACCATCTATGACAGTAAAGCTGTATGTGTATGTAACCTTTGTTTAGATAAATAGTCTTGTCATCACCACCTCCTCTTTTCTGTTTCCTCCCCTGTTTCCCCCACTTCCCACTCTATTTTGCATGTAGTTGTCTTCCTCTTGTCTCCTGACCAGGGGTGTCGTAAAGGGGGGGAGAGAGGGATGCAAATGATTGACTATTGTCATTCTATTGTCACTTTTTATTGCTTATTATTGAATTGTTGTTGCTGCTGTTGAGCATGGAGCAAGATCCCAAAACATTTTATTATGTCTATTAAAACTGTATGATATAAGTGACAAATACAATTTGATTTGACTTGATTTGATTTGAGGGAGAGAGGGAGAGAGAGGGAGAGAGAGAGAGTGAAAGAGAGAGAGAGAGAGAGAGAGAGAGAGAGAGAGAGAGAGAGAGGGAGAGAGAGAGAGAGAGGGAGAAAGGGCATAAGTCCGACATAAGACATCCACTGGATGACCCTCCGCCACCTCCTGCCGAGACGGCACCGAGACCACAGAGCGCCTTGCTAAGGGCGGCTACACACTAGACGACTTTTCAAGTTGTAACATCGCTGAGCCTCTCACACTAAACGACCGTCGTGCTGGTGTCCGTGTCGCAGCGGCGCGCAGACGTCGCAGCACAGCGCAGACTACAGGATGTGGCAACGACGGGGGCTCACAGACTACAAGATTCTTCACTTGCTTGATCAATTTAATATAACTAGTAACTAACAACCCAATACGTGATACTACTACTACTACTACTACTACTACTACTACTACTACTACTACTACTACTACTACTACTATTACTACTACTACTACTACTACTACTACTACTACTCAGTGGCGTAGCGGACGGGCCCGCAAGCGACGCACCGCGGGGGGGCCCCAGCCACTAGGGGGCCCCCTAACATATTTTTTATTTTTATTTTTATTTTTTAAATAATTTAAAAAAATATGAAACAAAGAAAATAAGTGGCCCTTCATTGTGTCAAGCTTAATTTTAATATATAGGCCTATATTTAAAAAGATATACATAGTTAGCCGTATCCAATAGCAACATGACTTTGACGTCACACGTAGGCAGCGAGACACAAGGAAAATGAGCAAGCGAAAATACAATACAAAGTATAATAAGCATTCTTTAGGTGGTGGTAGATTCTCTATTCGGACATTCGGAGTGAAAGAAAAACAACATACAGATGATAATTCACACAATATAATACCACGAAAGCGTACAGCACTAAACAATAACATTTATTTGGGCAGCATCATACTCAAACTCAGGCAGAAGGGCAGGGTCCGGCCAGGTTCACAGTCACAGGCTGTCAGTGCATCATAATTCAGCATGGTTAGGCTATATATAGCTGCTTCTTTTTCTATTCTACTATTCTATTCTACTTCTACTGTCTGCGTCTCCCTGGGTATTCCTAGACCAGATGGCAAAAAGTAAAGAAATGCCACAATATACCAGGACTTAAGAAACGAGATGTCCAACAAAGGATTTGACTAACCCTGGCCAATTTTACGCAACAAGTAGACTCTGATGCAGCGGAGACAGGGTTGCCAGATGGGCTGGTTTTTGGTGGATTTAGCAGTTTTTAGATTGGTTAGGTTGGAAATTCTCAATCCCATCTGGCAACCCTTAGCGGAGAGTCTACAGCTTATATGTTTACAGATCAATCAAGGACCCCAATTGAAATAAGCCAGTGGCTTTCTTGGGTTTTTTATCCTTTTAGTTGACCTTGTATGTAATATGTACTTTCATGTACCTACTTCTGCAAATCTTCTAATAAAGTTTTCAATCAATCAATCAAAGATATCGCGCTGCTGTGCACACCACACTTTGTTAAAAGAAATAAAGCTTGTACTTTTCTACTTATAATACATTCTACTGATGTAGTCTACCATTTGGTTTTAGTTATTGCTCTCACTTGTTTGTACCTTTTGCTAAGTCAAGCATTTATAATGTAGAGTGCATATTGCGAAATTTCGCAACGTCAATAACGCATCGGCCTCTAAAAAACGCACTTTTTATTTTTTTTACCTCCGTTGCGAAAGGGCCCCCGCCGCCACCTTGCGGGGGGGCCTCGGGATTTTGCGGTACGCCACTGCTACTACTACTACTACTACTACTACTACTACTACTACTACTACTACTACTACTACTACTACTACTACTACTACTACTACTACTACTACTACTACTACTACTACAAGTGTCTATGACTACTGTTCATGTTAAATCCGTGTGGAGCTAATGCTATCGCGTCTCCACAGGCTAAAGTACAACTTACACTAATATCCTCAACTTATGTCCTAATCACACTACTGTCATACAAGTCGTACCTTCTCCTTGACATGGACATAAACACCTGCTACCTTCTTTGAAAGAAATCGCGATTTATTCAGTGAAAACTAGTACACCATTCAACATAGCATAACAATAGCATAGCATTCGCAGACACAGTCAGTCAATGCACCTAGCACAACAATAGCATAGCATTCGCGGACACAGTCAGTCAATGCACCTAGCACAACAACTAGCTAAGCCGTAGCTAAAGGCTACTATCATGTACTATACTACTAAACCAACGCATAATTTCTACTAACACAGTAATATGACTACATGATCACACTAGTCTAGTCGTGTTTAAGCCCAGGAGGAGGATGATAAAGATGAGGGTGATCTTCTCTTCCTGGGTTGTCTAGTCCATTATACTTGCTTGGTCCTGCCACAGTTCAATGAGCCTTCCTTCCATCTGTTCACTCCACCAAGCGCTGGCAACTTTTTTCTTCGGAGCCATTTCTACTTTCACGCCTCCTCCGCGCTGCATTTCCTCGACCTCTCATTACCTGTGCTGTCCACTTCCGCGCTGCATTTCCTCGACCTCTCATTGGCTGTGCTGTCCACACGGGTCGTTGCCCATCTCAGACTAGCAGAATGTAGATTCCGTCAGCCGATAAAATGAAACATGTTTGAAAAGATCTGGAGCCCTGCGACGGCCCCTCCGACGGGATCGGCGGTCCTCCGATTGCGTCTCTGAGCCTGTCACACTAAACAAGCGTTGGAGACGGCGCTCCCCGGGTTTGCAACGACTGGAGGATTTTGTCGCCTACCGCAAAAACTGGTCGGCGACAGCTAAATCGGGGTTAAAATCGTCTAGTGTGCCTTTAAGGCGACCGGACCACGTCTTGAGAGAATGTTTTGAGATTCAAAAAATCTTTACAAAATATAGACACAACCAAACATTCTGACTCAAACATTCTGCTGAAGTTGCTGTATTTGATTGTGATATCATCATATTAAAATGTAATTGTATTTTTATGATTCAGAATTGCCATGACAATGAATTGGAATTGATGCAATCTGTTTCAAATCAATATGTGCTCTATATAATCATGGATTCTGAATTACAAAATTCTATCATAGTTGTGTTGTCTGATTAACTTTTACAGTTATGATTAGTAGAACATACTGTACATGTGGAATGCGGAGTAGAACATACTGTACATGTGGAATGTGGAGTAGAATATATAGAGAGAGCAGTTGTGTCCTTATTGTTTGTTTAGGATGGGTATTGCAGAGGGAATAAAGGAAATGTCACGTCATGTGGACACTCCGACGCTCTCAGAGCAAATTTACGAATGCGGCCGAATACAGGGATTGTTGTGTTTTACTTTATTTTACTCGGCTAGGGCTCTAATAATAATAATGATAATAATAATAATACATTGGTAAAGTAAACAAATATCCATAGTATAATTTTTAAATGAAATAATATTCTAAATCATAAAGGTTTTCATACTTTATCACAATACATGGGTCACCATATGATATTATTGTGATACAATACATATGGCAATACTCATATTTACTGAAATTGACAAATGTAACTGAAGATTCACCCTTCTGCATTGTGTGTACCACCTTGACAGTCTGTACAGTATGCACTGTATACAATGCCTTATTGTTAATCTCCGTTTCTGTTGTGATAAACGTGTATTTCCAGTTTAAGTTAATAGACGTAGAACTAAGAGTGAGGGATGACCATTTATGTCCATTGATAACTCTCATAAGACGAATTTATGTATATACTGTATATAAAGCATAAAATATCCATAAATCCATAAAATATACTGTATATAAAGCATAAAATCCATAAAACATGCTATTTTACTTAACTTATTACGTGGAGATGCAGCATTTATCAGCTGTGGTCTCAAGAGTGGTTAGTCCTTGAGGTCTCACGTGTCTCTTGGGTAGAACTGCCTTTAGTTACTCCTAGGGCATGGAATGACTGGTAGGATACACTCATACTCCATGCCTTAAGCCCAATGCACACGGCGTGCGATTTTGACGCACGACAACATTCGATTCTCAATTCACACCAATGAATGAATGAATGTGAATGGAGAATCGAATGTTGTTGTGTGACAATATCGCATTGCACGCCGTGTGCATTGTCTCATAGAGATGCATTCAAAACAATGGAATCGAATTCGGCGGTGCGACAAAATCGCCGTGTGCATTGGCCTTTCCTTTCACTGGCTCATTTCAGAAACTTGATTGCTGAATTCTTGGTGGAGGATTGTTGTTGTTAATGTATTGTCAATGGAATGGAATGTAAATAGGGATGTGTTTAGATTCTATGTACAGACTATATTATGTAATCAGGGCACACTTGAAAAATAGAGGACCCTGGTCTCAAGGTGATGATACAATGAGCCTGTCCTCCAATTAATGTCAGGAATAATATTGTTGCTGTCTTATAATGGATATAAGACCTGCCTATATTGTAACTTTTATTGTTAGAAGAATATGAACTACAACATTCTAACATCATCAAAACTATGATCTTCTGAAGCCATGAAAGAATCATTGGAAATCATTTCTGTAAATGTGAGTGGCAGACAAATGACAAGAGACCACAGAATCCAATTCCACGTTTTTAATGGTGCTTTGATCTACTACTGATGTGTCTTTGCATGTTAAAAACATATGCTTTGGCAAATACAATCGACTCAAACAGAAGTGACATGGTGAAATAGCCTTCAGACCACGGCCGGCGATGGACTGGCTTGGTGGACTGGGTTGTGGTTGGTGGACTTGGTTCCCAGGACTCCAGTGATGCTGGAAAGAGCTGTTCTTAGTTACCGATGGCCTTGGTCTGGTCCACCAACTTGCGGAAGATATCGTCCAGCTGAGCCTGGATGCTGTCGACCAGGGGCTTCAGCTGGGCGTTCATGCCTTCGACCAGAGGGCTGAACTGCTTCTCCAGGTCGGCGGCCAGGGGCTTCAGCTGCTCCTGGATCTGAGCGGCCAGGGGCTCCAGCTGGGTCTTTCCACTCTCCAAGAGGGTCCTTGGTTGTAGACAAAGAGGGGTTTGTCATTAACAGACAGAGGTCATTAGGTGAAATACACTCACACGATGAGTTTCCTTGTCCTAGATGAGACCTGAAGACTTGTATTAGCTCTCCATACTAATAGCCTAGCCTTTAGCTCAGTTGGCTAATACAGTTGTGGCATGAAGAGAACTCTGGCTCAGACCCAGATGGTGACATACTATAAACAGTGGGTCTTATTCATCACGTGTATGCACACATTTTGCAATACATTGTTTTGTTGGTTCAAATCAATTCTCTTGTCACAATGTAGACCTCGAACATCTAGGTTTAACATAAGATAAGCAAATGTGACTGCTATCGGATCATTTCAGTTCTGTTGGTAATCATTGACCAGGGACAGACAGTGGTTGGTCAGGACTCACTGTGCTTGGCTGGCCAGCTCCTGGGTCTTGGCTGACACACCCTCAAAGTATACCCTGAGCTGCTCGATCTCTGGAACCTCCGCTGATTGGCTTCCTGTTAGATCCAGAAAATGATTGGATTAGTACAGTATAGGCCTGCATTGTATGCAAATCTGTTGCTTGAAAAGCACTGATTATTTCGTGACGTTAGAATTATAAGGTTCTATCTCCATTTTTGTTAAAATTGAGTTTTTTACATAATCTGAGCCATTGGGTGTTTATTAATGCCTGTGTGGTGTTGTTTTTTAAAATCTTGACATTTTTGAGTAAGTAATTCATAAAATACAAAGGTTCCATCTCACAAAACATAATGGAATGTAAAAACTTTGACGCTCAATATCTCTGAACTACCCTAAACGGAGATAGAATAATGATAATGATAGAATAATGATAATTCTAAGCTCACGATTTTCTTTCTGGTAATCATTTGCTTTCGTGATAGCTTATTTCCGACTACCCAATATTGCAACAACAACAAAAAATACATTAACTTGCACGACAAGGCTACTGTAACAGACATTACCCACATTATCTGGTCTTACAAACACAGCTTCACACATTCCAAAGCGACTTACTTTGCAGTGAATGCATACATTTTCTGTATATATGGTCCCAGCAGGAATCGAACCCACACCCTCAGTGTTGTTAGCGCCATGCTATCTACCAACTGAGCCACAATCTCCAACCGGTTCAAAATCCAGCTGCAAGATTCCTGAACCAGAAGGACTGAACATTACCCCTGTCCTTCACTGCCCTGGCCTCCTATAACTGTCAGGGTTCATCTCAAAGTGCTCTTTATTGTTCTATATCCATTCACTGTGTGGCCCACCAAATACCCTTGTTGGTGGTGAAACTTTATTATGTGTTTGTTTTATTTGAGCTGCTTAAAAGTGAGAGGGACGTGCTCGTACCATGGGCCAGGGCCAGCATGACGACGAGGGCGGCGACAAGAGAGAACTTCATGGCTGCTGATTGGATGAGGTACCTAGGGAGAACATGACATAGAAGGCTTTTCTGTAACATTTCTGTAGATGCGCCAGATTTAATAATATCCGTTTTTTTTTTATAACTTCCATTGGAATTGTTTACCAGTCACATAGAGAGGGCTTTCTTTCCACAGAGAGTGGTTGTAATAATAGTAATATTAATGTTAAAATATAACACAAACAATTCAGTAGCAGTACAGTTTTTGAACAAAATAATTTCAAATAAAATTTCAAATACATTGTCACACACTTTAGACCTTTAGAAATACAAAGTTTCCCAGGTAGCTGTTATTTAAATAAGCAGTCTGCAGAATGGCTGAGTCACTTTGAGCCCTTTGTAAATAAACGTTTACATTCCTGCATGCATCCGACCATTTAAATTATATTTTTGTACAGATACCCAACATATCACAGTAAGCACAGACACACATTCAACATATTAGACACACATTCAACATATTACAGTAAGCACAGACACACATTCAACATATTACAGTAAGCACAGACAAACATTCAACATTACAGTAAGCACAGACACACATTCAACATATTACAGTAAGCACAGACAAACATTCAACATATTACAGTAAGCACAGACAAACATTCAACATATTACAGTAAGCACAGACAAACATTCAACATATTACAGTACGCACAGACAGACATTCAACATCTCAAACTTTACAGACAGACTTTAAAGGACCACTCACCTGAGCGGCAGGACAGTTTAGACCGGATGGTACTTACTCTTGAGATTCCCACGCTTTTTATAGTCCATCAGGAAAACAGAATCCAACCCCATCCCGAGTTCTATTGGTGAGTAAGCTACTGCACTGGACTATCATTGGATGGTTGTGCTGGTATGTGTAATAGTGGGCTGACCCTTGCCTCTCAGCTTGCCATCAAGACAATCCACTCTAAAGTCCAAGAGTCCCCATCCTACGAGGGCTGATTGCTCAAACACAAGTAGGCTTCTTATCAAAACATCTGATTAAAAAAAACCTACAGGGCATTTAATCCTTAGAAACAACACAATGACACATCACAGTTTTGCTGGTTGAGGGGGTTCAGAGAGGTAGAACTGGTAGCCAAGAAAGTGAATTGTTATTTAATCATTCTAAGAATGTGTTTTGTACAGAATGTCTCCTGTTGTTTTCATTCGAGAGTTCTGAAAGCGTCCATAGCTGTTGCAGTAACAATAGAACTCTCAGAATGTTGGGGCTCTCAGAAGGTAAATTAGCATTCTGCCATGTTAAAAGATAGGAGTTTCTGAGTTACAAAAAGCTGAATAGGTGAGAAAGTGTAATAGTTATCTGGTTATAGAAACTGGTTGCCAACTCTCTGTTGGATAGGTGTGAATAGCTTCAAAGTTGTACAGTTGTAAAGATGAAACAGGAGAAACATTTTGAAATGTCCTCCTTCAGTGCATATAGCCATAAAAATATATAGGATTTAGGAGCAAAATCAAGTATAGCTCAAACAGTATAAACGGTATGAAAAAGTTGTTTTCAAGTTTCACAATGTCTGGGCATTTAGAAGTTAATTTGAAGTTAATAAGTTAAGCGGGTTACACTGTGCATGTGTTGAGGCATGACTGGGAGCTCTGGAATACAGCTCAGAAAGTGTAAATACTATTAACGAGTCTGAATTAAAGTATTAAGTAAGTCTACACATTGTAAAGTTAAATTGAGGTGCCAAGCTTAAAAGATGAAAAAGGAGATACATTTTGTATTGTCTTTATTCCGCAATAGGAATAAATAGGATGTCAGGCAAATTTGAGTAGAGCTCTGGTGTATGATAATGTTTTTTTTCAAGCAAGTCAAGTTACTGGGCATTTAAAAGTTGATTTGAAGTAAGTGGTTTAGGCTGAATAGGATTCCATGCACATTTGAGCAAAGCTGAAAAAGTGTAAATAGTATAATAAACTAGATAGGTGGATGTAAGGGGATGGGATAGATAACAGAGGGGAGGCTGCCTTCTAGTCTGCCAGCTCCTCCCACTCTCCTGTCTGTCCTTGTATGTCTGTTCGTGTTGTGTGTGCGTGTGTGTGTGTGTGTGTGTGTGTGTGTGTGTGTATGTGTGTGTGTGTGGGCATGGCCCGCCTCCGGTTCCCTATCTCGTTATCGGTCATCTGTTCCACCTGTTGGTTCTGCACACCTGAGGATCAGTGGGTTCATCATCTCCCTCTATATGACCCCCGGCTTCCCTCCACTTGTGGTTCAAGTTTATTGTTACATCCCATTATGCAAGTGTAAGAGAGTCAAATTCTTAGGCTTCAGTTCCTCGACATTTGCAGCAACAAGAGAACAATGTCACCACCCACAAACAGATAAGAACTTTCCCCAGCCAGAAGCCATGGATGAACAGTGAGGTCTGCTTACTGCTGAAAGCAAGAGACGGCGCGTTTAGGTCTGGTGAAGCAGAGGCCTACAGCTCATCCAGGGCCAACCTGCAGAGGGGCATCAGGGAGGCCAAGCTCAGCTACAAACGGAGGATTGAAAAGCACTTTCAGAGCAACTCCTTACCGGACCAGCTCAACCACTTCTACGCTCGCTTCGACCGGGAGAACAACCGGGTTCCAGCTATCAAAGCTGAGCCCTCCCCAGGATTACAGGGAAACCAGACGCTACGAACACCCCCCTGTCTAAATCAATGGGATGGAGGTGGAGTGTGTTTCCAGCTTCAAGTTCCTGGGTGTCCACGTGTCCGAGGACCACTCTTGGACCCTCAACTCCTCCACTCTGGTCAAAAAGGTGCAGCAGCGTCTATACTTCCTGAGGAGACTGAAAAAAGCCCAGCTGTCTCCCAGGATTCTGGTCACTTTCTATTGGTGCACCATCAAGAGCCTTCTGACTAACTGCATAACAGTGTGGAATGGCAGCTGCTCTGTCTCTTACTGAAAAGCCCTGCAACGGGTAGTGAAAACCGCATCACCGGTGCCCAACTCCTTGCCATCGAGGGCCTCCAGGAAAAGTGGTGGCAGCCTCCCCCCAACAGAAGGAACATTGCACCCCCCCATACCTCTACCCCCCACCCCCCAACAGGAGGAACATTGCACCCCCCCATACCTCTATGTTCTCTATATGTAAAGCACTTTGTGACCCCTGGGGGCTATTCCACGTACATTGGATTAGTATATCGGCGATTAAAATAAAAGCCTCATTCAGGCAACTCGTGATTGGGATTCAAGCCTCAAGTGATTCCTCGAACGAGGATCAGCCTTGTGTCATCAGTGTTCACAGAACACCGGTTTGGAAATACTCTATTTGGGCGCGGGCTCACAGACATAAAGAGCCCAGAAGAGCCGACTGTCGAAATGAAGATACTACACTGCGCAGCGGTCCTACTTATTGCGCAGCGGTCCTACTTATTGATCTTTATGAAGACGAAAAATAAGATGTAAAATAGTGCAATACTGCTGCAATTAACAAGGCGAGGGAAATGGTTTGGCAAGAAATTGCTGACCGATTAAATGCATAGGTCATACTAGCCCCAGTAATTGTGTATATGTATATATATCATATTTTAATAAATTCATATTGACTACTGTGGTGATATCAGCAGCAGGCTACATACAGTAATATTGTCACGATGGCATAGTGGTATTGACTGCTGCCATGGTATTAATTTGTCAGTTTAAGACGGTGGTTCAATTCCCTCTTCTGACACACTTTTTACTGCATTTCGTTGTCTGAATCTAATCTAAAATCCATCTAAAAAAGTATGTAAGCTATAAAATGTTGGTGTAGGCTAATTTACAAGAACTGACACGATCACAATTGTGTTTGAAGCCTTTCTGACTAGTAAATGATGTTCTTCTAACTGGATCCTGGATTTGGCATAGATAATTTTTTCTTATGATTAGTGATGGATAGATGATTCACTTAGACAGATATATATATATATATATATATATATATATATATATATATATATATATATATATAGTAAATCGATTTGCATGAAGGCTTCGGTTAAATGTAAAAAAATAAACATTAAATTAAATCAAGTATCGAACTGGCAACCTTCGGACCTCTAGCTGGCTGCCTTAACCCCTGCACCAAACATACCACTGTGATGATGATAATGCAAGTTGATAGACATACCTACATATTGTTTTACACTTCTTTATCTATCTATCTATCTATCTATCACACTTTCAAACTAACTATCTATCTATCTATCACACTTTCAAAATATCAAATTATCTATCTATTACACAGTCAAACTATCTATCTATCTATCTAAAAAGTGGGAACTAATATTTCCTAAAAGACACTTGACGGAACTGTCGTTCGGGATGTAGTTTCCGCCAGTGAGACATTTTTGACGCACGTATTACCTAAACCAGCCTGTAAACCTGCTCACTACCAGGTTTGTTCTGAAGGATTGGTTGCATAGCAACCAAGCAGCAAATTATTTGAGCCACATTGATGGAACGGAACGCAAGCTGAAATTAGCGCCCGAATCTGATTTAAACCTGGATCGGATTTAATCAGCGTTGTAGGAACAGGGCCCTGGTCTGGGATAGGTGCTATACAAATACATTTTACTTACTTATTTACATTGCAATTCATTTACTTTATTCACTGTAATACCGTATACTGTCTCACCATGCACTATCCATATTCATGGCTTTTGTACTATGCACTATCTGGTTAGATGCCAAACTGCGTTTCGTTATCTTTGTACTTGTACTCTGTCAATGACAATAAAGTTGAATCTAATGATAGTCATTTGTCCTCAGTAGGCTTGTTTATGAACCTGATCACCTGGGGAAGTAGCTGTTGGTCAGCTTCTGAGTTTTGGCCCTGAGGCACCGGAAGAGGCATCGTCTTTTGGACGTTATATATGTCCTGGATGGAGGGAAGCTCACATCCACTGATGCGCTTGGCTGTCAGTGCTTGGCAGTGCAGTTACCATGCCAGGCAGTGATGCACCCAGTCAGGGTGCTCTCACTTGTACCTCTGTAGAAGGCCTGTAGGATCTCTGACCCCATGCCAAACTTCTTCAGCAGCCAGAGGTGAAAGAGGCGCTGCTGTGCCTTTTTCACCACCTGTTTGGTGTGATCATCCCAGGTGAGGTCATCGGTGATGTGGACGCTGAGGAACTTAAAGCTGCTGACCCTCTCTACGGCGGACCCGTTGATGGTGATGGGGTCCTGTTCCCATTCTTTCTTCCTGAAGTCCACCACTAGCTCCTTGGTCTCGTCAGATCTTGTTCGGATCGTTGTTTAATGTTGCCATGTCTTATGCTTGTCACTTCTAGTGTCTCGCTATTACACTAGTTATTACACTAGCTATTAGCCTACACTAGCTATTACACTAGCTATTAGCCTACACTAGGTATTACACTAGCTATTAGCCTACACTAGCTATTACACTAGGTATTACACTAGCTATTAGCCTACACTAGCTATTACACTAGCTATTAGCCTACACTAGCTATTACACTACCTATTACACTATTACACCAGTGTGTTTATGTTTGGTCTGACCGCCGTTTCCCTGTGCTCCTGCCTGTCCCGTCTACCTGCCTATCCCACTGCCTGCTTCCCTGTTCCCCCATTTATCCCTCATTAAAAAGCCTTGCATTGAAATTACATGTTTGGCTGTGTTTTAACACTAGAATACAATTACTGTTTTTCTCAGTTGCTTTGGTGCATTTCTCACATCACTATTAACATTTGCACAACAGTTAGTGCTTTTCTCAAAACAATTAGTACAAACTGCAAAACCTAGTTGATAACCTGCAAAAGCGTGTCACTTGCTCAAAATGGATAGTTCATTCCTCAAAAGCAAGTATTCATGTCAATGAAAGTGTCAGTGTCATCAAAATGAAAAGTCCTGACACCATTGTTTATGAACAAGATAGTCAAATGGCTTTGTCATGTTTTCATTATGACAGTTCACTCTGTAAGTGTTTTCCAATGCAAAAAAGTCAGATCTTGGTGACACTACCTGAAAATGCTCAAGACAGTACTATACACTATTTGCACGGCCATTTGAAATCTACAGTGGGTTACACATTACTGTATTTAGTGAGGTAAATGAGTACAAGACACTGAATACGTATGTTTCACATTTTTACTGCATATTCTCTTTGCAATTCTAATTTGTTCACAGCATTGTGCAAAAGAAAAATACAAACTTATTTACAACAAACAGAAGAAACACCCTTTGGGTAGAGCTGTGCACAACTGTAAACAATATTGCAGTACATATTGGAACTGAATTGGAACCTACAACATACACAGTACTGTAAATCATTCATTCACATCCAGACGTTCCTGTCTGTCTGGCCACATATTTTCATCGACATCACAGCGAATATCATCCCTGGCAATGCAGCGAGGAAAGTATCTCCTTGAGTGGCGAATCCACCCTCTGCAGGGCTGTGCTGTGATGTCATCACATGCTGCATCCATGGCCGCTAGCAAGGCCATTTGGGTATGTGGATGCCGGTCATATACCTTCCACCTCCAGGCAGAGAAAACTCCTCTATTGGATTCAGGAATGGGGAGTAGGGAGGGAGATATTCTACCAGCATCCTTTCATGTGCTGCAAACCACTGTCAGACCAGATCTGAGTGGTGAAAATGCACATTATCCCATACAACAACATACTTGTTCAGATGGTCTCCATTTAGACCCCTCTCATTCTCAGGGATTATGTCCCTGTAAAGAATGTCTAAAAAAGTCAGCAGATGTTGTGTGTTGTATGGACCAAGACAGGGTATATGGGTGAGGACGCCGCTTTCTGAGATGGCTGCACACATTAATAATAATAATAATAATACATTTTATTTATATGGCGCCTTTCACGGCACTCAAGGTCGCCGTACAACAACAAATCTAAAAACAGCCACAAAATTCAAAACACAAAAAACATAGAAATATACAGTATAAAACATAGCCAGCAGCAGAGCAGCACGGGAAAAGCAAATCAACAGGGATACGCCTGCGTAAACAGGTGGGTTTTGAGGTGAGTTTTAAATGAGATGATAGAGTCAATGTTCCTGATGTCGGGGGGGAGGGAGTTCCAGAGGCGAGGGGCGGAGCGGCTGAAGGCTCTAAACCCCATGGTGGACAGACGGGCTCGGGGGACGGTCAGGTTGATGGAGGAGGCAGACCTGAGGGACCGGGTGGGAATGTTGATGTGGAGGAGGTCGGACAGGTATGGAGGGGCGAGGTTATGGATGGCCTTGAAAGTGTGGAGAAGGATTTTGTAGTTGATGCGGTGTTTGATGGGGAGCCAGTGGAGTTGGTGTAGAATGGGGGTGATGTGACTGATGACAGGGGTTCTGGTGACAATACGGGCAGCAGCGTTCTGGACCAGTTGGATCTTGTGGAGGAGTTTGTGGGGGAGACCAAAGAGAAGGGAGTTACAGTAATCTAGGCGGGAAGTGACGAGGGAGTGGACCAGGATTGCGGCGCTGTTGGGAGTGAGTGAAGGGCGGAGGCGGTTGATATTACGTAGATGTTACGTACATTGTAATATTCCCTCCTCGTTGGCCTGCGACATCAATGGTTGCTCTCTGTCCAATGCGATTTCTTCCACACCTTCTACCTTTTGCCAGATTGAAACCCGCCTCATCAACGTATATGAATGTGTGCAGCGGTTCCCTGGCCACCAGCTCCAGTACATGCTTTATCCCAGAATAGAGAGAGAGAAAAAAACTATTAAAACTTTTCCTGTGTAACATAATGCATTTTGGACAACATATTGTACAGTATGAACTGTCATGTAAGTGTACTGCATGGCACTATACAAAGTAACCAGTTTACAGCACTGGACATTAGAGTATGCATAGAACACATAAATGTTTTACCTGTACATACTGGTGACGGATCTCCTTCACTCTGTCGCTGTTCCGTTCAAATGGCACATTTCTGTCAATTGTAGCGATTGAAACAGATTCAATATTCCCAAAGATAGTGTCATCCTCTATAACAGCGCTTTGTATCTCTCTCAACCTTATGGCATTGTTTGCAATCACCATTGCACAAATGGCTTCCTCTTGTTGTGGAGTAAAAAGGGACCCTTTTCCACCTCTGCAAGGTTGTCCTGCCTTGTCTTGTCTATGTGGTGCAGAGTAAAATTACAGTAATGTACAGTAAACATGAGATATACTGCTTTAACCCATATTACTGTTGTGTACAATAACAGTGCTTCCCCCTTGTAAAATGCTGCAGTACAGTACCATACTGTAAATATGGCAAATCTTTACTGTAACACTACTTTACACTACAATACAGTAAATCTGTGCTGCAGTAAAGCTGTAAGTCTAAATGTAAAATGTAAAAAGTTCTTGTCCCTCTGTAAGCTTCATGTATGACACAATGACAGTAGTGCAGTGCAGATTTAGTGCTGAATTACTGTCCAATATACACACCTGTCCTCCCGAAGAAATGTTTGAATAATTGAATTTACAGTGGTTCTCCCAACATTTGGCTGCACCCTTCGGCCAGCCTCAGCCATTGTGAGGCCGTGATTGACAACATGGTCCACAATTGTAGCCCTAATTTCATCAGGAATCTGCCTATGTACTTGGCCTCTTCTTCCTCTTCCCGTGTTTTGTCCCCTCCCTGCATCCTCGCCCCTCTTCCACGATGCTGACCTTCTATTTCTGTGTCACAGTATTGTCAAAATGGTACACACTATGTCCTGCTCGGTTCATATATGCTTGCCAATTGAGGGTTCATGGGATTCAGCTCTGAGTGACTGTGGAGAAGTGGCTTATCATTGGTTACAATTAATGCTTCACACACTCCTCCTCATCAGTGAAAGCTGAGGTTCACCCGAGAGAAATTGTTTTTTCAGGAAAAAATGATAAAGAAATGTATACAATTTGCTTGACAGATTTTGACAACTTGTTCAACATTTTTGTATGTAATGACTCAAGCAATGAAATGAGGACTATCAGTTTTATAGGGAATGACTATTCAGCATTCATAAGTATAGTTCATTTTGACTGACATGACATAAGCAAATGATAATGTTATAAAACAGCAGAGAATTGTATGAAAGCAATTGATGCATGTCCAAAAACATTTGCAATTTGTTGGAAGCAATGAGAAACTGCTACTATGATGTGCACAAATGACTAAATGTTGTGGAGGTTGAACTAACAGTTATGATAATTTTAATTCTGATCAGAGAAATGCACCAAAGCAATTGAGAAAAACTGTAAGTAGCTAAAACAATGATATGGGTTAGCATAGTGACAAAAAAGCAGTAGTAGGACATGATGGTAGGATAGCCAGTTAGATGGATAGATAGCTACACTTATTAATTATTATAGTTAGTTACAATCATTAATATAGTGTAGCAACCCTGTTACTGTGTTGTGTGCGAATGCACCCCTGTGATTGGTGGAGGTGGGCGCATGCGTGTTGTTGTTGTGTTGAGACCGTGGAGAGAGGAAGAACTCCGGTGAATTGAGAAAGTTGGTATTGTAGTGCCGGAGGAAAAAGGAAAGACGTAGGCAACGTAATGATAACTGTTTAATCAAAATAACAACTTGTACTCTCAGTACAGGACCAGAAAATAGATCACCAAAACTGTTGTGTCTAAACAGGAAGTTGCAACGTTAATAATCCTCCCCTCTGCCCCTAGTGCCAGAACTGGTTCCCTCCCACTACACAACCAACAGTAAGAGGAGAACATGAACCCATAATGTAGTCACTACACCAGCCCCCCCAGTGTTCACCTCAATATTGGAAATCCTCACGGCGAGGAGGGCGTATGGCCCGGCCCCTACGATCGTAGGTAAAGTCAGGAGGTGCGGGAGGAGGTGTGACATCGCCCATCACGTCCTCCTGCAGGGAAGGACGGGGGGCAGTGACGACCGGGGGCTCGCGAGCTGCGGGGGGTTGTCGGGGTCGGAGGGGGGAATGGCCAGGGCGCGGCAGGGGAGGTAGGACTGGAGGCCGGCCTCTGCGCGGTGGCAGGGCCAAGTCCAGGGGCAGTTCAAGGTCCAAGTGGGCCGGTTTGAGGCGATCAACGGACACACACTCAGGCCTACCCCCCATGTCAACCATGAAGTTCTTGGCTCCGGCCTCGATGACACGGAAAGGCCCGTCATAAGGAGGACGTAGTGGAGTCCTGTGGCCATCATGACGAATGAAAACGAACCTCGCTGAGTGCAGCTCCGGGGGCACCCTCGAAGTAGGGACACCATGCTGCGTAGTCGGGACCGGGACGAAGGTCCTGGCGCTGTCCAGCAGGGAGGCGCGCTGCGCGGCGGCGGACCAGGGCTCCGTTGACTTGGGAATGAAGTCACCGGGGACCCGCAGCGGCTGTCCAAACACCAGCTCAGCGGACGACGACTGGAGGTCCTCCTTAGGCGCTGTCCTGAGCCCCAGCATGACCCACGGCAGCTTGTCAAGCCAGTCGCTGTCCGTGAGGCTGGCTCGAAGGGCGGCCTTCATGGATCGATGGAAACGCTCACAGAGCCCGTTCGCCTGCGGGTGATAGGCGGTTGTGCGGTGGAGCTTGACCCCCAGATTCTCCGCCACCGCTGCCCACAGCTCTGAAGTAAACTGTGAGCCACGGTCAGAGGAGAGATCAGCAAGGGTGCCGTAGCGGGAGACCCACACCGCGATGAACGCCCGGGCCAGGTCGGGGGCTGTCGTTGAGGAGAGCGGAACTGCCTCCGGCCAGCGAGTCGTCCTGTCCACCATGGTAAAGAGATAGGTGTATCCGTGCGAGGGGGGCAGCGGCCCTACCAGGTCCACGTTTACATGATCGAACCTCCGCTCAGGCACAGAGAACTGCTCCAGGGGGGCCTTGACGTGTCGATGCACCTTGGCGCGCTGGCAGGCGATGCACGTGTCTACCCAGGCCCTCACATCCCTCTTGAGCCCATGCCAGACGAATTTCTCTGACACCAGCCGTGAGGACGGTTTCCTACCAGGGTGAGACAAGCCGTGTATCGCCTCGAAGGCGGGGCGCCTCCAGTTGGCGGGGACCACCGGTCGTGGCTGACCCATGGAGACGTCGCACAGGAGCGTGGCCCCTGCGTCACCGAAAACCACCTCTTCTAGGCGCAGTCCTGTGTCCGACAACTTGAGAGCCTGGACGGCGGGGTCGGCGGCCTGGTCTGCAGCCATGCGCGCGTAGTCCAAACCCAGTTGGACCGCACCAACCACCGCCCTGGAGAGACAATCCGCGACCTGGTTGGACTTCCCAGCAACGTGCTGGATGTCTGTGGTGAACTCGGATATGTAGGCGAGCTGGCGCTGTTGGCGGTCGGACCACGGCTCCGCCACCTTGGACATGGCGTGCGTGAGTGGCTTGTGGTCCACGTAGGCCGTAAACTCGCGGCCCTCCAGTAAAAAACGGAAGTGTCTGACAGCAAGCCACAGCCCGAGGAGCTCCCTGTCGAATGTGCTGTACCTTTGCTCTCTGGGAGACAGCTGGCGGCTGAAGAATGCAAGAGGCTGCCAGGCGTCCCCAACCCACTGTTCGTACACCGCTCCCACAGCAAAGTCAGAGGCGTCCGTGGTGAGAGCAGTGGGTGCCGAGGGCGAGGGGTGGGCCAACATGGCAGCGCGGGCCAGGGCCGCCTTGGTGTCCTGAAAGGCTTTGACACGCTCCGCCGTCCAGTCCACCGGCTGCTTCAGAGTCTTGCCCTTCTGGGCATCGTACAGAGGCCGCAGGATGTGAGCGATGTGGTGGAGGAAGCGATAGTAGAAGGTTACCATCCCGATGAACCCCTTGAGCTCGCTGATTGTGCTGGGGCGCGGGAAAGCAGCGACAGCTTCCACCTTCGAGGGGAGGGGGGTCACCCCCTCTGCGGAGACCCGGTGCCCGAGAAAGTCGATGGTGTTCCGTCCGAACTCACACTTCGCCGGATTGACAATCAGCCCATGTTGGCTGAGCCGTGTGAAAAGGGCCCGGAGGTGGGACAGGTGCTCCTCCTCCGTGGTGCTTGCGACGAGGATGTCATCCAAGTAGACGAAGAGGAATGGTAGGTCCCGGAGCACCGAGTGCATGAGGCGTTGGAAGGTCTGCGCCGCGTTCTTCAGGCCGAACGGCATCCGCAGAAACTCGAAGAGTCCAAATGGCGTGATTACGGCCGTCTTAGGGACGTCCTCGGGGTGCACCGGCACCTGATGGTACCCCCGTACCAGGTCCACTTTGGAGAAGAAGCGTTTGCCTGCCAGGTTCGCTGAAAAGTCCTGGACATGTGGGACCGGGTAGCGGTCAGGCTTGGACGCGTCGTTGAGGCGGCGGTAGTCCCCACATGGGCGCCACCCGCCGTCTGACTTAGGGACGATGTGCAGGGGAGACGCCCAGGGGCTGCTCGAGCGCCGAACGATGCCCACCTGCTCCATATGCGCAAACTCCGCCCTGGCGATGGCCAGCTTCTCCGGGTTGAGGCGCCTGGCCCTGGCGTGGAGGGGAGGCCCCTCGGTCTCGATGTGGTGCTCCACTCCGTGTTTCACCGTGGGCGCGGAGAAAGTGGGCTTGGTAAGGTCGGGGAATTCGGCGAGCAGCCGAAGGTACTGGTCACTTTCGGCGAGCGTATTGGACCACCCGCTGTAGACCGCCTCCCCCTGCGTACAGGCGAAGGAAGCGAAAGTCTGTGAGTTGACCAGGCGCCTGTTCCCCACGTCCACCAACAGGTTGTGGGCGCACAGAAAATCCGCACCAAGGAGGGGAAATGTGACAGCCGCTATGACAAAATCCCACGAAAAGCATTGCCCTCCGAAGCACACGTCCACCGCCCTAGTGCCATAAGAGCAGATAGGTGTGCCGTCCGCGCCTGCCAACTGCGGACCACGCTCCTCCTTCGCCACATCCGATCTCTCTGCCGGAATGATGCTCCACTGGGCACCTGTGTCACAAAGGAAACTGCGACCAGAGGCGGTGTCTTGTATGAAGAGCAGCCTGTTGGTGACGCCAGCGCTCAGGGCCACTACTGAGTGCCGGCCCCGCCGTTTCCCGTCGGTCCGAAGGTGCAGGGTGAGCGGCACCGTTTGGCCTTGGCGCCAAAAGTGGCGTGGTAGAAACAATGGCCCGCAGCGTTACCCTGCTGGCCAGAAGGTCTGGCGTCATCCTTCGCTCTCCTGCGACGGTCGGGTGGCGGGGCGGCCGCGGGAGCGAGCAGGTCGGGGGACCGTTGAGGCATGGCCAAGACGAACCGGTCCGCCTCCCTGGCCAGGGCGCGGGGCTCCATGATGGCGGTGTTGGCCAGCGCCATCCTAACTTGAGCTGGCAATGTGCGCATGAACAGCTCTGTGAAGAGGATCATGGGGTCTTCTGTACCGAGCAGGTTTAGCATCCTCTCCATGCGCGCAGAAGGCCTCTCGTCACCCAAGTCCGACATGGCAAATAGGCGACGCACCCTCTCCGCAGTGGACAGTTCAAATGTCTCTAGAAGCAGGGCCTTGAGGCGCTCATATTTGTTCGTCGTCGGGGGAGCAGACAAAAAACCTACCACTCGAGCTGCGGTGGAGCTGCCCAACATTGCCACAGCATGGTTGTACCGGTCGTCGTCGTCATCGATGTCACTTTTGTTGAAATGTGCCTCTACAATAGCAAACCATGCAGCAGGCGTTGAGTCCCAGAACTCTGGTAGCTTGAGAGTGGGAGTGTGCGCACCACGCGTTACCCTGACAGGGGATGGTGATGGCTGCCGCTGGTTTGAACGTCTTCCTCGCCCGGACATTTTGCAGGATTGTAATGTTCGTTCGCTGGTTTTTGTACACAATTACGTTAACAAAAATCCACGTCGGGGTCACCAGTGTAGTGCCGGAGGAAAAAGGAAAGACGTAGGCAACGTAATGATAACTGTTTAATCAAAATAACAACTTGTACTCTCAGTACAGGACCAGAAAATAGATCACCAAAACTGTTGTGTCTAAACAGGAAGTTGCAACGTTAATAATCCTCCCCTCTGCCCCTAGTGCCAGAACTGGTTCCCTCCCACTACACAACCAACAGTAAGAGGAGAACATGAACCCATAATGTAGTCACTACAGTATGCGAGTTAAACAATTAAACAATCAGTTACAAGAGAGAAGCTATCTGTTGTTATTCCACCACTGTCCAAGTTGGGACGTTACATTGGTGTCAGAAGTAAAAAAAAAAGAAAGAAAAAACGACCGTTCGTCACCCTTCGTTGGTCAGTGTACAGTTAGCTAGCTAGCGGCTACAGCCGCGGACATAATGGCCATGCAGCGGGACGGGACCGGGACGCGTCCGAAAGTGAAGGAGGAGAAGTATGGAGAGAAGGAGGGAGATGATTATGCTTCGAGGCTGGCGGAGGAAGGTGGGAGTGCTTCAGCACACAAGGCTCACTTGAGGGACACAGTCAGGAGATTAGCTGCCGATGCAGGACTGGGCTCGTCCTCCAGCGCAGCGACGCACAGCAGAGACTATGTACACAAAGATGGCGGCCCCCGCGGGAATCATGTCCCTGTTAAAACACCAAAATACTCTGGTAAGGCAGACTGGGAGGCTTTCCGTGCCCAATTTGAACTATTAGCGCGGGCGGCGGGCTGGTCTGAGGACAATAAAGCTCTACAGCTGGCTCTATGCCTCACAGATGAAGCATTAGCATGCTTGCTACTACTTAGCCCAGATGAGAGAGGGGACTATTGGGCTTTAGTTGGCGCTCTGCAGAGGCGGTTTGGACAATGTGAACAGCCTGGTGTCCTGCGCTCTGAACTGTGTAGCAGGCGCAGGCAGCCCGGGGAGCCACTCCGGGCGTTAGCCAATGACATTGAGACCCTGTCAAGGAGAGCCTATGCCCACATGCCCCCCGGGGTGCAGAGTGAGCTCGCCAGAGACCAGTTTATCCAGGCTATAAATCCAAGGGAGCTGCGCATCCAGACCCAACTGGCACACCCCCGCACGCTACAAGAGGCACTCGAGCTGGCGTTGGAAAGAGAGATCGTGGGAGCTGGGACAGCAGAGAGCAGTCTGGCGGTCAGCAGCCCTGTTGTGAGAACCGCAGTTGATAACAGCCTAACCCAGGAGAGGCCTGCGTGGGCGACAGAGCTGACAGAACTGATCCGGGCTGTGTCGCTGCAATCATCACGCAGTGACACACGCCCGCGCAATCGAAATGACTGGGGTGACATGCGGCCTCGCCAGGGCCCTTTTGTCTGTTGGGAGTGTGGCCAAGCTGGCCATATCCGCAGGCGGTGCCCCAAGCTCGCTGGCGACCAGGGAAACGCCCCGGGGCCTGTATAGATGGGACGATACAGACCCCTGGCGCCGCATCCCATGCTGCCCCACCTCTGACAGGAGCCCAGCAGCACAGACGGGGGAGTGGGGCTCCACTCCCCCCAGAAGCGAATGACACCGCGGAGTCCGCAAGGGTGGTAGGGTGGACTCATGCTGGGGATTTTTGTCATGTCCACATCACCCTGGCTGGGACTCCCTGTACGGCCCTTGTGGACACCGGCTCCACTGCAACACTGATGAGGCCCGACGTCGTTCCAGTGGGGACACAATTGGAGCCAACTGCTGTGCAGCTGCGAACAGTAACAGGTGAACTAGCCCCTATGCGGGGGAGAGGGAGGGTGGCTATAAATGTGGGAGGTCTGTCAGTGACATTTAGTGTATGGGTGGCAGATGTGCAGGACCCCTGTATACTGGGTCTGGACTTCCTACGGTTTGCTTGCTGTGTGCTGGACCTGGGGAAGGACACACTGAGCTTCCCTGGGGGCCCCACTGTTAAAATGATATCCCCCTCGCTGGTCCCGAGACCACAACCACTGTCCGTGAAAGCCACAGACACGCAATGTTATGGGCCTGACCCCTCGGCTGAGGACAATGGCGCCCCACTCTCCCGCCCAAACCCCCCACCCCCCCCTTCACCCATCCCCTCGATGTTTGGTAGCCCATCGGTTGAGCCCCACACCCCCACTGGTGGACAGTCTCCATCTCCGGCAACACTTCCCTCTACAGGTTTGGGCCCCCTTCCCCCGACCCAGCCGTCCACAACGGAAGAGGTGGATAGACTGTCGGCAGTGAGAGAAATATGGAAACGTAACTGTGACACGTTGGAGCCCTGGCAACAAGAAGAGCTATGGCAGGTGTTGTCTGAATTTAAAGACATTTTCGCCCTGACAGAGGAGGAAGTGGGACTGACACATCTGGTGCAGCATGAGATAGACACCGGGGATGCTCGGCCCATCAAGATGCGTCCCCGCCGTCTTCCCATGGCATATCAGGCGGCTGCCGACAGTGCGATTGAGGAGATGCTGAGGGCAGGCATCATTGAACCCTCTGACAGTCCCTGGGCTTCGGGGGTTGTAATGGTCAACAAAAAAAAGAGCCAGAAAATGAGATTCTGTGTGGATTACAGACCGCTGAACAGCGTGACCAGGAAAGACTCGTATCCACTGCCCCGCATCGACGAGTCACTGGACTTGGTGTCCGGCTCATCCTGGTTCTCCTCACTAGACCTGCGCAGTGGCTATTGGCAGGTGCCCCTTAGCCCCGAGGCCAGGCCGAAGACCGCCTTCTGTACGGGCAGGGGGTTGTGGCAGTTCCGTGTCCTCAGCTTTGGCCTATGCAATGCCCCTGCCACGTTCGAAAGGCTGATGGAAGAGGTGCTGCTTGGCATCCCCCGCCAAGAATGCCTGGTCTACCTGGATGACATTCTGGCTCATGGGAGCTCCTTCCAGGCGACCTTGGGGACCCTGAGGCAGATACTGCAGAGGATAGCAGCGGCGGGTCTGAAACTCCACCCTGACAAATGTTGCTTCATGAGGAGAGAAGTGGAGTTTTTGGGGCACAAGCTGGGGGCAGAAGGCATCAGCACAACGGATGAGAAGGTGCATGCAGTACAAGACTGGCCCACCCCCACTACCCAGCGAGAGCTAAAAAGCTTTCTGGGTTTGGCCTCATACTACAGAAGGTTTGTGCGAGGCTTCTCCTGCCTAGCTGCCCCCCTGTATCGCCTGCAGCAGAAGGACAGGGATTTCATCTGGACGCCGGAGTGTGAACAGGCCTTCAACTCTCTCAAGAAGGCGTTGACAGAGTCCCCCACTCTCACTCCCCCGAACCCCAACCTGCCATTTGTCCTGGACACGGACGCCAGCGACGTTGGCACAGGTGCGGTGCTGAGTCAGGTGGGGCCGGAGGGGGAGAGAGTTGTGGCGTATTTCAGCAAAACGTTCAACAAGGCAGAGCGCCGCTACTGCGTCACACGTAGAGAGCTTCTGGCCATTGTGATGGCAATAAGCCACTTCCGATATTACCTCTGTGGCCTGCCCTTCACTGTCAGGACCGACCACTCAGCTCTCCAGTGGTTGATGTCCTTCAAGGAACCGGAGGGGCAGATCGCCCGCTGGCTGGAACAGCTGGCGTCCTACGACGTCACAGTGGTGTACAGGGCCGGCGCTCGCCACGCCAATGCCGATGCTCTGTCCCGACGCCCCTGTGCGCCAGCCGGGTGTCGCTACTGCGAGCGCAGAGAGGCACGTGAGAGAGAGCTCCGGGAAGAGGAGGGGATATGTCCCATGCACGAGGGGAGTGAGCCGGTCTGCAGAGAGATGCAGGTTATCGGCTCAGCGGAGTGGAGAGCACAGCAGGAGCAGGATACCGATTTACAAACGGTGCTGCAGTGGGTGGAGTCTGGACAGAAACCACCGTGGCCTGAGGTAGCAGGGAGCTCACCTGCAACTAAGGGACTGTATGCAAAGTTTGAGACCCTGCGTGTGAGTGAGGGGGTGCTGCAAAGAGCCTGGAAAGAGCCAGCTACAGGAGAGAGCAAGTGGCAGGTGGTGGTCCCCCGAGCGCTGAGAGAGGCCGTGTTCCGAACCTCTCATGGAACCACAGGGGCTGGACATTTTGGAGTCTCCAAGACCCTTCGTCGCCTCCGTCAAGGGTTTTACTGGGGGCAGTTCCAAAGGGATGTTGAAGACTTTTGTCGCCGCTGTGACCTCTGTGCTGCGCACAAGGGTCCTCCGGATCAGTCCCACGCGCTGCTCCAGCAGCTGGCGGTGGGCGCTCCCATGGAGAGAGTAGCAGTGGATGTCATGGGCCCCTTTCCCCGCACGGACAAGGGCAATCGTTTTGTCCTGGTGGCCATGGACTATTTTACAAAATGGCCAGAGGCATACGCGTTGCCCAACCAAGAGGCAGAGACTGTGGCAGATGTTCTAGTAGAAGGCATGTTTGCCAGGTTTGGAGCAGCAGAGACCATCCACAGCGATCAAGGGAGGAACTTCGAGTCGCGGGTGTTCGCTGCTATGTGTGAGCGTCTGGGCATGCACAAGACCCGGACCACACCCTTACATCCCCAGAGCGATGGACTCGTGGAAAGGTTCAATAGGACCTTAGCACAGCAGCTCGCCATCCTCACCGCAGAACACCAGCGTGACTGGGACATGCATATTCCCCTCGTCCTCATGGCCTACAGATCTGCTGTGCAGGACTCCACCTCCTGCACACCTGCCCTGCTCTTGTTGGGGAGAGAACTACGGACGCCGGCAGAGATGGCTTTTGGCAAATCCCCGGACACTCCGACTGTTCCCCCGGGGCGGGAGTACGCCAGAAGACTCCAAGACAGGATGGAGTCAGCTCACAGCTTTGCTCGCAATCAGCTGGAGAAAGCGGGTATGAGACAGAGGAGGAATTATGACGTGAGGGCCAAAGGAAAGCACTTCCAGGCTGGGGACCTGGTGTGGGTGTATAGTCCACGGAGAAAGAGGGGCCGATGCCCTAAGTTGGACTGTCACTGGGTGGGGCCCTGTAAGGTACTGGAGAGGGTGGGGGAGGTAGTGTACAGGGTCCAGCTACCACCCAGGGGAAGACGGGTGGTACTTCACAGAGACAGGTTAGCCCCATACAGAGGGGACTCTCTTCCCCCTCAGCATCCTGAGCCACCGACACCCTCCCGGAGAGACAGGGACACTAATGACACGCACAGGCCAAGGAGAACGGGCCTTAGAACAGCAGTGGGCAGGAGCCCCAGTACCCCTGAACCCAATTCCCCAGATTCACTGCCTATGTCCCCCATTGATACCACCCTCATTGATACCCCCCATTTCCCCTATTCACCACCCCAAGTCCCTGCCATGCAGCAGGGTAGTCCCACTCAACGGGCGGAGCCGCCTGTGTCACTACCAGGACAACGACCTCCGAGACTGAGACGGGCCCCGGGTCACCTCAGAGACTTTGTTTAGCCCTCGGGGCGAGGGCCTTTGTAAGGGGGGAGCAGTGTAGCAACCCTGTTACTGTGTTGTGTGCGAATGCACCCCTGTGATTGGTGGAGGTGGGCGCATGCGTGTTGTTGTTGTGTTGAGACCGTGGAGAGAGGAAGAACTCCGGTGAATTGAGAAAGTTGGTATGCGAGTTAAACAAATAAACAATCAGTTACAAGAGAGAAGCTATCTGTTGTTATTCCACCACTGTCCAAGTTGGGACGTTACAATATATAAATATGAAAGTGAGATAGTTTGGTCTTATTATGGTAGTGAATAAGGATTAAAGATTGGTTGGCTGGTTGGTTTGTTGATTGGATGAATTGCTAGATGATAGATAGATAGATAGATAGATAGATAGATAGATAGATAGATAGATAGATAGATAGATAGATAGATAGATAGATAGATAGATAGATAGATAGATAGATAGATAGATAGATAGATAGATAGATAGATAGATAGATAGATAGATAGATAGATAGATAGATAGATAGATAGATAGATAGATAGATAGATAGATAGATAGATAGATAGATAGATAGATAGATAGATAGATAGATAGATAGATAGATAGATAGATAGATAGATAGATAGATAGATAGATAGATAGATAGATAGATAGATAGATAGATAGATAGATAGATAGATAGATAGATAGATAGATAGATAGATAGATAGATAGATAGATAGATAGATAGATAGATAGATAGATAGATAGATAGATAGATAGATAGATAGATAGATAGATAGATAGATAGATAGATAGATAGATAGATAGATAGATAGATAGATAGATAGATAGATAGATAGATAGATAGATAGATAGATAGATAGATAGATAGATAGATAGATAGATAGATAGATAGATAGATAGATAGATAGATAGATAGATAGATAGATAGATAGATAGATAGATAGATAGATAGATAGATAGATAGATAGATAGATAGATAGATAGATAGATAGATAGATAGATAGATAGATAGATAGATAGATAGATAGATAGATAGATAGATAGATAGATAGATAGATAGATAGATAGATAGATAGATAGATAGATAGATAGATAGATAGATAGATAGATAGATAGATAGATAGATAGATAGATAGATAGATAGATAGATAGATAGATAGATAGATAGATAGATAGATAGATAGATAGATAGATAGATAGATAGATAGATAGATAGATAGATAGATAGATAGATAGATAGATAGATAGATAGATAGATAGATAGATAGATAGATAGATAGATAGATAGATAGATAGATAGATAGATAGATAGATAGATAGATAGATAGATAGATAGATAGATAGATAGATAGATAGATAGATAGATAGATAGATAGATAGATAGATAGATAGATAGATAGATAGATAGATAGATAGATAGATAGATAGATAGATAGATAGATAGATAGATAGATAGATAGATAGATAGATAGATAGATAGATAGATAGATAGATAGATAGATAGATAGATAGATAGATAGATAGATAGATAGATAGATAGATAGATAGATAGATAGATAGATAGATAGATAGATAGATAGATAGATAGATAGATAGATAGATAGATAGATAGATAGATAGATAGATAGATAGATAGATAGATAGATAGATAGATAGATAGATAGATAGATAGATAGATAGATAGATAGATAGATAGATAGATAGATAGATAGATAGATAGATAGATAGATAGATAGATAGATAGATAGATAGATAGATAGATAGATAGATAGATAGATAGATAGATAGATAGATAGATAGATAGATAGATAGATAGATAGATAGATAGATAGATAGATAGATAGATAGATAGATAGATAGATAGATAGATAGATAGATAGATAGATAGATAGATAGATAGATAGATAGATAGATAGATAGATAGATAGATAGATAGATAGATAGATAGATAGATAGATAGATAGATAGATAGATAGATAGATAGATAGATAGATAGATAGATAGATAGATAGATAGATAGATAGATAGATAGATAGATAGATAGATAGATAGATAGATAGATAGATAGATAGATAGATAGATAGATAGATAGATAGATAGATAGATAGATAGATAGATAGATAGATAGATAGATAGATAGATAGATAGATAGATAGATAGATAGATAGATAGATAGATAGATAGATAGATAGATAGATAGATAGATAGATAGATAGATAGATAGATAGATAGATAGATAGATAGATAGATAGATAGATAGATAGATAGATAGATAGATAGATAGATAGATAGATAGATAGATAGATAGATAGATAGATAGATAGATAGATAGATAGATAGATAGATAGATAGATAGATAGATAGATAGATAGATAGATAGATAGATAGATAGATAGATAGATAGATAGATAGATAGATAGATAGATAGATAGATAGATAGATAGATAGATAGATAGATAGATAGATAGATAGATAGATAGATAGATAGATAGATAGATAGATAGATAGATAGATAGATAGATAGATAGATAGATAGATAGATAGATAGATAGATAGATAGATAGATAGATAGATAGATAGATAGATAGATAGATAGATAGATAGATAGATAGATAGATAGATAGATAGATAGATAGATAGATAGATAGATAGATAGATAGATAGATAGATAGATAGATAGATAGATAGATAGATAGATAGATAGATAGATAGATAGATAGATAGATAGATAGATAGATAGATAGATAGATAGATAGATAGATAGATAGATAGATAGATAGATAGATAGATAGATCACACAAGCCCACTAATAATAGATAGATCCCACAAGCCCACTAATAATAATAAATATGTTGAATATCAAGAGTTGGACAGTGGTTCCCAACCTGGTTGGTGGGGGCGCCACAGTTGTAAAACTGGATTGATGATCGGGGAAGGTTGGGCCTTTAGGTCTCTCAGGAAGAGAATACAAATATATTGACCACAGCAGCTACTGCGGAAATCATGGTTGACTACCCACATACCTTCACTCCAATCCATATGTATAACAACTTACAGCAGACACACTTTCCAAGCGGATGGGGTCCAATGTTGTGCAACTTGTGGTTTACAAATGGGATCCTATCTGCTTCCATTTAAGATGTTGGATGTCTGAAACTATCCCTTTAAAAAGTACAATTCCTGTTTGTTGTTCTCTTGTATTTGCCCCTCCTGCGTCGTTTATTCAAGAAATATGTAGGTATAGCCCAATCACATCGCTCGGCAGCGTTCCCGTCTCCTATTTCTCCACCCATACTCCAGGATTGACAGTCAAGCAGCCTAATCCTCTCAGTGTAACGGGATTGGCAGAATGCGTTGAGCTCTATGAGGAAGAAAAAAAAAACGTTTTTTTTAATTACACTGTCCCTAAAGCTAAAGCTCCTCTGTTCATTTCACCACTGTCGTTCTGTTAGTTGTTTTGTTGACCCCTCCACATTTTATCAATTCCGAGCTGAATTGCCCAAATCGCGCGGACGGTTTTGACGCTTAAACAATGGAATCTATCCGCCCTCAACGACTTCAACCGGGGATAGGATTTGGAACGGGCTCGACTGGGACTCTGCGCTCCTCTCTCCGACCCGGGGTTACAGTTCCCACCGCGCCTCTGCTGCCTCCCCCGGCGTCTGTGTGCGCGTCCTCCGGGCCGCCGCCTCCTCCACCGCCCCTCCAGCTCCACAGCCTCCATGGGACCATCGGCAGCGCGGGGCTCGGGGCGGGGATGGCGGGGTTCGGGCTGTGTAATCCCGGGAACCCGACGGTGCTGAAGGAGGCGGTGGAGGCTGTGGTTCGGAGCTTTGCGAAGCACACGCAAGGCTATGGCAGAGGTAACCAGACAATGACGAGTCGTGCAATAACGACTGCTTGTTCTATTTCGGTTCCCCTGTGTTTTAAATCTCTGCAGCTGTGAAAGAGAACATGTAGGCTATATCTGGATGATTTAGGAGTCAACTGCCACCGACATGAATTGTTTATTGTCGTTTATGTACGACCAGCAGTTACAGTAGCCTTTCACTCTAGGCCAAATGTGTTTATATATCAAGTAGGTGTTCAATCAAAAATGCATGTTTTAACCAATAGGTAAAGTATATCATGTTAACTGTGCCAATAATCCAGACCGTGTGTCTATCTATCACAATCCGTTCAAAAGTTCTTGGAGTGTTTACCTTTGAAGGATGACCAACATGTGGGGGTGCTGGCCGATGGAGGCCAGGTGGGGGGAAAGAGGTAAAATATCAGGAATATCGCATCCCAACTAATTAACTGTAGGCCTAACTCTTATTAGGCGACCTGCCAGGCTCACTTCTCGAATCCGTAGTAGGACATAAAGGATTACAGAGGTTAGAGTTAGATATGTTGATTTTGAGACATGTCATGTAGTATTATCATATTACAGTATACTAGGTCTGTCTTTGTGAATGTCAACGGAGCACTGAACGACGTACCACGAGACTTTTCAATTTAATTCAGCTATGTGTCCTCCTCATTTGACCTGTTTGTTTGTTATTTGACCCGGGGAACAACTTTGAAGAGGACCGCCACAATATTCTCAAAAGTTGCTGTGAGGCAGATGGTTCATTCATGGCCATCTCGGAATTCCCATCTGTCATCTGGGACATCGGGTCATTCAGGTGACCTAAACAATCTTGCCCCTTTGCCCGGCCACTCACAAATCTCCCTCCTGGATGGTGTTTTATTTTAGTTTGCATTGCAACCCTGTTTTGCACGTCCCTACTTCCTCTCAACACTGCCAATATTAGGATGTAAAAATACAAATAGAATAATAACACAATAGACAATAAGTGCAATAGGCATACGTGAAAATAATAGAGTAAAAACAATACAGTAAAATGTAGCAGCATTGATGGTAGTGAGTGTAGGTATGTGTGAGTGTTTGTGTGTGTGTGTATGTGTGTACAGTATGTGTATTTGTTTATGTGTGATAGGAAAGAGTGAGTGTATGTGTGTGTACAGTATGTGTATTTGTTCATGTGTGATAGGAAAGAGTGAGTGTATGTGTGTGTGTGTGGTTAATGTGCAGAGAGTCAGTGCAAATAGTCTTCAGGTTCAGGTGAGAGCAGCAGGTAGCGCAGGTGGGCAGCTAGGGGAAGCTGTTCAAAAGTCTTATGTTCCTGGAGGTAGAAACTGTCTCCCGTCTGCCAGACAGTAGCAGAGAGAACAGACCGTGGCTGGGGTGGCTGAGGTCCTTGGTGTGCCTTCAGGGTTTCCCTCAGACACTGTCTGTTGTAGATGTCCTGAATGACTGGGAGCTCGCCCTCCAGTAACGGACAGCGCTGTCTTCCCCCCCCCCCCCCTCCGCAGGGCCTTGTGGCCGAGGGCGGTGCAGCTGCCGTACCAGGCGGTGATGTTCTCAATGGCGCATCTGTGGAAGTTGGGGAGGATCTGAGGGGCCATGCCAAATGTGCTACGAAAATCACAGTGACGCCTAAGAACTTGAAGTTGCTGACCCTCTCTCCAAGTCATGTCCGATCAAGTCAACGCTTTTTGGACGCCAGTGCAAATATCAGGACATAACAATAAAAATACGATAAGAAGACAATAGCCAGTAACTGTAATAACACTTGTTATTTACAGTGGTGTTAATACCCCCTTAATAACCCCTTCTTCATCCTGTTAGTCCACGATTAGCTCCTTAGTTTTGTTCCTGTTGGTTCCGCCAGGGCTCTGACCTCCTCCCAGTCTCATCACTGTTGGCGCTCAGGCCTACAACGACAGCAGCCTCGTCACGTCCTTTGATGATGGTTTTGGAGTCGCGGGTGGCCACACAGTCGTGGGTGAACTGGGAGTAGAGGAGGGGCACAGATCACAAAGTCCTTGCCCCCCCTCACTCCTGTTGTCATGAGCTGCGGGAGGGCCTTGTAACAGACTCGGTGTTGTTGGCTTCAAAGCGAGCATAGCATGTTTAGCTAATCTGGAAGAGAGGCGTTGGTGTGCATAACACAGCTGGATTTCCCATTAGAATCCGTAATGGAATTCCACATGTGTGACAGTCGTAGTAGGGCGATTCCACGTTTGGAAGGTGGAGGAGGCTTGACCAAGGCAGGACTGAGGGTTGACCAAAGCAGGACTGAGGGTTGACCAAGGCAGGAGTGAGGCTTGACTAAGGCAGGACTGAGGGTTGAGGAGGAGGGGGGACACTTGTTTAGTGAAGGGTTGTGGCTTGACTAAGGGAGTGGTGAGGGTTGAGGAGGATGAATTAGTAAAGTAGCCTTGAGAACCGATGGTTCGACGGCCCTTAGGCGGCAGGAGCCTATCTCCTGTTTCCGTAGCGTGAGGCGGCTTGATGTACACACCCCCTGGACATGACGCTGGTATGTTGCAGGGTCTTACCCCCAATCTAACCCTTAATGCTGAGTGCCAAGCAGGGAGGCATCGGGTACCATGTTTATAGTCTTTGGTTTGACTCGGCCGGGGATCGAACTCACGACCTCCCGATCTCACAGCGGACACTCTAATCGTAAGGTCACTGAGCTGGATGAATTACAACGTTCCTAATATTCTATACACCAGAGAGGCAGGATCAACAAAGGAGCGCTTCATTGCCCAGCCATGATTTTTGTCTGGCGATGTCTTCATAAATCTTTATAGCCTAGTCAGAGAAGAGATGGTGTTTTGAGATATTTGGCTAATTTCAATGTTTCAAGACATGTAAAAAAATAATGTATAAAATACTGTGTTTAAAAGTCTCAAGAATCTTTACCAAACATGTCTTTAAGATGTCTCAAGGAAAGTGTGTATGTAGACGCACCTTATGGAGAGCTTTGGTGTGTCAAACAGTTCCTTGGTGTTTACACTCCAGATAAACAGGATGTTCCATGAAGAAGTCAAGTTGGACCCGGCTGGTTCCACGTCTGCAAACAAATGTTTGATGTGGGATATTTTTCAACTTCAAACATTTTCTGTCTAAATTCTACAGTCATGGACAAAAGATATTGGCGCCCCTGAACCAATGGCAGATAATGCACCACTTCTCCCAGAAAATTGTTGCAATTACAAATTGCTTTGGTATTCACATTTATTTCTTTTGTTTGCATTGGAACAACACAAAAAAGCAGAGAAAGCCAAATAAATCTGATATCATTCCACACTGAACTCTATCTATCTATCTATCTATCTATCTCTGCCAACCTACTTTCTCACTTTCGTTCAACTACCTAGCAAGCATGTAGCTATCATGCAAACCATATTGAAACTTTTTCCATTACCAAATAAGAAGTCTACAAAGTTTTTTCTGGAACTCATTTTTATAGAATCTTGTTGTTAGATTTCTTTTTGGGTCCCAGGACAACATCTGAGAGACTCTAATGAGGGAATAACAGTAAAAGTAATTCAGTAGTGATAGATTTGATACGGATAATGTTTTCTCAGGTGCTGAAAGCATTTCACATGGGGAGTCGGGGCTGGGGGGCGGGGGTTGGGTCTCAATGTATGTATATCATTTCATGCCTCTATGTCTCCTCTAGTCAATGTATGTGTAAGAGTCTCTAGGCACAGAGGGAGGTCGACACAGAGGAACAGTTGTAGAACAAGTATTTTATTTAAGCTGCACCGCCCCGCAACGCCACCGGTGTGCTTGAGCGCGAGATTCTTAGATAAGAATAGTACAAACACACACAGGTTAAATAGACCAGTGGGATAACGAGTCTGATCACTGACACCTGTCCGCACTCAGCTCATTATCCCCCTCCAACGACAGTCTGGCTCCCTCTGCAGGCCAGAACGCACCATGCTCCCCACAGTATGTATATCATTTCATGCCTCTATGTCTCCTCTAGTCAATGTATGTATATCATTTCATGCTGTGTCCCTCTGTGTCTCCTCTAGTCAACGTCGTGGAGGCCTTGCAAGAGTTCTGGCAGATGAAACAGTCCAGAGGAGCGGACCTCAGGAACGGTGCGCTGGTGGTCTACGAGATGGTCCCGTCCAACAACCCACCGTACGTCTGCTACGTTAGTCTCCCGGGGGGCAGCTGTTTCGGGAGCTTCCAGGTGAGCTGACCTGGTGACCTGGTGACCTGGTGACCTGGTGACCTGGTTAATGTGTGGTCTCAATAGTATTATAGAAGAACAAGAACCCATCCATGCAAATATGACCCTGACAGTGCAATAACATCTGCTCAGCTGTAGTTGTTTTGATAGTATCTTGCATAGCAACTGAATGCACCTTTATACACAAGACAAGGGCATATGAGTTGTGTGGCACTTCTGCACAAGGATGTAAGATACATACTACGTACCTAGCTGTATAAAAGAACAATCTCAGTAGAGGCAAGCAAAATTCTCGTTTCGATGAATTTCAAAGAAACAACAATGACATTATAGAATTACCTGGTGGTTATATAATGTCATGTTAATACCTGTGCAACAGGAACAATAGAATTAAGTGTAACTGCATTTTCAAATGCGCTGCGTACGTAACGTACATTCCCAGGTGAAAAGGTGCATTTTCTGTCTTCCATCTGGAGAGTGGCATGTATTCAGACCCAGTACAGCAGGTTGCTTTCTCACTACAAGATTACCAGAGATTACAAAACCAGATTAGGTAGAATAGCTAACCATTGGCTAATATGTTATTATAATCCATGGAATAGAAGTTCTGGTGAAATTTGTTAAAATCCACCAGTTCAGGCAATGGCTCCCTGGCCAATGGCTACTCAGTAGCCTTCAAATGAACATACTTTATTGTTAACAGGTTCACGCTGAAGAACAGAATACTAAGATGAATCTTGAATCCAAAATTGTTACAGACAGAAACATTTAATAAATCAGCTCTTTGTACTAACTGCCAAGCAATAGCATTCAAAACGTTACCGAATTAGTAAACACTACTCCCACTACATGATTATTTTCAATATAATTGCAACTGCAAATATCAGACTTTTTAAACTACGGTCTAGCTTTATATTCCATCAGAGCATGACACGTTCTGCCATTCTTTCCCCTGCTGACACTGTGCTCAATGTGGTCGGAAACCCATCTGGTTGTTATTAAAGCCAAACATGGAGCTCAGAACAGAGGGACACCCTTCCCCAACCCCCCCCCCCCCTCTCCCTCCTAGAGGTGGGCTGCTCATAGATCTGGGAGGGTTGGATTAGTTACAGTAAAGCAATCGTGTGGGAAAACTCACTGTGACTGTTTACTGTGTAGGCCTTCAGAGGTGGGTGGTAATGTATAGTTACCACGTCAGAGTCATTCTTCTAGGTACTGAGTACTTTCTGTGAGCTGTAATTTGATTTGAGAAAAAATTTGAAGAAAAAGTCTCCAATAAATTCTACCTCCTGTCTCCTTCGTAACTCGAACTTTCTGCAGACATTGTCTGGCCAAACGTCATTATCAACCTTCCGCACTAGATCACAGAAACTATGCTGTTTGCTCAACACCGACATAGTTTTGCAGGGTTTGATATGACCTGACTGACATTCCACATTGCGGTGGTTAGTCATCTTACAAGACAACATACTGAGCATTCAGTTTTCCCGCAGTCAGATACAAACACAGCTTTTAAGTTTCCATTCTCCTAACTTAATAGCATCCTGATGAATGGCACAGTATATTGAATCAAGCTTGTTCAAGGACAGGTTGACAGTGTTTACAGGGCGGTAAAGTATCTTTTGTTGTCTCAGATTCTGAGATGTTTTCAGGTTTATCTCAGTGAGTCTTCCCTGGATAAAACAAAAATGGTTAAAAAAAACAATGGCTCGCATGTTGCAACACCATTCATGCCCTTACAATGTGAAAGGCCTTTGAGACAACAATGTGTGGGAGGTGTAGACACTATATATTGCCATGATAATACTCTACTATACTCTCCTATTCTACTACTCTACACTCACCGAACACTTTATTAGGAACACCTGTACACCTTCTCATCCATTCAGGTGGTGTAATGGTGTGGGGAATGTTTTCTTGGTTAATACCAATCAATCATCGCTTGAATGCCACAGCCTGTTTGAGTATTGTTGCTGATCATGTGAATCCCTTCATGGCCACAATTAACCCATCTTCTAATGGCTACTGCCAGCATGATAATGCACCGTGTCACAAGGCAAAAGTTGCCTCAAAGTCTGGTTTCATGACAATGAGTTCAGTGTCCTTCAGTGGCCTTCCCAGTCACCGGATCTGAATCCATTAGAACACCTTTGGGATGTGATAGAACGGGAGATTCACAGCTTGAAAGTGCACCTGAAAAATGTTTCAAAGAAATGAAGACATCTTGTGCAATCAATGCCACCAAGTATTGAGGCTGTTTTGAGAGCAAAGGGAGGCTCTACCCAATAGTATAGTCTTCCTAATAAAGCGCTCGGTGAGTGTATATCAATCTAATAAATATTTGTATGGCCTCTATTTTATTAGTACCATTGATGTGCATTCTTACGGTTTTGGGTATCATAGGGAACAACTTCTACATTTTAAATACATTTTATTTGATATGGACCATTCTAAACACCATCTACCTTCAGTAAATTGCACAGAGACGAACCGTTAATGGACTAATTCTTATAATTCGTGGCTTAGAATTAAATCGAAAAGCACTCATCTATGGGTTATGTTCAACCACATCCAATGTATTTTCTACCAGGGATATTGTATACGGACAGGGTGTACTGTATAGCAGTGTTTGCCACAGGAGTTTGAGAGACTGTGGTGGGTGGACTAGCGTCTTGCCGCTAGTGTCTTCACCTGCTCAAACACTTTCCCGCAACAGCGCGAGCAGCGCTGAAATATCCTCCTGAGACCCGGCAATTCATGTTTGTCCTCTGTGGGGGACGTGAGTCTGAGACCTCTAAGTCAAGCACCGTTTATGCTTATCTATTTGAGTCCTACTGTCCTGTACAGAGGACATCCTTTCTGATGATGTCACAGTTGTGTGGGTGTGGCTAAAGGCCAATGTACACAGCGTGCGATTTTGTCGCACGACAACATTCGATTCTCAATTCACACCACCGAAGTGTGTGGGTGTGAATGGAGAATCGAATGTTGTCGTGCGACAATATCGCATCGCACACCGTGTGCATTGGGCTTAACAGAGCACATGGACTTTTTCTAAATGGCTTGTATCCCATGGCCATGTTTCATATTTTATGGCAACAAGGGAGGTAAGTGATCATTCTTTTGGCATATATTATTGTTGGCGGTGTGGAAGCCATGCTTACTAACTGTCTCTGGTAATCAATAAATACACACGACTGCTCGCATCGGTTAACATTCCGGAAAGAGGAAGATTTATTTGGCGCTCTTACATTTATAAACATGAACGTAAGCAACATACGTAAACATGCGTATGACAACACACAGCGTGAGTATGCAAATGAGATCAACACTCAACAATTATATTTATTCTTCTAATAATCAAATTGTTCCTTCAATATGAGAGCCTTAACTTCAATTTAGCAAGATTTAAGAAATATACAGTAATTTTAACTGTTTCAAAACACAACTTTTATTCAATGTCCTCTGTAGGGGACAACAGGACTTACTACCTGCCGTATTTCACCAATTTCCAGTCCAATTTCTAGCTAATTCAATGAGGTCGAGACAGTTTCTTCAAGATTATGCAGTCCAACAAAGTCACGAATGATCTTGATGTCTCTGATGAGAAAAATAATGATGCCCTTTGGAAGGTGTAACACAGTGCAATAATGTTCATGAAATTAAAATAATTTAAACAGAAATCCACATGAAAATGAATGCAATCATTACATGACATCATTATATTCTGTGATCAAACCAAGACCCGATGTCCACTACAAGGGACATATGATTAAAATGTTGCTGCAACATGTTTCTTTCAAACCCAATACTTCAATAATCCCCCCAAAAATCTGAATGTCAAAACCTTTTTTCTTCTCGGTCTCGGTAGGAGAAGCAGTCTAAAGTGTGTGAGTGTGCGAGCTTACAGCAGCGGGGTGGGAGTGAGAGACACTTTGTTGAAACAACGGCACAAAACACAACATTACATATCGTTAATTATTATGAGACATGACACAATGTTTATTGACACAAACAATTGACACAGTGTTCTATCGACATTCAGCGAAGCACTAATACTGTTCTGTGGTCAGTTCTGTCCGACCAAGGCTGAAGCGAGACGCAGCGCTGCCAAGATCGCTCTGATGAACTCGGTGTTCAACGAGCATCCCTCGCGCCGGATAACGGACGACTTCATCGAGAAGAGCGTGTGTGAGGCTCTGGCCTCCTTCAACGTGAGTCCTAATTATGAGTCTGAACTCAGCAGGGTGGGGGGGATATTTCTAATGATCTCTCTAATTATTCCAGTTAACATCTTTCTTGTTGTTTTTTTGGGGGGTGGTTATAAATTGTATAAGGGCTCTACTTTAACGACGTAAAAAAAAAAATCTTCGATGTCAGCAACATTGCTCATTCGACGTTTTTTCAGAGAATATAGCCTACATAATTCAGTAACGCAAGAATAGACTAGGCCTACTTCCACATGTGGAGAGCATGGACTGAGGGACTGTCTTACTGATTTATGAGGAGAAAACTCTTCCGCGGGGAGGTAGAGACTGATGTTCTACTTGTCTTTCACAGGGAAATAGAGACGAGGCGGACAATCCCGGCACGGGAATCGGGGCATTCCGCTTCATGCTGGAGTCCAACAAGGGAAAGTCAATGCTCGAGTTTCAGGTACTTTGGGACATCGTTTGTTTGACCGTGGTTCCCTGAGGAACACAGCGTTTGTTTGACCGTGGTTCCCTGAGGAACACAGCGTCTACACAGACAGTACTCCATTATACACGCAGCAGAGACGAGAAGCAGGAAACCCAGTATACTGGCCTCTCTGGAGCCTATGACAGCATGTGGGTTTGGCAAACACATTTAGACTGTATCTCTGACCTCATGTCTCTCATTGTTTGCCATCCAGCCGCAGTGATCTAATGCAAGGATCGGCCTTTGCCAAATTACAGCTGGTGGTTTGGGGCTCTGCACATGCCAGAAAATGTGCTGGAGTGCTATAGACACCATTCTCCCTTTCCTCATCTCTCAAAAAAAAAGAAAAAAAAGAACTGTGGTTCAAACTATTTTGCATACAATTTTCCACCAAGATAAAGCATCTCCTCTCGTACAGAGGTACATTCAATCAATCACACTAAATGTTTTCTTATGGAGTGCTTTTTAACAGAGCACTCTTCATAACTCTCTGCCTGTTTCCCCAGAGAGCCCAACAGAGGTAGAGTTTCAGGCAATCACATCAATGAGAAAAACATCTATCGATATTTCAATAGCTCTGGCGGCTACAAAAGCCTTCAGAAGGGAGTTAAACAGAAAAGATGTACAGGACATGAGGGAGTGACAAGAGTTTCATAGCGTCACGTACAGTATGGGTTGGTATGTAATGTCCCAACGAGGATTGTAAAGAAGCCTTTAGGTCTGTCCAGGGTTACCGCGCTGGTCTTAAAAAGTCTAAAATCCACCAATCCAATTTATAAGGCCTAGAAAGGTCTCAAATTTCAGTTATTCAGTTTAAAAATGAGTTGATAGGTCTTAGAAATGAGATCCTGCAAGGAAATCAGTCTATTTACGCGGAAATGAATCAAGCTGGAACCCCCCAAAAAACTATTCGCTTCCTTTTTTGTCTGTATGGCAGTGAAATCCCTAATGTCATCACCTCGAGGATGACAAAAAGCTATCACATGGTGTCGCGAATAGGTCTAAAATGATATCCAAAGAGGTCTATAAAAGGTCTAAGAAGGTCTTCAATTTGACTTGTTGAAAGTTGTAGGAACCCTGTCTGTCATGCTTGTTGACGCTGAGCCGTCTCTCCTTCAGGAGCTGATGACGGTCTTCCAGCTTCTGCACTGGAACGGCAGCCTGAAGGCCATGAGAGAAAGACAATGTTCCCGTCAGGTAAAATCACAAGTTACTATGGAAGGGATAATCAACCATGTTTGCTTCATTACTAGGCTTGCGAGGCTGGAGTGTGATATGCAGTTTTGTGAAATGGTATCAAGAAATACAGTGCAAAACTATCTTAGTAAATAAATATGAGTACAAATTAAATGAATACTTATGGTATGGTTTCAAGCACTCTATTGCATAGTGGACCAACAAAGTTAAAATCCTTATATATGAGTAATTGAAAATAGTTTGGGGTATTATACTGTACACATGATTCAGTCGATAGTAGCAGAGATTATTAGGTAGTTATCCAACTCCCTTGATATACAATGCAAAGACAGCTAAATGCCTATATTATATAATGGGTTTTACAAGAGACAGTGAAGATGCATGTCCCATGTGGGGATTACATGACAAATGATCACACAATAATAACAAAATATATAAATATAAAGTTATGCAGATCTGAAAGAGTTGGATAAGCTTACAGCACACTACATGGGCGGTAGGTCCTTTTGCCCTCTTGAGAGGTTCTATGCAGTAGAATGCCGTATGGAACGTCTACCATTGCCCAGACCTATCCAACTACTTCAAATCTGTACAGTGCTTAACACTAGAACAGTCGTGCCTTTTCTACCTACTAAAAGAGCCGCCTCGGGGGTCTTTTTACAGCCTCTTTACAATGCTATGCTGCTATTTACACACAACGGCCACTAGTTGTCCGCTTGTAAATTAGCCTGCTTCCTACACAGAAAAACTGGAAAATAGCTTAATCCTGATGTGATTTAGAAAATGTAGGATACATATAGGAAAAGTCATGAAAGGAGGGTCCTGAAATGTGATCGAGTGCAAAGATATAAAATGTTTCTTTACTCACATGGGTCAAATTTACCCCTCACGGCTGATTAAGTGTTAAAGGGTTAGGGGCTAGCGTACTTTCTTTCACTGGACCAAAACATTTCCCCCTCTGCTGTCCCTGCTAACAGGAAGTGCTGGCTCACTACTCCCACCGGGCGCTCGATGATGACATGCGCACCCAAATGGCTGCTGATTGGGTGAACCGAGAGCAGGGCGTGGCTGGCACCATCGCCCAGGAGCTGGCAGCTACAGAGAGAGAACTGGAGGAGGCCAGACTCGCAGGCCGAGAGCTGCGCTTCCACAAGGAGAAGAAGGACATCCTGATGCTGGCTGTGGGTCAACTGGGGGTAGCCAACGCTGCCACCCTCCCCTCATCCTGCTAGGCATATGCTGGATTCTAACCCTAAAACTTGCTTTGCCCCCCCCTCCCCCCCCTCTGCCCATAATGGTTTTCCCCCTGGCCTTGACAGGTTTAATGTGATAGCTTTCACCCATCCATATCGCGTTCGCCTTTTAAACCTGCGAGCTGGAGCCCTGGAGTCAAGGGCAGATGGTGGGGGGGGAGTTGGTTGTCAGTTTAGAATCCAGCCGTAGAGATCGAAGGAGTGAAAGTGACTATCACCGTTCATTTGCATCCTAGAGAGAAAGCTATGCCGGGAAAAAAAGGGGCAGTTCTTGATTCTAAAGCAGTGATTCTTCAGTGATCCTTGAGACCGACATGGTGTGCATGCTTTTGCCCTAGCCTGGCGCTAACACACGCGATTCCACACATCAAGGGCTTGAGGATTAATTGAAACCGGCGTGTGTTAGTGATAGGCTAGAACAACTAACTGAACACCCTGCGGGTTTCTACTTGTGGCCCGTCACATTTCTTTGGTGGTGTTTTGCGGGTCACTTTGCGGGTCACTGTTTGAAGGATTAGAATAGTCATCCTTCCATCCTTAGCTCACCGATCTAACAAGGTTAGAGAGGTGAGAGCCAGTTCCACTACAGTGTGTTCACTGATCCAGATCAGCCATCTTAGAAATATTAGAAAAGGCTCCCAGCTCCCCCAACGAGCAGCAGTGGACAGATGTACAAAATAGTGTTTCCATTATAATCTGTGTGTGAAATCACATGAGATGTGATCAATGAATTGTTACCATTCTTCTCATTCCCTTCCATATGCTGGTAGACGCTAGCATACGGGCGGAGTTAAAGCCTGCAACCTGCCTTTTTCTCATGATTGTAAAGGACGTCATTCATATTGTCGCTGAAAGATCATAAACCCCTTAATAGACCAATGTCTGTTGCTTAAACATTCTGGGGCAGCTTCCTGGACACAGAATATGCCTTGTCCTAGATTTACGGTATAAAGAGTCTCCAATGGAGATTCTTCTTTTTAAAGTGTGGTTCGGTCCAGGACTAGGCATTATTTGGGTCGGGGAAAGCACCCCTACAGTGTGTACCTCATCTTTTTTTTGCATTAAGGCCATTACATAGATTAAAGGGGAACTACAGTGAAATATGGACATGTGTTAGTGTTCCTTAAACTCTCTGACTGTGATTTATTTTTGATCTACAATTTGTACCATGTTCTATGAATCCAGCACTGCAGTTGTTAGGAGGGTGTGTAACCTTGTGACAAAGTTGCTTTGAGCGGTGTCGCTATCTTTGACAGACAGTTCGTTTTCCGCTCTCAAATCAGAGACTTTTAACACCATAATCGTGAGTTTAGAGAGGGCCTAATACTCCCTTGTTTCATTATTATTATTATTATTATTATTATTATTATTATTATTATTATTATCTGACATTTTGTAAACAAACAATGCTTCAGATTCTCCTAATGTAATGTCACTCTCATTGAATGTTTTATAGACTTCTGGTTGTTTGTGAAAATGTCAAAAAGGTGAATTTTCTCCATTATTTACATTAGTTGTTGATGGCTGAAGGTAGGCACATCATTCAGACTATGGGCTCCAATTTGCCATTTTTTCACAAATATTTCCACCGCAAAGGTATGTTGCACATAATGCAGCGATGGCCGCAGTATAAAGTGGTGATGAATAACGCTGTCCCGTCTTGTAGAGATGGGATCTACCTCCTCCTTGTCACTTTCTGTCTGCACATGAAAACAATGATAGTTGTGCTGGGTGACTGTTAGGGCTTTCACACCGGCAGTTCCGAACGCCGGTTCGCGTTCGCGTTCGGAAACCTCCGAACGTTGGCGCTGTCTGGCGAACGAGCCCGCGTTCATACCGGTGTATCGTTCGCCAGACAGCGCCAACGTTCGGAGGTTTCCGAACAGTCTCCCCTAACCACTTCAAGATAATTACAGCATTGTTTAAAATGACTATCCCCCTGAAGTATATTCAATTTATGTTCTTTTGGGGAATCTCACAGAAGCATTGTCAGACCAGTATGATTATGTCACCATGCACAATCTGCCCATTCACTTTAAATGGGTCCCACATATTACTGCACTTACATGGTTCCTTTTAATTTACAACATTTGTTAGTATTTCTTGTGGTTCTCAATTGCCGTAGACCCAGAAAAGGAAATGGCAATTCCACCTCTTACTACAGTAGTGAAAAGCCATATTTTAAAGTGCAATCCAATGTATGCTTCTTGGCCCAATTGCATCAATAATTTGTTCTTACCGGTATATATATATATATATATATATATATATATATATATATATATATATATATATATATATATATATATATATATATATATATAATATATAAGAACAAATTAAATAAGTTTATATATATAAACATGCCTCTATTGAAAATCAAGGGGCATGGTATGTGCTATTTCTTTATGATAATCATATATTGTTCTTTTTTGAGTATGTTCTTCAGAATGTATGTATTGTGTGTTACCTATAGTTTTACTCAAATGGTGTCCTTGCAACAGTTTGCTTTGCGTACTTCATCAATTAAGCCATACATGTTTTTCTTAAGACAGGTCACAACCTTTTTATGTTACAGTCTGTTGAGTAATGTTCTTGCCTTCTCACTTTTCAGAATTTACAAAATGTTACCTATACAAACATATTATTGTGTTTTATACAGCCTTTATGTATTTTGTATGACCAGTTTTAAATTGTAATTTTTTTACTCAATGTAGGTTTGTATTTAGATTTCTATATATAAAAATGCAATAAAGCAGCCAAAAACAACTTGTATCTTTGCTCAGTTATTTGTGTTTATTCACAGCCTACTGTATTGCCTTTTTCACACTCAGTGGTTTAGAACGCTGGTAAGATTCCAATATCATCCATTATCACAGACAAAAATGTGGCCTTTTTAACACTCAAAAGTGGGTTTAATTTGTAAAGCAGCATGTTCTGAGTGGAGGGAGTTAATACTTAAAAAAAAAAAAAAAAAACTTTTATGAATGTTCAGGGCCTTCTATTGTCTTAGATAAGTTGAAGCAACTCCGAGGGGCTGGCGACATCAGGAGTGATCAGTCACCGATGGGTAGAGAATGAGGACCTCTCTCCAGTCCTGTTTCACGTCCCAGAGTCTTCTTCCCTGATGACCTCCAGGTGACCGGTTGATGGGGGGAGGGGGTGGCTTGAGCCGATAGACCCAGTAGGACTACCGATAGACCCAGTACCGATAGACCCAGTACCGATAGACCCAGTACTGATAGACCCAGTACCGATAGACCCAGTACCGATAGACCCAGTACTGATAGACCCAGTAGGACTACCAATAGACCCAGTAGGACTACCACTGTAGGGCCGTGGCACAGGCACCGTCCTCCCCAGCTGACGTATCGATCTGCACATGGGACAGGCGTAGTCCGAGAGGCCCTCGATGTCCATGAATGCCTGGTTCACAATGCGACTAGTGCACTTGGCGCAGTAGAGGTGTCCGCAGACCAGGGGCTGCAGCCGGGCCTCGTAGGAGATGCAGCTTTGGCAGTGCAGCGGTTCAGGGTCCTGGTAGAGACTGTTGGGCTGCATGCTGATCTCCTGGCTGATGACAGCATGTAGGCCTACCACTGGCACCGGCGCTTGGGAGCTGTTTCAGAAGGAAGTAGGATGAAAGGAATGAAGGAATGAAGGAATAAGCTGCTTCAGTGTTTCCCCTCTTGTTCCCCACTTTCTAATAACTTTTTTTTTATTTTTTACTGTGCATTAAACTGCTACATTAATAGCGTTTATTATTATGATTATATTATAACGAAACAAAGGATATTTCATACGTTATTGCCGTGTATTACCATACCAATCATGAGGTTGCTACGACCTAGGATACAAATTAAGGTTAATAACGCAGGTGCAGGAGAAGAGGTACATTGGAGTAATCAAGGTGACAGTAACACCGCCTCGCACACGCTTGTCTGCATCGAGTTGATCCGATCACCAGCACACACAGTTCACAGTTTCATCACTTTGCTCGTATGTCTTGCTGGCATGTAAGCGCTCTCCTCCTCTCACCTTTTCCCTTTGTCAGGGGGTTTCAGTGCACTGTCTGTGACCAGGTGCAAAAAGCTCTCCAAGCTCGATCCTCATACCATACCAATAACCGCTACACAGCCTATGTTGTCACAAGATAACGATAGGAAACCAGAACTAACGCGCGTACCCTACAATTCCAATCCATGTTTACAACCACGGAAAGAAACAAGCAATTTACCACTTACACCGATAATAATAAAATGCCGAAATTAATTAATAACACCCGAAAGCTTAAGCTTTTTAAATGTTTCACTTGTTTTTCTTTTTCCCCCCTGAAATCAGTGAGTACTCCCCTTCTTCCTCCTCGGAGTCTCATAGGCTATATACTGAGAGCACACACAAACTCACCTCTGCGCAGCATGTCTGGTGTGTCTGGAACAATCAAAGCCTAACGCGGCAAGTATTCGAAAAATCATTTCCATCCTGGATGACACCTTTTCTGAGTGAGGAAAATATTTGGATTATATGCTGGTTGTGCTGCTCGGTTTCCCATATCCATCATGCATTGATGCTGTAATGTTTCCTGTATTATTTATAAATGCTTGAAACAACTGTCAGTCAACAAACTTGTTCTGAAACCGGCACAGCCAGCTATGTCACTGCTGCACTTTATCTTATTCAGGAGTCGCGGTGAAGTGAAATGTAAACTTGGCAAGCCTGTTTTACAGTTTCATGTGTTGCAGTGTATTTAAGGCTTACGCCACAGTATTGTATCTGATGCTTTATTGAGCAACAGTTGCAGATATAAATGCAAAACAGCCTGATCCTGGGTAGCCTGTAGACCTACCCCCTTTTTACCCCAAAGAACCCTTTTTGAACCATTCTTTGTAAGGGTGAAAGGGTTAAATCTGAAGTTCTCTTCATCTCTTCATCTCTAGGCCTGTAATTGATTCTTTGTCTTTGTTTTAAATATGAGTCATGACCTCAGTGTTAGTGTGTGGGCGGCAGGTTGCCTAAAGGCCGTCCAGCAATCGGTAGGTTTCTGGTTCGATCCCCGGACACTGACTCTGCCTCCCTTCCATTTTAGGACATCTGTAATGTACTGGACGACAGTTACCTGCCAACTCACTTCGGGGTATCTGACGGAGAATAAACTGGGGTATATAAGAGGATTTGTTGTTAAACAGGTGACGAAGCAGCGTTCATGCAATGTGTGCCGAAACAGTTAAGTGTCTGATGGTGTACCAGCATCATGTCCTGAAAGTTACCAGCTGTTGACCTTGAAGAACAACGTAGGCCTGATGATTCCATCCGTAGGTTCTGTCAAGGTGATCCACTCAGATCCACTCAGACCCACTCAGCAGAGCGCTGCATTTGACAAACCACAAACATGTTATCAGCAGCTCATCAACGCAGCGTGTCCCCTGTCTGTCCCCTGTCTGTCCCCTGTCAACCACACGGTCCGGTCCAACATCGGTTCAGAGGATGTGTTCAATCTTGGTGATCATATTATTGAAACTCAGGACGGCATTGACAATCATCACTTTTGCATCCTGTCATTAGCGGTCAACAACTTCCACAAGTTGAGGCCGTACCACATTGCCAAACTTCACACTCTGCAATTGCAAAGTGGTAGCTTGAGAAAGAAGCTCTGTAAAACCACACTGTTTCAAGGATATTAATTCTTAGAACAAATGGTGTTCACATGTTGCTGAAAAGTGTGAGATGGAGAGGAATTGAGTTTGTCCAAGACAGGGAACTACTTTGACTCTTACCTAGTTGCTCTGGAGCAATTTTATGTTTACATATGACTGCACTGTATAGCTGAACATTGGTCTCAAACACTTGACACACTACATTGTATGTTATTATATTATAGTATAGTATGTGTCTGTGTGAATTGATGAAGATGAAAATCGAATATTTTAGATTAACAATATTTGCGACATTGTTTGTGTAATGGCAACTGTCCAAATTCGTCCTCCTCTACGGTTGCGATTCACACATTCTACGGTTGCGATTCACACATTCACTAACACCTGTCAGCAGCGCATATTTGGTGTGAGATGGCCAGACCGAATCAGCAACGAAGAGCTGTGGCGGAAAGCAAGGCAGGATCCTGTTTCCCAACAGATTCTGGGGCAGATTGGACACACTCTGAGAAAACTAAATTTCAGCATCACCCGCCAGGCTTTGACTTGGAACACGCAGGGGGAAAGAAAGCGCGGTCGGCCCAGAAATACCTGGAGGCGGAACTGAAGAAGATGGGAACCAGCTGGACGGAAGCAGCACGAACAGCCCAACGTCGTGTCAGATGGAGGACTGTTGTCGGTGGCGGGTGGCCATGGAGCAAACGGCCTGTAACTGTCCAGCCTGCAGAAGTGGTCTTATGTGTCTCGGGGTGTATGGATGAACTGACTGGATGTTCTTGTCATAACTGGAGTCCGGGGAACAGAAATAACCTTTTAGTGGTTTATTTTATTAATGAATTGATTTAATTATTAATACAATAACAAGTACCCAGGCGGCTTTATAACAATATCATTGATATAGAAATCTACATTTTTGGAGAAACTCACAAAAGCTGAAATTCTACATAATTTACATTTGATGTTGCCTATTCATAGATCGGGCCTGCATGTCCCAGAGAATGTCCCAGAGAAAGTTGTGGCTAAGGTTAATGGCATAGAGGCTAACTCGCTTAATTCTGTCCCCAGTAACTGAGTTTTATTCCATAAAATGTCATTAAAATCGGTTCAGAATGATTTTATTTTATTTTATTAATTCATGCTTGCAGTGGAGCCAAGGCCCCACTGAAAAACTGTAGACCTTTACAGAAATTCATACATGACAATAACAAATATAAGAAACGTAATTTTAAGGTTAAAAATATTTCAGGGCGGCAAAGCAAGGGCAGGTAGCAGTCATGGTAGCCATGCTGTGTTATTTGTGCGGTCTAGATACTGTCATTGTACAGCCTAACTGCAGTATGCAGGGTTGAGTTTTTCAGCCTGCTGGTCTTGGCCAAAAGAAAATGAAGCGAGTTACAGACGATTTTGTAGCGAAGTCTGCATCTCTCAAAACACTTTTGTAGGCCTATTTGTTTATTACCGGATCTTGACCGATCCAATATGGCAGACGCACAGACGCATAGCGGGGACATAGAGACATACAACAGCGGTATCTACGTTCATAGATATCAAAAGGTTTCTACGTCTTCGTTTAGTACTAACTGGGTCGTTTTTTTTAATACAGTGCCTTTTCCGTCCCCAGTACAAATCATGTTGTATTTTGTCTAAATTTGGACAAATACTAATTCCATTAGGTTTTTCATGTATAGTCAATTGTTATTTATTATGAATACAATGATATGGGCTTCTAAGTTGTTGTTTTCTACATTTTAAAAGCTTTGGTTAAAGATGTAAATGGATTTTGTATGGGATTTGGGATGTGTCCAGTGTTGTTCATTCAACTTCAATCCCAAAAATAACTATTAAAACACATTTCCAAATATGTTATTATTATTTCATTTTCCTGATCAATATCTATTGAAATCAAATATAGTTTTTATCCATTTTTTTTATTTTGTACAAAAAATTAAGGTTATATGCTTGTCCCTGTGATCACTGTCCACCCTGTTATGCTGTGTTAATGTCCCTTTTAAAAGAAAACCATATTTCTCAATCACATCACTCTCATCACATCAGTGGAGGGGATTTCAAATGTTGTAAGCTGTGTGATTTTCTACCTCTTTTACCATCTGATTTTTATGTTTTTATCCAGTGAGTTTAATGTGGTTGACCATAACGTGTCCACCCTGTTATGCCTAAATATTGAGGAGATCAATCAAATTGAATAATTTCAAAAAAAGTATTTAGTGCCAATTAGATTCCTCATCAAGTATTCATGGTCATTCTAGGCATTATGCTAACACAGGCAGGCTAAAGGCTAACTTTAACTCAAAATGTCCACCCTGTTAGTGTCCACCCTGTTATGTGTCCACTCTGTTCTGGAGACACTCGCCCTATTCAACTACAGAGGGTATTCTAAATAAAATACAATTTAGGTGCCTGAGCTCGACCACTATGTTTTTCAGCAAGCTAGATATGTCCTTTATATAATAGAACATTAAAATATAGATAAATCAACAATTTATTTTTCACAAGTTATGAAGTCCAAATGGCACCGTATTTAAAAAATAACCCATCTATGTCTATATCTATGTCTATATCTATATCTATATCTATATCTATGTCTATATCTATATCTATGTCTATATCTATATCTATGTCTATGTCTATATTTATATCTATATCTATGTCTATATCTATATCTATGTCGATATCTATGTCTATATCTATGTCTATATCTATATCTATGTTTATATCTATATCTATGTCTATATTTATATCTATGTCTATATCTATGTCTATATCTATGTCTCTATATCTATGTCTATATCAATGTCTCTATATCTATATCTATATCTATGTCTCTATATCTATATCTATGTATATATCTGTTATGCGTGGAGAATCGCGCGACACCGGAAGTGTTCACACCCTTGACCCCCACATGATACAACAATTTCCGCGTGACGCTTCCCTCGCGCCGCTACCAACATGGCGGCAGGACCGATTTCGGAGAGAAACCAAGGTAGACAATGAACTTCACAATGTTGCTGAGCCTCCCTAATAGTAGTATTTTTGCACTCATATCTATAGTTCACATCTAATAGTTCTATAGCCCGGTATAGGAGTCCCACTGGATGTTCGATGCTTTAGTAGCCATTAGCCAAAGGTGTTGCATTCAAATCAAACGATGTTCAGGCGCTGCTATCCGTCATGATACAGTGTTAACCCTACCCTTTACGAGTACTTTTCATTTGATTTCAACCGTCATCGAGAAAGGCTAGCATAACAAACTATTAAGTCGAAGCATGGTTTCATTGAGAGTGGTTTTGCGGAGAATTTGTGTCTGCTGGTATACTACCCCCCCTCCGACCCAGTGCAGGATGGTCTGCTAGTTAGAAAGTGCACTGCACTAATAAACGTAGTAGTCCTGTATGGTACGAGTTGTGTTTCCACCACTAAACGTTCTCTTTTTGCTCTATAGATGCTACGGTGTACGTAGGCGGTCTGGATGAGAAGGTGTCAGAGCCGTTGTTGTGGGAGCTCTTCCTGCAGGCGGGGCCTGTCGTCAACACACACATGCCTAAAGACAGGGTCACAGGGCAGCACCAAGGTGAGAAACGCACATTAATTTGTACTGCTGGTCTATGAGGACAGCGCAGGGTGTAAGATGATTCACCTGAACATGTAGGCTACATACGACGAACCGTACGTTTGAGACAAACCGCTTTTGACTAATTCTTCCCCCCCGCGTCCCCCGTCTGTGTGTGTGTGTGTGTGTGTGTGCATCTCAAAGGCTACGGCTTTGTGGAGTTCCTCAGCGAAGAGGACGCAGACTACGCCATCAAGATCATGAACATGATCAAGCTGTACGGCAAGCCCATCCGCGTCAACAAGGCCTCGGCGCACAACAAGAACCTGGACGTGGGCGCCAACATCTTCATCGGCAACCTGGACCCCGAGATCGACGAGAAGCTCCTCTACGACACGTTCAGCGCCTTCGGCGTGATCCTCCAGACGCCCAAGATCATGCGCGACCCGGACACGGGCAACTCGAAGGGCTACGCCTTCATCAACTTCGCCAGCTTCGACGCCTCGGACGCTGCCATCGAGGCCATGAACGGCCAGTACCTGTGCAACCGGCCCATCACGGTGTCCTACGCCTTCAAGAAGGACTCCAAGGGCGAGCGGCACGGCTCGGCCGCCGAGCGCCTCCTGGCCGCGCAGAACCCGCTCTCCCAGGCCGACCGGCCTCACCAGCTGTTCGCCGACGCGCCGCCCCCTCCCTCGGCGCCGACACCGGTGCTGACCACCCTGGGGCAGGGGATGGCCATGTCCGGTAAGACGGGGGGGGGGGGGGGGTCATTTACCACATCCCTGTTATATGAGGAGGTCCATGGAGTTTGATACTGACAATACTGTTGTTGTTGTTGTTTTACTGCTGTTTATGCACTAGTCGAGGGCTTTGTTACTCATACACTGCCAGTTAAAAAAATTAATAATAATAATGAAGAAAAATTGTTGCACTGAAACAGATGCGAAAAAACATTCAATTTTGGCATTATACATTCTACATTCTAAAAACAATAGAATGTACGAACCGCCTCTGTTTATACTCCCTCTAACACCTCTCTCTCTCTCTCTCTCTCTCTCTCTCTCTCTCTCTCTCTCTCTCTCTCTCTCTCTCTCTCTCTCTCTCAGGCATGCCCCCTCCTGGTTCCTTCCCACCTGTGCCCCCCCCTGGGTCTATGCCTCCTGGGATGCCCCCCGGCATGTCGATGCCTCCAGCGCCAGGGACCCCAGGCCCCCAGGGAGGGGGATCAGGCCCCCCCCCAGGCCCACCTCCCTTCCCCCCATCAGGGATGCACCCGCCAGGTAGGTCACCACACAACTTCTATAGACAGCCAGGTAGGTCACCACACAACTTCTATAGACAGCCAGGTAGGTCACCACACAACTTCTATAGACAGCCATGTTGATGATGCTTTATAACGATATTTAGGCTTGTGATTAGTGTTGTCACGATACCAATATTTTACCCTGCGATACTATACCAGCCCAAGTATCACGATACTGAGTAGTATCGCGATACCGCGGCACTTTTGTAACACTTTTTATTTTTATGAACATGCAATGTATTTACAAGTTACAATAACTTAATGAGTGGTGCATGAATAACATGCATTTAATGCATTACACTGTAACTCTACAGGTAAGTAGCTAACGCGATGGGTAGTCGCGAAAAAGGCTGCGTTCGTCAATTCGCTCTGGAAATCTGACCCGCACTCGCGGAACGCCTCTCGTCCAATCAAACGAATCGGTCGCTCTGTGACGTTGCACCCAGTGTGCGCTCCGGCGCTCTCGGAGCGAATTGACGAACGCAGCCGAAAGTGTTATGAGTTGCCCCGCTGGTACCGTGTTCAACACGGTAGTATAGTATTCCACGGTAGTACCGTTGTATAAAGCTTATGGTATAGTAGGCACCGTGACATTTTGGCACCGCGGTATATCGTTGGTACCGGTATATCGTGCAACACTACTTGTGATGCTTCTCCAGGTTTCCTGAGTTTTCTTGACCATTGCTTAGCTTAAATCTTTTTTTGTGTGTGTTGAGTGATATTAATGAAAATCGTTTTAACGACAAATATAATTGTCTCTTTCTACTTTTTGTCTTCTGGTAAGGCCCACTCACATTAGAAAGAGCCAATCGTGGCAGCCGTGGCAGATTTGAATTCTGTTGTCGGCAAGTTAAAAGTCGCCACGTCATTTTGATGTCATATAGCTTAATCCGCCGTTGAATGTCATTTGGTTCGTGTGGAAGCTACCTTTTGTTATTCCAGGCAAGGCTATTAAAATAGGGTTGATTCCCAACGTGCCCTTGAGCAAGGCACTTAACCCCCAATCCTCCAGGGGGGCTGCACTACGACTGACCCTGTGCTCTGACCCCACCCACTCTGTGTATGCATGCCATGTAAAAAAAAAAAACACACACAAAACCCAGATGTTTGTGTATCTCATGACCGGGTGCAAAGAGATCATTTCCATGAAGCCGTTGCTACAGTAACAGTAGTATTGTGTCGTACACATCAATCATGTTGTCCTCTCCACACAGGAATGCCCCAGATGTCCATGCCCCCCCACGGCCCCCCCGGCATGGTCCCACACCCAGGGTCCAACCAGCACCGGGCACCGCCCCCCCCCGGCATGCCCCCCCACCCACACATGGGCATGCCGCCCAGAGGGCCCTTCGGCCATCCCATGGGTAGGTACCATCAGACCATCACCAGGCTAGCAGACCGCTTCACCTCAGACACAGTTCAGGAATTGTATGTCGTTGTCCCCCTACTAAAGGGGAGGGGGGGGAGGTTGTAGTGTATGAATATGCTGTTACACAGTACAGTAGACATTGCATCATGATGGAGTTCAGCAGTTTGTAGTATTACACAAAAGCAATTACCGCTCAACGTCATGTTCCATTACCAAATGACTATGTAACAATTAGGGCTGGGTATCGCCACTGATTTCCCAAAACGATTCGATTCCAATTCACAGCTCCCGATTCGATTCACGATTCGATTCGATTTCGATTCGATTTAGTTACAATATACATTTTCCTTGAATATGAAGAGATTCTCAGAACTAATGCTATAAATGGTTCAAGGAACCCTATAACATGTAGCATTGTTAAACATATCAATGTTTACATTAAGAATTGACTCCAAAGCAGTTACATGAATGTACTTCTTATTGGAACATAAATGAACATCATTGACCAACATTTTGCTAAATCAGACACTACAAAAAGTGCTTTACTGCAGCCAGTGTAAATAATAATAATAATATCCCTCAGGACTGTCTCAAATAGCTTATTTGCATAATATATATATATATATATATATATATATATATATATATATATATATATATATATATATATATATATATATACAAAATAAAAATGTGCAAAACTCAAACGAAAATAGTGCAATAGATGAGGGTATTTTGGGGAACAAAACACATTGTAAACCATAATGTCCATGAAACTAAAGCCCTTCATTACTGCTTTCTCACTTTTTGGAGATTGGAAGATTTTATTCAGGAATAAACATAATTGGAAAATCAATGATTATTAAAATACTGTAGTATACAGTAACAATAAGTTAGTGGAAACACCACAAATCTACGGAACCACTTATTGAGGCATCACCCTGACGTGAAACATGGAAAAGAGGATCCGAAACAAGCCTCGCTGATAAAGTGGCAAGTGATTGTCAGGTACGAGTCCATTGCTCTGGATGTCCAGCTGTCACACGTTATGGCAACTCTCTCTGCTGGCTGGAGTGAAGTTGCGATGTCACGTTTCACCTGCGCGGACATGTCTGGGACTATCACTTCACTCAACTGTTTGCGTGTCGGTAACACGTAGTGTGGTTCTAGTACACTGACGACACTTACGACGCTGTAGTAATTTGTTGGGCATGCAGAGAATTTGATTGTAATTTGCAACCAAACGTCTTTATCAGCGAGGCTTGTTTCGGATCCGCTTTTCCATGTTTCACGTCAGGGTGATGCCTCAATAAGTGGTTCCGTAGATTTGTGGTGTTTCCACTAAATGTAACCTCCACTGCGCACAGCTTGCATATGGCTTTGCTTTTGTCCTGCTCATCTCTATAGTCATAATTTTTACATCCAAAATGCACCCAGACATCTGCCTTTAAGCCTGGTCGTTGCGTGAGATATGATAAATTCTTGTAGCGCGAGATCTGGCCACGAGATCTCGTTGCGGGTTGAAGCTGCAAGCAGAAAAAAACAAAAAAAACATGAAAGATCGATCTCGGGATTTATGAATCGATAATCGCTCATTCAATGAAGATCGATTCAGAATCGGGAAATCTATTTTTTTAAGTCGAGCACTGTCTGAGATACTTTTGGAGCAGTGTTATCTATATCAGCTCGCCAGAAGCTGCTGTAAAAAAAACACTAATGCGGAAAGTCATCAATTGTTATTCATTTTTTAACAATCCCTTCAACGAAAATAACAAGTTCACCCAACAATAGTCCTCCAAGTGTCTGATTTCCACTCACGCTTGTTGCCCTGTGTTGAACAGTGTCTTTCCTTCTCTCCCTCCCTCCCTCCAGGTCACATGCATCCAGGTATGAGAGGACCCCCTCCCCCCATGCCCCCACCAGGCTACGGCGGGGGTCCCCCTCGTCCACCTCCGTTTGGCTTCCAGAGGGGGCCTCCAATGCCACCGAGGCCCCTCGGAGCTCCACCCCGGGGCCCCATGAGAGGGCCAATGCCCCCATAGAGGTCGGAGGACCACCCAAGGCACATGCCTGCTTTCTTTTAGATGTTTTTTCTTTTTTTATTTCACTTGGTTCACAATTTTGGAAACATGATATTGCCGCCCTTTTGTATTTTTTTGTTGTCACTGTACAGATCCCAAACCTTTGAGGAATAAAGGTTTTAATACAAACGGATTGGGGTCTTTCTCTTGATTTGAAGTACAGGGTATCTTGAAAAGTATTAAAAGTTGATAAATCAATTTTGGGAAACTCAAGACCCTTAAGTATTAAAAAGTCTTATCACGATTTTATGAGGTCTTGAATTTTGTAGGTATTTTTCTGAACTAGACTCTGTCCAAAGAGTTTGAGTCCTAAAAACTTTTAGTCAAAGTTCGTGAATTTATTAGTTTTATTAAAAAACAAAGATGAACCGGAAATTGTGTTGTATGATAGTGGTCTAGTCTATTGCAAACTAAAACTGTTAAGTTAAAGGTGTCACTGATGTAAACGGTTACACCTCGAAGTGGCGGTGAGGTCTGGAAAAATATTGACAAGGTCTTTAAAAAGTCTTAGAAAGGTATTGAAATCATTCTCAAGATTCCTGTATATACCCTGGAAGTAGTTCTTCAACCCTGGTCCAAAGTGTGCAACTGTTCAGTTCTTCACTTTTTCAGCAAAGACCACAGACATGTGAGGGAGGGTTCTTGGAATGACACAGCCAATGAAATTGCGAGCACATTCTCCCATCGCTCCGTTCTGTTCAATCCAAGTCAGAACTGCTAATCTAACCTTCTCCAGACCTCCAGAGCAGGCGCGTGGTTAACCCCGGGCCTGGGGGGCTGCAGCCCCGAATGGTTTCTGAACAGCTCCCGATCTCCGGAGCTCCATTTGTTTTTTTACCCCCCAAAATGAAATAATTATATATATATATATATATATATATGTTACGGTACATGTGGGAATACGGTACATGTGGGAAAACTAGGGTTAGGTGCTACGGTTAGGATTAGGGTTAAGGTTAGAGCTAGGGTTAGACATGCCAGCATGTACCAAGGGTGAATCCCAATTCACCACTCTGGCTCCGTTTTCACCCCTAATCTCAGTTTTGCGCGTTCACGTGTAGCCGAAGTGGCGTCCCAATTCATTACTCATTTAGGGTTAGGGTTGGCTCCGTTCGGAGAAAATCTTGACCCTCGTTCGATTCGGAGCCATGAGACTCCCTTCCGGCATGCATTGCGAAACATCTACAGAAATGTTCTTTTCGCTCTCGTAATACGGAAGCGAGCCTGAAATGTCATATACTTTTTCTGGAATTACTTGTAATTAAAGACTTGAAAAATTATGATAACCATCGTATTATCTTAGTTCAATGTCATTACAATGCATTATAGACCTTTGATTTATAACAAGCATAACCAAAATATCGCTTTTATGTCGGTGCTGTGTCTAACGTGACAGTAACGCAACGCTGCATGACAGTCGAGCATTTCAGAGATGTACAATCATAAATCAATTATTACCTGTGGCGTTTGACAGCGGATGATGGTACACATAATATGTAAAGTTATCTATCAAACGTTCGTCTGACTTGTACATGATGCGCATTTTGACCTATTTCCACCCGCAATCTAATCCGAGCAGTTGTTATTAGGTAATATTATTAATGGGTTGTATCATTCATTTAAATGCATTATAGACCTTTTCTTTATAACAAGCACAACAACAACAAAACGTTATTATGCCGATGTGCTGTGTGTCTAACGTTACAAGCTGATTTGTGCATGACAGCCGCGCATTGACATATTTCCATGTCTGATGTCTAATGTCTAATGTCTGATGTACTAATGTCATTTCAATGCATTATAGACCTTTTCTTTATAACAAGCATAACAAAAGAAATCGCTGTTATGCCGAGTTGCTTAACATAGAAAGTTCCACAGTCCAGCGCGCTTGGGACAGCGGGCAGGACACCGGAGCGCGTTTGTCACAGGCTGACGCTGCCCCGGCGTCAGCCTTCCCAATAGAAATAAATCGGTGCGCGATTCACATTTCAGAGATGTACAATCATGTTTATTTAGAAATAAATTATTACCTGTGGTGTTTGACAGCATGATAGGCGTGAATTCCCCCCCTTGGTGGTAGGCCTATATGACGCTATAGATATAGTTGTTATTATACCAAAACAACCGGCAATCTAATCCGAGCAGTTGTTATTATGTACTATTATATATGTAGTTAACTAATGCAGTGGACAGCGGCTATTTCTCCAGCGTTCCTGTCACATCGGATTTCGTAACGTCATAAAATTAAATCTGTAAGTCATGCATTTGTCCATGTTTCCCTTTGATGGCATATGACGCCGTAAATGTAACTAAAGTTCAGCCTCGAAGTTGTTGCACTGTTGTCCTAAATCAGTGCAGACTGGCAGGGTAGGAGCACAGGTTTCATACAGGTTAGAGCTTATTCTGTCATGGTCTGATAATGAAGCATTGTTCTTTTTTATTTGATGACTTGTTTGATCGATTGATAGCGTTCAAGTTCATTCAAGTTGTGAATGAATCGCGAGCGTCAATGATTTTCTACGATACTACGTGTAATGTCACTTGGACATAGAATAATAAGACACTTGAGTCTGGGTTCAACAAAGGTATAACCAGTTTACTTCGGTTCTCTCGACACCTGTCAGTCACCTAGTGGTATATCATGAACTCTCTCTAAGGCGCATGCGCTGTCCTGACTATGAATTAACCCATTAATTACACTACGGATGACGTATTAGGGTTGTCCCATGAAGGGTTGTCCCATTTCCCCCGGGGAACCACTACGGCTCTGGCTCCAAAACGAGTGACTCCAAAACGAGCCGACGTGGTAAAAAAGAGAATCGGGATTGGGCCCAAGTCACCCTAGCACCTAACCCTAACCCTAGTTTTCCCACATGTACCGTAACATATATATATATATATATATATATATATATATATATAAAATAGCCAGATCTATTCATTCAAACAGCAGATCTACTTCAGACACGCTACTTGGCACGCACACATTTTCTGTGAGTGCGCGAGAGAGCAGATCAGTTAGTTTATAGATATATATGGGTTAGTTGGAGTCTGGTGGTAGCTAGCTAGACTGTCACTATGGACATCACAACTTTAAAAATAAAAGGAAGGAGGAAGAAGAGGCATCTCCTGTTGCTGTAGCAGCATTCATCAGAGCAGTATGTATATGATATGAATAGTTTAATGACCACACGACCTAGGTTGGTGGAATTTGTTGTCGGTACAGCTCAAACAGTAGTATATGTCATCTCCCTGTCATCAGAGCAGTCATACGTCATCTCCCTGTCATCAGAGCAGTCATACGTCATCTCCCTGTCATCAGAGCAGTCATACGTCATCTCCCTGTCATCAGAGCAGTCATATGTCATCTCCCTGTCATCAGAACAGTCATACGTCATCTCCCTGTCATCAGAACAGTCATACGTCATCTCCCTGTCATCAGAACAGTCATATGTCATCAGAACAGTCATACGTCATCTCCCTGTCATCAGAACAGTCATACGTCATCTCCCTGTCATCAGAACAGTCATACGTCATCTCCCTGTCATCAGAACAGTCATACGTCATCTCACTGTCATCAGAACAGTCATACGTCATCTCCCTGTCATCAGAACAGTCATACGTCATCTCCCTGTCATCAGAACAGTCATACGTCATCTCCCTGTCATCAGAACAGTCATACGTCATCTCCCTGTCATCAGAACAGTCATACGTCATCTCCCTGTCATCAGAACAGTCATATGTCATCAGAACAGTCATACGTCATCTCCCTGTCATCAGAGCAGTCATACGTCATCTCCCTGTCATCAGAGCAGTCATACGTCATCTCCCTGTCATCAGAACAGTCATACGTCATCTCACTGTCATCAGAACAGTCATACGTCATCTCACTGTCATCAGAACAGTCATACGTCATCTCACTGTCATCAGAACAGTCATACGTCATCTCCCTGTCATCAGAACAGTCATACGTCATCTCACTGTCATCAGAACAGTCATACGTCATCTCACTGTCATCAGAACCATCACACCCCCTTTTGGGTGGTAGAAGTGTAGAAGTTTGACTGGCGGTCAATGTAAATTTCTGGTCTTTGCTACTTTAATCTGATAAAATGAGAAAACCGTATTGCTTTTTAGATATTAGGAGCCCAAATCCGGTCGCCAGTCAGGCAAACAATTATATAGTGTCGTTGCCGATCAATGATCGACGTCGTTATATGGAGAAAATGTATGAAATAGGCAATGTGTTTCAGTCTGCCTCCAGAGCAGTCATACGTCATCAGAACGATCCTGTTGGGTGGTAGAAGTGTAGAAGTTTGACTGGCGGTCAATGTAAATTTGTGGTCTTTGCTACTTTAATCCGATAAAATAAGAAAACTATTGCTTTTTATGTTAGGATCTCAAATCCTGTGGCCAGTCAGGCAAACAATGATATAGTGTCGTTGAAATAGGGGTTATCTTATTATTAATCTTATTTTATCGTATTAAAGTAGCAAAGACCACAAATTTACATTGGCCAGTCAAACTCCTAAAGGCTCCCACAGAGTCGGGCGGAACGTACGAGGAACGGACTCCGCAGAGGTCCGTGCGGACTCAAAATGAAGTGCTTCGAGAAACTAGTCCGGGCCCACATACTCACACGCCTCCCGCCCAACCTGGATCCATACCAGTTCGCCTACAGAGCCCACAGGTCCACAGAGGACGCCATCGCGACGACTCTCCACGCCACTCTATCCCACCTGGAGAGGGGAAACAGCTACGCGAGACTGCTCTTTGTGGACTTCAGCTCCGCCTTCAACACCATCCTTCCAGACAGGCTAGTGACCAAACTACTAGACCTGGGTCTATCACACTCTATATGTGCATGGATCAAGGACTTCCTGACCGACCGCCCTCAGAGGGTGCGGGTGGGCCCCCACACCTCCACAGCCCTCAGACTCAGCACTGGGTCCCCCCAGGGCTGCGTGCTAAGCCCCATCCTCTACAACCTCTACACCTACGACTTCACCCCCGTCCACCCCAGCTACTCCATCGTAAAGTTTGCAGACGACACCACCGTGGTGGGATGCATCTCGGGGGGGGACGAGGCGGCGTACAGGGATGAGGTAGAGCAACTGAGCAAGCTGTGCAAGGTTAACAACCTGCTGCTGAACCACCAGCATGGGGGGTCAGGTTCAGTACTAGATTTGGGCCGAGGTCCAATTCATAGCTTTCGGTCACGTGGTTTCTTCCCTAGCAACCACCAACCTGACGGGCAAAAAGGATCATAGCAACATCGCGCAACATGGCGAGTGGACGCAATTTACCGGCTGCCTACTATTTAGACCACCTCACCCATGAAGAACTATCAAGATACACGGAAAAGCTACACATATTGGGCACTTGCGACCCATATTTAGCCCCCGCGGCTGTGTTTGAACCACTAAATGCAGCTAAGTCCCTGCCTGATCTCGTGTTCGGTGACATCTGGATCTATCTGGTGGAGAATCCATCCCCATACACCGCAGCCAGGATGAAGGCTTTTAAAAGCACCGAAAGCTACAAATATTTCCACTCTGGTTGGGTAACTAATGCTGGCGTGTGGAAAGTGAAGAATTTCTTCATCGTCAAAGCCAAGGTGAGTGACGTTAAATTAGCCAATGCTATCGGTATGCTAGCTAACGTTACGTTACGGTCAGTGGTAAGCTAGCTCTAGCCTCTTGTCAAAGCGAAGGTGCCTAACGTTTGCCTTTGGTTATGCTCAGTGGCGTAGCGCAAAATCCCGGGGCCCCCCGCAAGGTGGCGGCGGGGGCCCTTTCGCAACGGAGTAAAAAAAAAAAAAAGCTGCGTTTTTTAGAGGCCGATGCGTTATTGACGTTGCGAAATTTCGCAATATGCACTCTACATTATAAATGCTTGACTTAGCAAAAGGTACAAACAAGTGAGAGCAATAACTAAAACCAAATGGTAGACTACATCAGTAGAATGTATTATAAGTAGAAAAGTACAAGCTTTATTTCTTTTAACAAAGTGTGGTGTGCACAGCAGCGCGATATCTGTAAACATATAAGCTGTAGACTCTCCGCTAAGGGTTGCCAGATGGGATTGAGAATTTCCAACCTAACCAATCTAAAAACTGCTAAATCCACCAAAAACCAGCCCATCTGACAACCCTGTCGCCGCTGCATCAGAGTCTACTTGTTGCGTAAAATTGGCCAGGGTTAGTCAAATCCTTTGTTGGACATCTCGTTTCTTAAGTCCTGGTATATTGTGGCATTTCTTTACTTTTTGCCATCTGGTCTAGGAATACCCAGGGAGACGCAGACAGCAGAAGTAGAATAGAATAGTAGAATAGAAAAAGAAGCAGCTATATATAGCCTAACCATGCTGAATTATGATGCACTGACAGCCTGTGACTGTGAACCTGGCCGGACCCTGCCCTTCTGCCTGAGTTTGAGTATGATGCTGCCCAAATAAATGTTATTGTTTAGTGCTGTACGCTTTCGTGGTATTATATTGTGTGAATTATCATCTGTATGTTGTTTTTCTTTCACTCCGAATGTCCGAATAGAGAATCTACCACCACCTAAAGAATGCTTATTGTACTTTGTATTGTATTTTCGCTTGCTCATTTTCCTTGTGTCTCGCTGCCTACGTGTGACGTCAAAGTCATGTTGCTATTGGATACGGCTAACTATGTATATCTTTTTTAATATAGGCCTATATATTAAAATTAAGCTTGACACAATGAAGGGCCACTTATTTTCTTTGTTTCATATTTTTTTAAATTATAAAAAAAAAAAAATGATCCAATGTTAGGGGGCCCCCCCGCGGTGCGTCGCTTGCGGGCCCGTCCGCTACGCCACTGGTTATGCTACGTTGTCTAATCTAACGTTACACAGCTAAATTACTCTCTTGTGCTAGATAGCTCTAATTTTGGTAGATAGTTACGTTGATCACAGATGTTTACAGCTGGTGACAGGGCTGACATTGATGAAATGAAATCTAAACAAAACCCCTGTCCGTGTCAGGTGAACCATTCCTACTGCCTCAATGATCCACCACTGACAACATGGGTTGCTGTGGAAAAGGACGGATTAATCCGATTTGGTCACTGTGTCTGCATGGCAGGATTAGGAGAAGTTTGCTCCCACATAGGTGCCATAACCTATGCCCTGCTTGCAGCTGTGAACAGGTATGATTTGATTTGATTCAACAAATGCATTATACATCACAGTAAAGTCATTTGTTAGGGACGTCACGACAAAGTTCGGGACTTATTTCCAGTGTGGTTCGCTTTACTACATCCAATTACATGCAGGCTAGATGGCACTGCATGCACTGAAAAGGCCTGTAGCTGGATTGAGCCCAGTATGGCATCCTTGAAACCAGCTGACTTGTATGCTGAAGCGAGCCAGATAAGGTTTACAAAGGTCCAGTGAAAGAGAGAAGCTGCTGGCTGGGGTGACCTCCCCCCAGCAAAGATACCACCTCCAACCCCTGATGAATGTACAGCATTCTACAGCATGCTGCATGCAACTGAAGACAGGGAGAAAAAAAACAGTGAAAAGCTGCATCCTGTCTGTTGTCCCTGGCCATGCAGAGAGGTTAACACTAAATAATAATGATTGTTTGGTTTCCCAAAAAATAACTAACATGCCATGCCATCTTTAGACACACTTTATGATAATAATTCATTGCATTTATATGGCAACTTTTCTCAGCACCAATAACAATTTACAATGGTCTTTTCATTCACACTCAGGTTCATACCAAGGGCAGTGCAGCTGAACATCCCTGCACCTTTAAGCCAACGGTACATGCCCCAGTATCGAGCTTTATCAGACAAAGAACTACAGGCAAAGAGTGAAGATATCTTTACAGGGTTGAGTTTGACAGAAGAACAGGTAGGCTACATTTAGGCCACATCAGTCAGTAAATTTGGTCATATCCACATGTCACAAACTTCTTACTAAACCTTATTTATTTCAAATAGTGCCACGTGATAGAGAAGGAGACACAACTTCAAGCAAAATGTGCCATGTGGTTTGAGCAGAAGGCAGGAAGGGTGACTGCTTCCAACATACGAGCAGTCTGCCACACTGACCCAGTCAAACCATCAGTCTCCCTGCTCAAGAAAGTGTGCTATCCTGTCGCCTACAAGGATACAAAGAAAACACCACATTCCCTCAGGTATTCACAGCCACTTAGGTACTCACATCGACAGCGATCTAGGGGATGTAAGAGAAACTTATCATATGCAATACTTGACTTGGGCTAGAACAATAGACACATTTAAATGACTACAAAGACTTGATTGCACAGTTTCTGCCTTTCTGTGTTCCATAAGATACATTTGAATATATGCAATTACCCTTTTGTATTCCATGCCTGTCGTTGACCCTAGAAACTCAAAACAATGCTGAGTCACTCTAGAGTGATGGCCCTGCATTGTTCATTCCAGGCCACCACTCCACCATTCCCCCTAAATCTTCATCCCCCATCACCGTTCTCGATGTACAATGAGTATATGATGATCCCTCAGTAATGTTACTGTGATAAGAGCTGTGTTCATTGCTGTCATATTAGCTGTGCACTTTGTTGTGGTAAACATGTAAGCTATTACCATAAATTGCTAAGACACACTGTTTGTGTTGTTTTTAGATGGGGTGTTGAACATGAAGAAGAGGTTGTTAAGAAATACACCAAGCTCACGGAGAGCCAACACACCAACCTCACTGTTAACAAAGCAGGGCTGTTCATCACCCCCAAATATCCTTGGTTAGGGGCATCACCTGATGGTGTCCTAACATGTGACTGCCATGACATGGGTGTGTTGGAGGTTAAGGCACCCAGCAGCCTTCAGGGTACCACAATGGTGGAGAAAAGCAGAGACAGCACGTTTTGTCTACAACTGACTGAGGGCAAACTATCACTAAAGAGGGACCATCAGTACTATTATCAGGTGATTTAAAAAAAATCTATCTGTTTTTATATTTGCTGGTGTAAAGCATCGCAATTGTTACTTTCATTTCAAGTTGACTAAATATAATGCATTATTTATTATTAGGTCCAGACCCAAATTCACCTGACAGAAGCAAGCTACTGTGACTTCGCTGTTTGGGGACCAGGGACAGCAGACACAGAAGAAATGTACATTGAGAGAGTTCTGCCTGATTCAGACTTCTTTGACATTATCTGCGAGAAGGTCCACACATTTGTCAGGACCTGTGTACGTAATTCCAGAGCTAGTAGGTAAAGTCTTCACAGCTCCTGTTCTAGCATCACATGCCACCAAACCAGCTGAAGGCAAGAGTTGTTACTGTGGAATGCCTGTCCTGCCTACTGATGACATACTTGAGTGTACATCAGGGATCTGTAAAACACAATACATTCACAGCGCTTGCTTAAAGATAGACACCACTAACATAAAACGATCATGTTGGAAATGCAGTGACTGTAAAAGAGAACTAGCTAAACAGAAGAGGGAGCAGAAAAAACTGAACAAACCTTGACGTCTTCATTCATTCTATGGTATACACAGCACAAAGGACAAAAATGTTCAGATGTTAATATTTAATAAAACAATCAAAATTAAAATAAAACAAACTTTCAGTACATGTTCAGTTTTTTTATTTCATTAAATGTACATAAGAATATGCAGTTTTTCCAAATGAAATGTACACATTTGTGATGAGGCATACAAAGAAATCTTCTACGGTGTGCGGGACATCCTATTTCCTAGTTTATTCTATTCACCCAGCACCCGTCGATGTGCGTACCATATACAGCTTTATCCATGTAGGTACTAACCCAAAGGAAGGGAGCAACATTTATCAGAGCGCAGCACACTTGCACTATCTTGTCTAGAGGTGTAAGAGCATGAGGATGTTCAGCTTCACACATTTGAATTCCAATTCTACTCTGAAGGATGGTGTATCTATTTCGGGCCTCACCAATGACCCTCTCCACGTGGATTCTGACAGATGCAAGCCCTCGTGTGGACTCCAACTCTACGGGACTCAGTTGCTTTTTGCCCCTTGTAAATGCTGGGATCTTAAGTTGTGCATTGAAAAGACCAACTGAATCTGCTACATCAAATCCTCGATCTGCCAATATAACATCCCCTGGGTTAAGTTTATCCAAAAACCCACATCTTTCAGTCAGGTGTTTGTCGGATGTTCTACCACCCCATCCGTTAGATATAAAAGAAACAGTTCCTTGTGGTGTGATACCAATAAGATATTTTATGGTATGGTTGTGTTTGTAATTTGAATATGTCTGTGCTCTTGCTCTTGGGTCTCCAGGCTTTTCAATAAATATCTCGAAGCAGTCAATTATACAAGCACATCTACGAAAGACCTGTCTAAATACCCTAGGCATTGACAGCATTAGTTCATCTCTATTTGGCCAAAACACAAGTGCTGGAACAAGCTTGGCATTCAATGCATCAATGGTGTTTCTAAATGTTCTGCTAGCAGTTGGAACGGAGACTCTAAAGATGCAGCTAAGCAATGCAAGGGGCAGGTTCATTTTGAGTCTCATAAGGGTTAAGACAAGTTGTTGGAAAGGAGAGAGGATTGTACCAGTTGGTAACAGGGAGAAGACAAACATATAAACAACGTGTAATTTGGCATAGGTGGGCATTCCAGTCATTGTTATCACTTTTTCATCATCATTTTCTAAGGTGGCTTCATCAAATGTACTTAATTTGATCATGTCCTTCAGCTGACGGTTCTCTTCCCTAAGGTAGTTGCATTCCCTCTCTAGTCTTGCGACATTATCCTTGCACCTGTTGTTGTTACACTGCTCAGCCTCAGGAGCAGGTAGCTCTGGCTCCATGTCAGGTAGGCTTTGATCTGGCAGTGCTGGGGCAGCTGCATCTTGCTGCTTCTCCTCACGCTTTTTCATAATTTTGTTGTGCTGCTCGTACCTGTCCATTGCTTTCTCCCTTTTCCTCTTCTTGTTGGGTGATGTGTGCGAGAACACTGATGGAACCCAGTCAGGAGACAAAGGGTCGTCAGATTTGAAACCTATGAATCAAGGCGATAATAACGTTACGGCATTAGTAGCTAGTGCTAACGGTAGCAACCTTTTGGCAAGCCACCTAAACAAACCATGCAGAAATTATTAACGTTAGCTATGTACAGATAATGGCTAAATGCTTTGCAATTGTAGCTAATTATATTAACATTACTTTAGCTAACTTACCTTTGATGAAATGTTCGCAGCACAGACGTGTGTGCTTTGATGGCATCCATTCTTTCTGTCCCGCTCCTGGTACACTTCGTTTGATGGCATTAATCCACACATTTCTCCTTTCTTTATTTTCTTTTTCACTCGGTATCCTATAAAGACACAACCCAGGCCTATCTCCTCGCCGGTTTGTACACCCGATTGCACAGCAACTATCTGGCATGATTGTTTTCTAACCAATGCTACTGTGTTTCCTGGTGCTCTGCAACTTCACAGGCAGTGCCTTTTGCCCGTCAGGTGGGCGTTTCCACTATGCTGTGACGTCACATGAAAGCTATGAATAGTGTCCTACCTACAAAAGGTTTTGTACATATAATCATTTTGTTCATATAATAATGTTGTACACATAATAATTTTGTTCCTATTTATAATAGTTCCTGCAATTTCCTGTAAATGTCTTTATCAATTAGTAATCCACAGTATGATTATGTATTTGTGTATGTTGTTTTTTTTATTCATTGTGTTCTTCATATTTCCAAGACATCTTAAGACCCATGTCAAACTCTCATGCAGTACCACATAACAACACCGGGGTTCGCACGTCAAACTCTCATGCAGTACCACATAACGACACCTGGGGTCGCTTGACACAACGGCAGGCGGGGAACATAGGACCCTTTTTCGGAAGCGGGGAACATAGGAGCCTTTTTCGGAAGCGGGGAACATAGGACCCTTTTTTGGAAGCGGGGAACATAGAACCCTTTTTTGGGGGGGCTAAGAAATCGGGGAACATAGGACCCGGGGAACATAGGACCCGGGGAACATAGGGATGACCCCCCCAAACATACCAGAATGCTAGGTCACCTAGCCCAAATGTACTAGAATGCTAGGTCACCTAGCCCAAACATACCAGAATGCTAGGTCACCTAGCCCAAATGTACTAGAATGCTAGGTCACCTAGCCCAAACATACTAGAATGCTAGGTCACCTAGCCCAAACGTACTAGAATGCTAGGTCACCTAGCCCAAATGTACTAGAATGTTAGGTCACCTAGCCCAAACGTACTAGAATGCTAGGTCACCTAGCCCAAACGTACTAGAATGCTAGGTCACCTAGCCCAAACGTACTAGAATGCTAGGTCACCTAGCCCAAACGTACCAGAATGCTAGGTCACCTAGCCCAAACGTACTAGAATGCTAGGTCACCTAGCCTAATTGAAATCAGAGTGAAATCTGTGTAGGGTGTGTTTGAAATCGGTGCGTGCGTGTGTGTGTATAATTACGTGCGAGTGTGTGTGTGTGTGTGAGAGAGAGAGAGAGAGAGAAGGCCCAGAACACTGACAGGTACAGGACAGGGATGTGTGTGTGTGTGTGTGTGTGTGTGTGTGTGTGTGTGCGCGCGTGTGTGTGTGTGTGTGTGTGTGTGTGTGTGTGTGTGTGTGTGTGTGTGTGTGTGAGAGAGCGAGAGAGAAGGCCCAGAACACTGACAGGTACAGGACAGGGGTGTGTGTGTATTCTTTTTTTTTTTTATTAGGAATTTACAAATAGCATCATTTACACATTATGACACTAAGTAATGTCCAGAGGATGGCACTTGAAAGCATTATTTAAAACACCTATTTCCAAAGTGGTCCTCGATGGAAACATAAAATGAATAAAACAAAACATCACACAGTATAAAACATAAAATGAATAAAAACAAAACATCACACAGTATAAAACATAAAATGAATAAAACAAAACATCACATCATAAAACAGCATAAAAAACAGTATAAGAACACAGCATGAAAAACACATATTAAAACACACAACATGGACACATAAAGTGAAACAAAACAAAACGGAAACACCCTCTCTTTCTTAAGAGAGCCATTAGTTCTCCCCATATATAATAATAATAATAAATATGACTTCACTTTTGTTTTAAAGATGGCTTTGCTTTGGCTTTGCTGAATATGCGAGAAGGGTCCAGCTGCAGCCTACGTTTGGCATCACCCGGACGCTTGGACACCATATTTGGTTCGAGCGCGTCATCACAGAAGTAACCGCGAGAAACCGCGAGATTTTGAAGGATCTTAAAGCACGGCGAGATTTTAAAGGACTTTTAACACGAACAGTAATTTGAACACGCAATTGATAAGAAGAAGAAGAAGAAGAAGAAGAAGAATTACAAATACAATGGCAAATGCAGCTCAGGTGAGAATTTCGAAATATTATTAATGAACATGTTATAGTTCTGTATAAATTCTGCCTAGTCCTATACTGTACTCTGACTAACAGAATTGACGATTAAAGCATTCTCTCAAGTTGCTTACACTTTTATTATAACTCCGTGTTGACCTTCTACATCCAGCTCTCCACATGGCTGTGTCACACTCAACTTCGTCCGTGCGGAAACAAACCTTATGTTTTAATACAATCCTATTGTAACATCCCTTTTCTTTTACTGAACTAAAAGATCCTATTGTAACATCCCTTTTCTTTTACTGAACTAACAGGGAGCTAAACAGTGAACAACATAAAAATCTTTCAAAACCATTTCTTTTTCTCTCTTTTTTTTTTTTTTTTCTTCTTCTCTCGAACACACTGTGCGCTACACAACTCAGCTCGGATAGTCCATGAGATATCCGGGTCTAGCAACTGCTCGACCCGATCTAGTGGTTACAGTCTGTGTGTCCCCTATGTCCCTGCCCGGAGTAGCAGTAGCCTTTGGTGTGCTGTGGGTCTCTGGGCTCTGTGCCCCACCCGGAGTAGCAGTAGACTTTGGTGTGCTGTGGGTCTCTGGGCTCTGTGCCCCACTGGGCTCTGTGCCCCTGTCCCGTCTCAGGTGTTGTCGATTCCGTCGAAGGACAGCTCCGGTGTCCAGCTCCACTCTGTAGGATCTGTGGTCCACAGGCTGCACCACTGTCGCCTTTCTCCAGCTTGTGTGTGGTTCGAAGGGTTGAATTCTGACATGCTCTCCTGCTTTCAGCGTGTCCAAATCACTGGCTGTTCTGTCGTAGTACTTTGCTTGTCTCATTTGTCCTCGTCTCATCTGCTCTGGCGTTGTGCGTTTCACCTCCTGCTGCAGAAGACTATCCCTCGTTGGTAGCAGGGTTCTGGTCCTCCTACACATCAGTCTCTGAGCTGGGCTTGTATCTAGCCCTTGAGATGGAGTGTTGCGGTGATCCAACATTGCCAGGTATGGGTCCTCCCCTGCCACCTTGGCTTTCATCATGAGTCTCTTTGCCGTTTTGACCGCCGACTCGGCTTTCCCGTTGCTTTGAGGGTAGCCAGGGGATGACGTCCGGTGTTGAAATCCCCACAGCTGACTGAACCTATCGAACTCATGGGAAGAGTACTGTGGCCCATTATCTGAAACCACGACATCCGGGATCCCTTGACGAGCAAAGTGAGCCTTCAGCTTTCTTATCACTGTACTCGATTTTGTGTCAGGTAAATGGTCGACCTCCCAAAAGTTAGAATAGTAGTCAACCGTCAGTAGGTAATCCATGTTGTTATGGGTAAACAAGTCTGTCCCCACCTTGGCCCATGGCCTGCTCGGCACCTCGTGTGAGTGCAGTGTCTCTTTCCGCTGCTTTGTGTCCATTGCTCTGCAGACGTCACACTTGGATATGGCTGTCCTGATCTGCTCGGTCATTCCTGGCCAGTAGACGTATTCTCTCGCCCGTCTGAGACAACCCTCTACTCCCAGGTGAGTAGAGTGTATGCGGCGAGTGATGTCGCTTTGTAGTGTGTCTGGAATCACAACTCTCTCTCCTCTGAAGACGATTTCGTCCTGAACACTCAGCTCCTCTTGCACCGAGTGATAGTGTCTGATATCTATCGGTGTGTCTCTCTTATTCTTCGGCCATCCCTTCAGTATGATTTCACTTAACCTCTGTAGGGTGTCATCGTCTCGGGTCGCAGAGCGTATTGTGCTGAGTCTCGCCTCTGAGATTGGTACGTAGTCCACCATATTAACTGTCTCTATCTCAGCTTCCAATGACCCCGCGCCTGAGCTCTCAGGCAGGTACGCTCTGCTCAATGTATCTGCGAGCACCATGTCACGTCCGGGAACGTATGTCACCTCTATCTCATATGACTGAAGCCGCAGCAACATCCTCTGCAGTTGCTTGGGTGCACTCAGCAGTGGCTTCCTGACGATGTTCTCCAGAGGCTTGTGGTCGCTCTGTACAGTCACTTTCCGGCCGTACGTGTACTGATGGAATTTTTCTCTTTCTCCAGTTTGGATTTACATTTAACTGCAAAGTGATTTTCTTTGCCACATTTCTTGCAGCTCTTTCCGTAGGCTGGACATTTTGCCTTGCTCCTTTCATGTGTCATCCCACAGAACTTGCATGACACTGTATCCAACTCCTGCCCTTCTGCCTGTTTCATCATGTGTACCTCCTCCACGCTATTCCCTGAGAGGGTTTTGCTATTTTCACGGGACAACTCTGTGGCCCTGCACATGCGTAGACATTTTTTCAGTGTTAACTTCTCTTCTCTTAGCAGCCTCTCTTTCAGCCCTGCATCGTTGCCAGCACATACTATTCTGTCACGTATGAGCGAGTCCTTTATTTCTCCAAAGTTACATGTACTGGCTAACACTTTGAGATCAGTAACATACGAGTCAATGCCTTCTTTCTGACCTTGATTTCTCGTGAAAAAACGATATCTTTCTACTGTCTCGTTCACTTTGGGATTGCAATGTTCATCAAATGCGGTGATCAAGTCCAACAGTTTCCTCCTAGCCGAAGTGCTGTCACTCATCAACGTTTCACAGAGCTCCCTACCTGCCTCTCCAATGAGGTAGTAGAACAGCTTCACACTCACATTTTCGGTCGCATCTGGCATAGAAAGTTCCAAGTAGAGTGTAAACTCCTCCTTCCACGATTTCCATGTCTTCGCCAGGTTTCCAGAGTCCAAGCATAGCGTCTGTGGAGGTCTCAGTCCTTCCATCTTTTCCGCTTTTACTGGAATCACTTCTGCGGGAGTTTCTCCTTCCCCTCTGTCCATCCGCCGTTATTGCTAACCAGCTAGTTAGCTCCGATGCTAGGCTATTCCTCACTGTAGCAAAGTTCGGTTTTCTCACGTCAGGAACGTGTCCACCTCGCTGTCACCATGTTAAATTCTGCCTAGTCCTATACTGTACTCTGACTAACAGAATTGACGATTAAAGCATTCTCTCAAGTTGCTTACACTTTTATTATAACTCCGTGTTGACCTTCTACATCCAGCTCTCCACATGGCTGTGTCACACTCAACTTCGTCCGTGCGGAAACAAACCTTATGTTTTAATACAATCCTATTGTAACAATAGTTTTCAGATATGTATTTATTATTTAGGTTATTGCATGTGTTACGCATTTGGCTGTTTCGCACGTAGTTTTGTTAATCTGGCTGCTGGTTAGCAGTGATTGGGGACTGGGAGTGACACTGTTCCCCTTTGCTCTCTATTTAAGGCACCAGCAAACAGTAGGAGGGGAGAGTGGTTTGGGAGCGAGGGTTACGACGAGGGAGTACAACGAGACAGAGAGCGACAACTAGACGACCACCAGACGAAAACCTGCCGAGTACCAGAGGGACCTGCGACGTTGGAACGAGAGAACACCTGATACACGACAGGCGCCGAGCTGTGGTCCCGAGCAGAGGGACGACTGGCCACCAACGGAGCTGTCCGTGTCTGACCACTGGGGGTTGTGATTCCAGAGGCCTGTTGGGAAACTTGGGAGGGTGCAGCCAGCGCCCTTGCCAAAGTTAAGTGACTTTTTGTTTGCTTACTTTGGAGGTTGAGGGCTAACCCTACTGTCTAGCATAGCTGAGAGCCAGTTGATGGACTCTGGACTGTGTGGTTGCCTGTCACTCGTGCAACCTGCTGAGTCACTCTTTTCTGTCCTCAGCTAAGTGATTGGAGCCACGCTGGGTCGTGAGGATGCGCCGGAACTCCCCATAGGCGACGGGGTACAGTCTGGAGTCAACCCTGGGCAGAGCCCCGGTCAAGAGTTTATCGTACTATCCTATCCCATCGGACCCTGCTGTTTTTAAAGAGCCTTTTATACTGTTCCTGGCAGTGGCGGCTGGTGCTAAAATGTTTGGGTGGGGCACAGGTTATGGGGGCATGCTCCACGGGGAAGAATATCAACTTTAAAATCTGGATTTACAGTCGATTTTGAATGAATGAATGAATGAATGAATGGACTTTATTGTCATTGCTACAGTACAGGTACCAAACAACGAAATTTAGGATGAGATTTAGGATGAGATTTAGCATGAGAATAGCTCTACCCCCCTGTACAGACCTCTTCATCCCCTCTACCCCCCTGTACAGACCTCTTCATCCCCTCTACCCACCTCTACAGACCTCTTCATCCCCTCTACCCCCCTGTACAGACCTCTTCATCCCCTCTACCCACCTCTACAGACCTCTTCATCCCCTCTACCCACCTCTACAGACCTCTCCATCCCCTCTACCCCCTGTACAGACCTCTTCATCCCCTCTACCCCCCTGTACAGACCTCTCCATCCCCTCTACCCTCCTCTACAGACCTCTTCATCCCCTCTACCCCCCTGTACAGACCTCTTCATCCCCTCTACCCCCCTGTACAGACCTCTTCATCCCCTCTACCCCCCTGTACAGACCCCGTCATCCCCTCTACCCACCTCTACAGACCCCGTCATCCCCTCTACCCCCTGTACAGACCTCTTCATCCCCTGTACAGACCTCTTCATCCCCTCTACCCCCCTGTACAGACCTCTTCATCACCTCTACCCCCCCAGTTTTCTCTACAATTTCTACAATTTTCTCTCTACAGTTTCTACACGTCAACGTGTACCGAAACACTTGTTTCCAACGTGGTCCTACGTTTCTCCTACACCAAGACACATACAAAGAGCATAGAAACATACAAAGAGCATAGAAACATACAAAGAGCATAGAAGATACAATCAGAATACAGTCTGCCATTCCTTCTCCCAGCATCGATTTGGTTTTCCTATCATGACTGAAGGACAGACGATTCACTTACTTACACTACTGTAAGTCGCTTTGGATAAAGGCGTCTGCTAAAATGCCAAACATGTAAACAAATAAATCATGTAAATGTCGGCTAAGGTGATCAGCTGAGCTTGACTTGGGACTTGACTAACAACAAGTGACACATTTCCCATCTCACACGCTGTTGTTGCACAATGTTATTGTGTGTGTGTGTGTGTGTGTGTGTGTGTGTGTGTGAGTGTGAGTGTGAGTGTGAGTGTGAGTGTGTGTGTGTAAAAGCGAAAAGACGACATTAGAAAACGTACCATGCTGACGATATTACTAAATGTTTGAAGTAGCTTTTATCTTAGCTGACTCTCTTACCTTCAGGTCGAGTTTGTGTATTCTGGCTTCGCAAAAGACCAACAGCAGCCTAACAACCGGTGCGGAGATTGCGACCACAAACGAGATAAGTTTGACTTCGGTAATAGGTCCAGTTGCAATATCCTCAAGTTGGGAACAAAAGATGCCTCCTTCTAATCCATTTGTTCAATTTGTTTACAGAAATAAATCCTCCTTACATTGTAAAAAACTTAATTTGTTAGGAGAGCAGTCGTGCGTGCGTTCAATCCATGCTGTCCCGGAAGTCGGAAGTCCTCAGCATAATACATTTTCTGCTATACAACCGGATATTCAAGGCGCAATTCTTTGCGCCCGGCCGAGAAATAGGAGACAGCCAATTGGAGCGCTGCTACAGCTCACGTGTAAGCGAAAAGTATTTGGCCTGCGATAGACTTGCATTCGACCGGCGTCCCGACTCCTCCCCCTATGTATTTTAACAGTGAATTTTACACACACACAGATAAAATGTTTATTGTATTGGAGGATTTTTAATGAATGCTGATAGGCGCCGACAGAATATCAGCCGCATTTTGTGAATAAACAATGTTTATTAAAAAAAAAAAAACGTTTACAAATCGCAACTAGGAAGTGAAGGTGGGGGCGGTGCCCCAGCGCCCTCTATCGGCCAGCCGCCACTGGTTCCTGGTCTCTGACATCACTTATAAGATACACACCGGCTAGACCCCTACGGTCTAGTGGCACTTTTCCTGGAGGCGCTGTGTACAGGTTTTTCGCCCCTGCTTGCCTGCCATGCGCCGGGCTCCTTGGGCCTCTCCTCGGGGCCCCCGGCCGGCCTGCGTGCTTGGTCTGTTCTGCCGCTGGGGCACCTGACCCGGCTAGCCTCGTGCAGGGCTATGATAGTCTGAGCCTGGTGGCCTGGGCCGGGTGCGCCGGTGGTGGGGCGGGTCGGGCGTGTGGGGTCCCCCCGAGGGGCTTGTGGGGGGCCGCAGCTTTGCACTGGTGGGCAAACTGGTAAGTAGTCGCTCTACCACTAGAGGGCTGCAGGGGAATTTTCCTTGATGCACAGTGCACAGGTTTTTTACCCTTGCGTCCTTTTGACGAAGCTATCACTGGAACCTGGACACTGGACACAACACTGAACACTACACTACACTGGACACTGAACATCTGTCATTACGTGAAGCGCATTGAGTTGCATCTTGTGAGAAATGCGCTATACAAATAAAACTTGAATTGATTTGATCCCTTGTACACTTTTTTGGGCATTTGTGTTGCAACACACCTGTACATTGTGCACTCTACCCTAGGCCCTTATTTTACTCTAGACAGAAGGGTCGTAACACTTGTTATTAATTCCATTTGGTATACCTCAAACTTTCTTGCATTTCTGGTGTTTGCATTTTACATATTCTAAATATATGCTATCTACATGTCGCACTGGATGGGGTTAGTGCTGTTGACTCATCAGAAAGTAAAGACTAATTCACAGAGTGTATGAAGATTCCAGTAAGGGTTTTGTGAAGGAGCCCTAGTGCTGTTGACTCATCAGAAATAGAATGTTTTATTTAGCTCATCAGTGGGCACTCAGCACCATGGACACCTCCAGCCCAGCACCTTGCACCACGGTTCCTGCCCTGCTCCATGGATTACAACGATGATCGCCTGACCCTTGCCTGGCTCCACCAAGTCCTTTGCCTGACCCCTCAAACCTGTTTGACCTAATAAAGTCCCACACCTGGGGTCATTGACATTCATTTATTTATATACAGTTAGGTCTGGAAGTATTTGGACAGTGACACAATTTCCATAATTTGGGCTCTGTATGCCACCACAAAGGATTTGAAATGAAACAATCAAGATGTAATTGAAGTGCATACTTTCAGCTTTAATTCAAGGGGTTGAACAAAAATATTGTATGAAACATTTAGGAATTGCAACCATTTTTATACACAGTCCCCTATTTTCAGGAGCTCAAAAGTAATTGGACAAATTAACAATCATAAATAAAATGTTCATTTTTAATACTTTGTCGAGAATCCTTTGCAGGCAATGACTGCCTGAAGTCTGGAACACATGGACATCACCAAATGCTGGGTTTCCTCCTTTGTGATGCTTTGTCAGGCCTTTACTGCAGCAGTCTTCAGTTGTTGTTTGTTCGTGGGTCTTTCTGCTTTTAGTTTTGTCTTCAGCAAGTGAAATGCATGCTTGATTGGGTTGAGATCAGGTGATTGACTCTGGCCATTGCAGAATATTCCACTGCTTTGCCTTAAAAAAGTCCTGGGTTGCTTACACACTATATTTTGGGTCATTGTCCATCTGTATTGTGAAGCACCATCCAATCAACTTTGCTGAATTTGTCTGAATCTGAGCAGACAGAATATCCCTAAACACTTCAGAATTCATCTGTCTGCTTCTGTCTTCTGTCACATCATCAATAAACACTAGTGACCCAGTGCCATTGGAAGCCATGCATGTCCATGTCATCACACTGCCTCCACGTTTTTTCACAGATTATGTGGTATGCGTCGGATCATGAGCCGTTCCAAGCCTTCTCCATACTCCGTACAGGTTGATCTTAGTTCCATCGGTCCAAAGAATGCTGTTCCAGAACAGGGCTGGCTTTTTTAGATGTTTTTTGTCAAAGTCTAATCTGGCCTTTCTATTCTTGAGGCTTATGAATGGCTTGCACCTTGTGGTGAACCCTCTGTATTTGCTTGTGTGAAGTCTTTCTTTTATGGTACACATGGATAATGATATGCCTACCTCCTGGAGACTGTTCTTCACTTGGCTGGATGTTTTGATGGGGTTTTTCTTTACCATGTAAAGGATCATGTGATCATCCACCACTCTTGTCTTCCATGGACGTCCAGACCTTTTTGTGGTGCCGAGCTCACCAGTGCATTATTTTTTTCTCAGAATGTACCAAACAGTTAATTTGGCCACTAATAATGTTCCCACTATCTCTCTGATGGATTTTGTTTTGTTTTTACAGCCTAAGGATGGCCTGTTTCACTTGCATTGAGAGCTCTGTTGACTGCATGTTGTGCGTATACAGCAACAGCTTCCAAATGCAAATGCCACACTTGGAATCAACTCAGACCTTTTACCTGCTTAATTGATAAAGAAATAATGAAGGAATAAATAGCCCACACTGGTCCATGAAACAGCTTTTGAGTCAATTGTCTAATTACTTTTGGTTATTATATATAAAAGAGCTATAATTCATAAACCCTTCCTTCAATTTGGATGTGAATACCCTTAACCTAAAGGCTCCTGCCCACTGTGCGATGTTATGTCGGTGAACCTCTCACACTGCACGACTGAAAGTTTCAGTCCTACCGTCTCCGACTTGATCAGACCTTACGACGTGCGTGCTCACACTGTACGATTGTGCTCACACTGTACGATTGCTCTCAGCCACGATTGACATCAGTGGCGGCTGGTGCTAAAATGTTTGGGTGGGGCACAGGTTATGGGGGCATGCTCCACGGGGAAGAATATCAACTTTAAAATCTGGATTTACAGTCAATTTTAGCATGAGAATAGCTCTACCCCCCTGTACAGACCTCGCCATCCCCTCTACCCCCCTGTACAGACCTCTTCATCCCCTCTACCCCCCTGTACAGACCTCTTCATCCCCTCTACCCACCTCTACAGACCTCTTCATCCCCTCTACCCCCCTGTACAGACCTCTTCATCCCCTCTACCCACCTCTACAGACCTCTTCATCCCCTCTACCCACCTCTACAGACCTCTTCATCCCCTCTACCCACCTCTACAGACCTCTCCATCCCCTCTACCCCCCTGTACAGACCTCTCCATCCCCTCTACCCCCTGTACAGACCTCTCCATCCCCTCTACCCCCTGTACAGACCTCTTCATCCCCTCTACCCTCCTCTACAGACCTCTTCATCCCCTCTACCCTCCTCTACAGACCTCTTCATCCCCTCTACCCCCCTGTACAGACCTCTTCATCCCCTCTACCCACCTCTACAGACCTCTTCATCCCCTCTACCCCCCTGTACAGACCTCTTCATCCCCTCTACCCACCTCTACAGACCTCTTCATCCCCTCTACCCACCTCTACAGACCTCTTCATCCCCTCTACCCACCTCTACAGACCTCTCCATCCCCTCTACCCCCCTGTACAGACCTCTCCATCCCCTCTACCCCCTGTACAGACCTCTCCATCCCCTCTACCCCCTGTACAGACCTCTTCATCCCCTCTACCCTCCTCTACAGACCTCTTCATCCCCTCTACCCTCCTCTACAGACCTCTTCATCCCCTCTACCCCCCTGTACAGACCTCTTCATCCCCTCTACCCCCCCTGTACAGACCTCTCAATCCCCTCTACCCTCCTCTACAGACCTCTCCATCCCCTCTACCCTCCTCTACAGACCCTCCTCTACAGACCTCTTCATCCCCTCTACCCCCCTGTACAGACCTCTTCATCCCCTCTACCCCCCTGTACAGACCTCTTCATACTCTCTACCCCCCTGTACAGACCTCTTCATCCCCTCTACCCCCCTGTACAGACCTCTTCATCCCCTCTACCCCTCTGTACAGACCTCTTCATCCCCTCTACCCCTCTGTACAGACCTCTTCATCCCCTGTACAGACCTCTTCATCCCCTCTACCCCCCTGTACAGACCTCTTCATCCCCTCTACCCCCCCCTGTACAGACCTCTTCATCCCCTCTACCCCCCTGTACAGACCTCTTCATCCCCTCTACCCCCCTGTACAGACCTCTTCATCCCCTCTACCCCCCTGTACAGACCTCTCCATCCCCTCTACCCCCCCTGTACAGACCTCTTCATCACCTCTACCCCCCCGTACAGACCTCTTCATCACCTCTACCCCCCCAGTTTTCTCTACAGTTTCTACACGTCAACGTGTACCGAAACACTTGTTTCCAACGTGGTCCTACGTTTCTCCTACACCAAGACACATACAAAGAGCATAGAAACATACAAAGAGCATAGAAACATACAAAGAGCATAGAAGATACAATCAGAATACAGTCTGCCATTCCTTCTCCCAGCATCGATTTGGTTTTCCTATCATGACTGAAGGACAGATGATTCACTTACTTACACAAGTTTGACTTCGGTAATAGGTCCAGTTGCAATATCATCAAGTTGGGAACAAAAGATGCCTCCTTCTAATCCATTTGTTCAATTTGTTTACAAAGTCCGGTAGTGGAAAGCAGAACAACGCATTTGTTACTTCACATCCCGCTAGCCATGTTTTCTTCTCATACCAACCCCTCGTAAATCCTCGGTTATACGATTTTCCAATTTTCCCTGCCTTTGTATAAACTTGCTTTATAATTAAATTTGGTCTGGGTGGTCCTAATTCCTTTACTGTTAATTTCTCCTGGTTGCTACGACGGCTGAACGGTGTTTCTTTTAAAGATTCAACCGCAGGTGAACGAACGTGATCTGAAATGTAGGTTAAAGCTACGCCGGCCGTATGACATGACGTAAGCACGTACGATTCTTTGTGCATGTCCCAAAACCCCATAGACAAATGACCGAATGGCCTGAAGTTACCAAAATAGATTTTACATGCAAGTCTACGAGAACAGCCTAGTGCAATTTCGAGTAGACTGAAAGTTGCCCTGAAAGGGGCGGGACTTGAAGCTGATTGGAACATACTCCACAGAACACTAGCTGATTGGACTATGATATACTCCACAGAACACTAGCTGATTGGACTATGATATTCAGAAGCAACACTGTCTAGAAGTCATAGAAAAAAAATCTCTCTCTTCTCCCTTTGGTGGGGCATTGTCCAATTGCCCCTAATGAACCAGCCTCCCCTGATTGACATCCACGATTGCTTGTGACGCGACTTGTACAGTTGTTGAAATTGTTCGATTGTGAACTGTAAACAATACAAAGGTTCCTACCGTGAGTCAGAAATGGCGGACCAACAGCAATTAGCTGCAATGCTAGTATGCGCATTATTTTGTGCAGAAAAAACAAAAAAAGGAAGACGCAGGATTTGGGCCCGCAATCACGAGCTGGTTGGAGGAGCATGGAGGCAGGAGGGAATGCTGCAGTCAGCACAGATGTACAGTGGCCGACAAGGGCAAACGCGCTGCAAATACCGGAAACGCGCTGCATATAGAGAAACGCGCTGCATATAGAGAAACGCGCTGCATATAGTTCACAACACAACGGAAGTGTTCTCACAACACAACGGAAGTGTAGAAAACGCTGCAATTCAGTTCACAACACAACGGAAGTGTTCTCACAACGGAAGTGTTCTGGGGGGGAACGATAAGTGGAACGGACCGGAGACGTGTTTTTGAAGTTCCGAAAAGCAGTTCTGAAGAGGTTGTGGAGTGAAGAGGCGACATAAAAGGTACATATTATATTTCTTATTTATGTCTGCAGATAACATGTGCTGTATTTCAAACCGAAGGGCTCATTCTATGCCCTACACCTACACCCTATGAAGGGTTCGTAGAAGCTTGTGCAGTGGAGGGATTCTTTATTGGGAATTCACAGCCGACTGAGGCACTCTCCCCTCCCGCGACGGAGGGTTATCAGCCTGGCTGGGGTTCCATACTATAATTGTGTTAGTATTAATGTTAATACTATAATTGTGTTAATATTAAATAATAAACCATATCGATGCCTGTCTTCCAGGCTGCCATGTTTTGTCCTTAATTCACAGCCGACTGAGGCACTCTCCCCTCCCGCGACGGAGGGTTATCAGCCTGGCTGGGGTTCCATACTATAATTGTGTTAGTATTAATGTTAATACTATAATTGTGTTAATATTAAATAATAAACCATATCGATGCCTGTCTTCCAGGCTGCCATGTTTTGTCCTTAATTCACAGCCGACTGAGGCACTCTCCCCTCCCGCGACGGAGGGTTATCAGCCTGGCTGGGGTTCCATACTATAATTGTGTTAGTATTAATGTTAATACTATAATTGTGTTAATATTAAATAATAAACCATATTACCTGCCAGTCATATGTATGGCTCCTCAACAGCAAACCAACAAATCGAAAGCTGGTGGTCATACTTCCGCAAACAGAGGTGTCCTCAACTTTTAAAATATTTCTTACACCCCTAGTAGGGAACACAGTATATCTTAAAATACCCATGGAATTTCATTCGTTCTGATTACTTGGTGGTACATCTAGTTGTTGGAGCATTGATTTCCATTCCACTGAACTGATCAGAAACACCTTAAAACACAGAGGGACCCCTTCTATTTAGTAAATACCTTTTGTGGCACTGCAGGTTTTCTGTTGTTTGATGATCATTATGCTAATTCTAAATCCATTACATGGAAATGCATCACCTACAACAAACTACATCTCTAATTTGAGTGTTTTTTCAGATCTCAATTCTGGATGGACCTCATGAATGACCTGAGGGAGAGAGATTTGTTCAGTGGCAGTCATGAGCACACATGCCTAGTGCGGTTTGTGTTCATGGGTGTGCTACAGCGGGACCTTGATGAATGCAGGGAAAAGTGGAACACACACACCATCAGACCTGTTCACCAGTCTCGTTGTCCATCTGGGAAACCAGATGTCATGTACAACCTGCCTCACAGGTTTGGTTCTATCAATTAAAATTATTTTTTCATTCTTGTACTTCTACATTCACAATTCACATGTACTTCTAATTGTCTAAAATGCAATCAACTGTAGTTGCCTGTTGAGTAGCTTTCAATTGAAATACTTTTCTCTAAAAAATGATTCTTTGATACAATGATACATTTATAACAACATGTTTTAATGAAAACAGTACAGTTAGTGTGCCAGTTAACTGTTACCCACAGGTTTGGTGGAACTGACTGTGGGTTCAAAGTCCCACCACACGAACTGGGCCAGTTTGTTTTCGGAGTCTACCTACAGTCCATGTGGAGATCAGCATCTCCAGGGACACTTTGAGAACCTGCAGAGAAGGCTTGGTCTGATGCAGGCCTTGACCTGGCAGTCTGGTGTACAGAACTATATCAGACTGAAGAACATGGCTGATATGTCATGATATGTGATGTGAGTACACATTTCAAAGAACAAAGTTAACCCTTTAACTACTGAAATCTAGTTAAGCCAGTTTAGTTTACTGTAGTCCAAACCCTGGGGAATTTTGTATCCCAAAGTCCATGTTGTTCTGAAACTCATTGTAATTCATGGCCATCGGTATCTCTATTGTGTTGGCGCAGGTTCTGCTCATTGGGAAGCGTGATGTCCGCAGAAAAAGCAGTTTGGGTGGTGGCTGGATCCCAGAGGGAGGCAGTGCGTCGAGTCCTGTGGCGAACATGAGGATGTCCTGGAGGAAGATTCCTGTTTGTTTCTCTGAAAAAAGTAGATTTAGTTTAGTTGTAAAATATAATATTTCAATGGAACTGCCAGCAATAGAAGATGATATCAAGATGACATAATTAAAAGATCTGGGGACTGTTCAGGTCTTCTGCAGGGTAGGGAGTGTGTTTATGATGAGATAATTAAAATAAACCTTCTGTGTCAAGAAGATAGTCTCTCCAGAATCCGAGTACACGGGTTTCTTCCTGTCGCCTTGTGCACCCTGCTTCACTGAGCTGAAAAATAAAAATACCTACGGCTTAAATTCAGATGTCAATCCTCGTCTGGTTTCTTTGAAAAACATTAGGTTTAAAACATACAATACCAGCACATTTGGCATATTGGTGCACACTGCCCGTAAACATTTGACAAAGATGCAAGAAATAAATTGAAAATCCACACAATTCTGAGTAAACTAGCAAATGTGTAAAGGTTGCATCTGTCAACACAGCTTACCTGTAGAAGTTGTTCTGACCCCGGGCACATTTGTCTTGTTCCTGGACTGCGGTTTGTCCTCCATCCTAGTTTTACCCCAAAAATTAGCAGTTAATTTAATGACAGTGTTATTGGCTTAGTAACTAAAACAGCACACATTACATGTAGTTTGGCTTGGTGAATTAATGAAATTATTTACAGGCATTTCATAATTTCAGGTTCACACATTCAACACTAGAGGATATGGATTTTCTTACTTGATGAGATGCTGTCTGTAAGCGTCTGGCAGGTCTGGAAAAAAAAAACAATTTAAACTGCTGTACTGTATTGTGCTGCTTGTGCAAGAAAAGTTCATGTTGACTGTGCTGTGTTTTACCCTTGCAAAATGTTCTCCATTCTTGGAGTGCTCACTTCATTTGGAGTGCTCACTTCATTTGGACCGTCCCACACCTGCATACAACACACAGATGACAGATTAGATCAAATGAAAATATTATCAAAATATTGTCAATTCACTTCATTTAAGGAGAAATGCCAAAAGTTCAGGCCATAAGACCTGTTTCTACCCCATGGCAGTGGGACTCAAAAACACTCCCTATACCCAACTGTTTAATCATATGCATCGAGAAATTGTATACAATTATTATATAACTTACATTTCTAATAAATTAGTCTACAATCTAATCATGACCTCAATCTTACATTCAGGAAAGTAGGCTTCCATACTGAAAACTATTGCATTAGTATTCCCAAAGGTGTGTTGTACCCCATGTTCTGCAAACAAACTCAAATACAATCATCATGTCTACTCACTGTTGCCTTCAGGTGCTGCCAAAAACTGTACATTTTTGCCACATGAGCCACAGAAGCCACAGAAGATCCCCAGATCTTGGCCACAGAAAGGACAAAACATGGCAGCCTGGAAGACAGGCATTGATATGGTTTATTATTTAATATTAACACAATTATAGTATTAATGTTAATACTAACACAATTATAGTATGGAACCCCAGCCAGGCTGATAACCCTCCGTCGCGGGAGGGGAGAGTGCCTCAGTCGGCTGTGAATTAAGGACAAAACATGGCAGCCTGGAAGACAGGCATCGATATGGTTTATTATTTAATATTAACACAATTACAGTATTAACATTAATACTAACACAATTATAGTATGGAACCCCAGCCAGGCTGATAACCCTCCGTCGCGGGAGGGGAGAGTGCCTCAGTCGGCTGTGAATTCCCAATAAAGAATCCCTCCACTGCACAAGCTTCTACGAACCCTTCATAGGGTGTAGGTGTAGGGCATAGAATGAGCCCTTCGGTTTGAAATACAGCACATGTTATCTGCAGACATAAATAAGAAATATAATATGTACTTTTTATGTCGCCTCTTCACTCCACAACCTCTTCAGAACTGCTTTTCGGAACTTCAAAAACACGTCTCCGGTCCGTTCCACTTATCGTTCCCCCCCCAGAACACTTCCGTTGTGAGAACACTTCCGTTGTGTTGTGAACTGAATTGCAGCGTTTTCTACACTTCCGTTGTGTTGTGAGAACACTTCCGTTGTGTTGTGAACTATATGCAGCGCGTTTCTCTATATGCAGCGCGTTTCTCTATATGCAGCGCGTTTCCGGTATTTGCAGCGCGTTTCTCTATATGCAGCGCGTTTCCGGTATTTGCAGCGCGTTTGCCCTTGTCGGCCACCGTACAGATGGGACGAGCCAGAAACCCTGCAGTCACAGCCAAGCAGCAACGGGACCAGCTGAAGGACTACTTAATGTCACCTGCTGGTAGTGTCTCCTGGCAAGAAGATCGCATCTGACATTCATGAGCAGTATAGAGCATAGACTACTCTATATGGGTGCACCCTGAATCCTCTTCTAAAATAACTATATGTTGAGCTTTGTAAATTGTATATACAGTATGCTAGAGAAATGCCAAAACCTCTTTGTTTTTCATTTTATTCTCAAAAAAGTCAAACATTGACTGGTGTAAACAAGTTTTGTCTTAAAATACATTTCTCAAGATAAAAGTAAAGCAGGGCTTTTATTTGTCCCCTCTCCTGTATTGAAATATGAAACAGTATCAGTTTTTAAAGCTTTTCTGCACCTTCACAAAACACTATACATTAATGTACTGAAATGAACAAGGAAAACTGCTTTTCTACACCTTCACAAAACAAAAGTCTGTACATTAATGAACTGAAATGAACAAGGAAAACTGCTTTTCTACACCTTCACAAAACAAAAGTCTGTACATTAATGAACTGAAATGAACAGAACAATGTGTCAGTGGGGCACATCTCTAGGTTTTTAGCTGTTCTGTTCCTCTGAAAGCACCCCCATGAAGCTTTGGGTTTGTTTGTGGGTTGGTGTGCGGGCATAACCCTGCAGGGGCATATAAGATGAGTGAGGCACTGGCATTGGTGTGGAAAGTCCATACATGGGCTCATGCAGTCGGTGTTGGGGAGTGGCTGGGCCTCCTGATGCATAGGATGACATTGATGACATCAAACCCCTGGCATGTTCTGATTCTTGGGCATCATACAATAATTCCATTATATTCCTTTTAACCCTGACTTTTATGGCTGGATCTTTAACTTGGCGCAATTCACTTGCTACCTGCTTAGCAAATGTGTCCTCATTATCTGGTAGTTTGAAAGCACCTGCCATCTGCTTCAGTATTGCTAGTTTTTGGAACTCTACATTCCCCTCAGAAGCCTTTCTCTTTCCCTGACGCTGCGGTGCGTGGGACCTTGTCTGGGCGTCTTCCTCAGTGGGAGTCATATCGGCTACGTTTACTGGAGTAGAGCTTCTTATGGTAAGTGGGGTGCCTGGTCTTGAGCTCATGGGTGATATGCGGGTTGACTGCACGGCACTCATGGCAGGGTCACGTGAAGTCACATTTGACCCTTCACTCTCCACATCAAGCTCTCTTTCTGGACCTGCATCTGTCTGCCTCTGATATTGTGTATCATCATCCAGTGGTGTTTCAGGAGGGTCTTCTGTTGAACTATTCAACTACAAGAAAAAGGCACAGCTCAGTAGCAGTACAGTAAATGCAGGCAAAGATGCTTTCTCATTAATGTTGTATTATTATGTACTTATTGTGGCATGTAACACAACCTATCCAGGTCACCAGACCTGCAGAAGGAGCTGTTTATATAACCTGTATAACCCATGTTTGGTGCTGAATTCAGTCTATTGAGTTCTATACGTTTACCTCAGCCTGACACATCTCCTCTGTGCTCTGTCAATCTGATTCTACAATTAATGGGAATTGTGTGATATTCTGTGCATTTATTTCACCTGTATAGTTATTAGAAGTATAGCTATAACTCAGGCTGTCTACCTTGAAATCACATAGGCCTACTGTGGAACTATTTAGTGGGGAAATCTGCATGGTAACGGTGATGTAGGCCTACTTACTGTCAAACTAGTTTCTGCATGCCGATGAACAACATATGGTTTTAAAAAATCAAAATGTGTTAAGATCCAGGACTGCCTTGGAGTTGGATTTTTGTCTCCACTCCCACTTGGCTTTGGCTTCAATAGTTTGCCATACTGGGTGCGAAGAGAAGCTGCTCTCATTTGCACCTCATTGCCTGAAATAAAATAAACAGCTAACGTTAGCTAGCTACTACTTAAAAAAACATTAGCCTACTAAACAGATCAAGAAAGACGGCTAACGTTAGCTGCTGTCTATTGATTTAATTTCATGTATTTCATGTTTCAATGTATGTCAATGTTGACTAGCTGTGCGTGGTTCACGTGAATCTAGCTAGCCAAAGGAAGTCATTGAGACCAACAGAGATTGCAATCAAAACTCAGCGTACCAGGTAGCTCAAGGGCAGATGAAATCTCTTTCCAACTGTTCTCCCTCATCCCTCTGTCATGATAGGAAGCGGAGGAGACGTCAAACAGACACCCGTGTTCCCTCCAAAGCTCTACCAATCTTTCTTCCAGTGGCTGGGACCACTGAACACGAGCAGTAGGGTTTATTTTTGCAGCCATTATTGGGCTTAAGTGATGATTTTGAGCGGATGTATGTGCAGAATCGTGTCGTAGGACCAGCCACACTTCACGAGCCACGACGAAAATTTCTGACATGCCAGAAATTTGTCGGCAGGTTGTAGCCTCGTCTTTAGAACGTAGGAGCAATTAGTCGTTGATCGCTGACTCTCTCACACTGTGCGACTTACGACGTCCCGATTTGGCCTTACGATGCTAGGATGTCTCTACGACTACGCAACGTAGTCTGCGACAACAAATTCGTGGCGAAATCGTGGACAAATCGCACAGTCTATGCCCGGCTTAAAGCTGAGAGTCTGCACTTTAAGCCCAGTAAATTCTGTTGGAAATCTCATATAAGATACGTTAGATCCAAAGTATCAAGGAGTTTTGCAGTATTGTGTAGGGCAAAACATATTCTGGAACAGAGGATGTTGTATACTCTATATTGTTGTCTTGTCTTACCCTATTTGAGTTACTGTGTGGAGATATGGGGAAATGCATATAAAAGCACTTTAAACCCATTGATTACACTACAGAAAAAAGCTATGAGGATTGTACATAAGGTCAGATATCGTGATCACACAAATAACTTGTTTCTAATGTCAAATGCCTTAAAGCTCATGGACTTATTCAAATTTAAATTGGCACAGTTAATGTATAAAGCAAAGACTCAAGAACTCCCAGGTAACATTAACAAATGATTTATAGAGAGGGATAAGGGATATCATTTGAGAGGTAACCACAACTTTAACAAGGGTTATGCTCGCACCCATCTCAGGAGCAGGTGCATATCATTCTACGGAGTTACCATATGGAATGGGCTAGAGGAAAATATGAAGGAAAGCAGAAATATTGCTCTATTTAAAAAAAGGTTTAAAGAAATTCTTTTTGTTAAATACCAAAATGAGGAAAGGGAAGGTTGTTAATCTTCTGGAAACTAAGGTGTGGTTTTCTGTGTCTTTTTCTTCTGTATTACATTGTGGATACTGATGTTTGTTATTTATTTATTTTGTGTTGTTTCAGTATTAAGAATGGAAAAATTATGTTTATTTATTTATTTTGTGTCAATATTAAGAATGAAAAATTATTAGAACGGATGATACTGAAATATATGTATTAATTAATTGGATTATATAATGTAAGCATAATTGTTAAGTATAAACAGGGGTAGGACAGGCTTCTTCCTACTCCTTTTCGAACAATTGATAGGACTGTACTCTACTAGTTATTTGTTATTTATTATTTTTATTTTTAAATCATGTTCGAAATAAAGATTCATTCATTCATTCATATTCATTATATGACTGTAACTTGTGTATGACTGTAACTAAGATGTTTTGGTAAACAGCTAAAATAACACAAATTCTGTCTGTGACCAAATATATATGGGCCTAACTGTAGAATCCATTGCTGGAAATGTGTTTATTTGGTTTGTTTAAAAAAACTAAGCATTAAGTGAATAGGACGAAAATGATCTGTCATATCCATAAATACTTGAAATACGAAAATTATCTATCTCATAAATGATCTATCTCATATCAAAATATCCATAAATACGATCGGTCATATCCATAAATACTTGAAATACAAAAATGCATCTATCTCATATCGAAATGCATAGTAAGCGAATGATCTGTCATATCCATACATACTTGAAATATGAACTTGAAATCGTCCTCAGCCACTGTAGTAAGGCGATGACGTAGTCCGAACCAAATATGCAAATATGCAGGCGCGGTATGATGACGCGCTCAAACCAAATATGGTGTCCAAGCGTCCGGGTGATGCGCGTGTAGGCTGCAGCTGGATATACTTGGTTCTTACCGAGCCTCCTCCCGGATGTTCCTGGCCAAGAGGCTCGGTAAGAACCCTGCTGTGACAGGCTGAGGGAGGGGTCGCCACTGTACAGCACCTGGAAGGCTCCTGTAGCCACGGAAACAACCACCTGTCAATCAACACTACAAAATCATAATATACTACTACTACTGCTACTACTACTACTACTACTACTTGTTATGTTCAATAACGGAGTCGAACTCAGAGCTTCTAGTCGGAGCTGGCAACTCCATTTAATCAAACACGAGTGTCACACATCACGTAATACGGCACTGTTGTAAAGCCCAAACTGTCGTAAACTACAGACGTAACATTTCCCCCCCCCTCACACAACCTAGGTGTGATACTCAGTCATGTAGTCACGCAAGTGCTCGGGCCTGTTGCGTGCTCGAACCAGACGTGGCTCTGGTGCAGTCACAGCCACTGGTGGCGGCTCCACGCCTTGGGGCTGAGCCTGGTAGGCCGGGGTTGCTGCTTCATCCAACCGTGCGGCTGGCAAGACTGTGGAAGAGGCCACACTCAGCGCTGGGCCAGGGGGAGGCTGCACCTTACGCAGGCGGGTAGCCTGCTAGCGAGTGCCGTCGGCGAGCCTAAACGAGGCCGGGCCAAGCTGTTTGCTGACCTGGACAGGGTCAGACCAGAACGACTGGAGTTTGTTGTCCCGATGAGGTCGTCGGATCCTGACCCAGTCCGACACAGCAATGACAGGTGGCCTAGCACGTCTGGCCCTGTCGAAACGATCCTTCATCAAGCGCTGGTGTTTGGTGACTGTGGCTTGAACTGGATGGACCGGGGGCTGAGCTAGTGTAGGGCGGAGCCTATCGAGAGGCAGCTGGAGCTCCCGCCCCAGCATGAGGGAGGCTGGGGAGACTCCTGTAGTGGCGTGTCGCGTGGCCCGATAATCCTTGACCAGGGTTTCGAGTTCCCTGTCGATGCCTGGCCACCACACAACATCACGACAGCGCTGTTTGAGCCTGACTATGCCCAGGTGACCCTCGTGCGCCATAGCAAGGATACGCGCCCGAAGGACACCTGGGACCACAGTGCGGAACCCGCGAGCGACACAGGTGTCATTCCAAACCGACAACTCCTCCCTGATCCTGGAGTAAGTGAGTAGCTCGTCAGGTACTCTTGCCGGCCACCCCTGCGTGATGTAGGTTGAGAGTGTAGAGAGGGTGGGGTCATCGGCTGAGGCATCCCGGAGCTCTTTCAGCGACACCGTCTCCTGAAGGGGTGTGTGGAGGAGCTGGACGAGGTCATGCTCAGCCTGGTCCAGTCCGGGGGTCAAGGTTGGGGCTGTGGGTGGGCTGGGGATTGAGCGTGATAGCAAGTCGGCTACCACGTTGTCTCGTCCTGGCGTGAACTGTAGCCGATAGTTGTACTGCTGCAGGCGGTCGGCCCAGCGGTGGAGGCGGAGTGGCTTGTGACCGGTGCCAGACGTGGCCAGGAGGGTGATGAGGGCCTGGTGGTCTGTCCTCAGTGTGAATAAACGTCCATAGAGGTACATGTGCCAGCGCTCACATGCCCAGAGGCATGCTAGGGCCTCCCGCTCCCCCACCGAGTACTTCTGTTCCGTGGGGCTGAGAGCACGGGAGGCGAAGGCGATCGGTCTCTCCACCCCCCCTTGCAGCTGGGACATCACCGCACCAATGGCTGTGGCAGAGGCGTCGCACGTGACAAGAGTGGGGCTGGCCAGGTCGAAATGCGCCAGGACCGGTGGCGAGGTGAGTTGGGCCTTCAGGAGGCGTACGGCGTCTGAGCAGGCAGACGTCCAGAGCCAGGGCTCGTCATGCTTCAACAGCTTCCGCAGTGGTGTGGTTGTGGCCGAGTACTGTGGCAGGATACGGAGGTAGTACGCCGTCATGCCTAGAAAGGAGGCCACCTGAGCGGCTGTGGTGGGCTCCGGGACATGATGGATGGCCTCGGTGTTAGAGTGCAGCGGGTACGTGCCATCAGCTGAGAGGCGGAACCCCACAAAGTCAATGGCTGGGGCGGCGAATACACACTTCTCACCATTGAGTGTGAGGTGATGCTTGGCCAATGCACTGAACACACTGTGGAGACGCTCGTCGTGGCTCTCGACGGTGGCCCTGTGAACCACGATGTCATCAAGATAGATGGCCACACCTGGGATCCCAGCGAAGATGGAGGCCATGATCTTTTGGAAGCAGCTGGGGGCGGAGCTTAAACCGAAAGCCATGCGTTTGTAGCGGAAAACCCCTCTGTGAGTGATGAACGCTGTGAGGTTGCGGCTCTCGGGGTGTAGTGGCACTTGGAGGTAACCCTGACGGAGGTCCAGTTTAGAGAACACGCTGGACCCGTAGAACTGGGCGGTGAGCTCCTCTATCGTTGGCAGGGGGTATTTGTCAGGGATGATGGCCTTGTTTACCGCTCTCAGATCCACGCAGATGCGCAGCCCCCCAGACTTCTTCTTCGCCACCACCAGGTTGGAGATCCAAGGCGATGCATTTACCTGCTCAATGATGTCGCTATCGAGCATGCTCTGTAGTTGAGAGGAGATGTCATCGCGGAGAGCCAGGGGGGAGCGGCGGAGGGGCTGTATAACAGGCATCACTGTAGGATCTAACAGAGGCTGGTGGGCAAAAGTGTCGAGGCAGCCTACACCGCTGAACAGCGCAGGCCACTGTTGCTGCCAGGGGATGGAAACGGTGTGAATCTCTGAGCCAGCTGTGTCTCGCAGGGTGAAACCGAGGGCGTTGAACAGGTCGAGGCCTAACAGGTTGGTCCCGTGGCGTGCAACGTTGAACCTGAAAACCGGCAGTGTCCTCTCCCCGTACTTCACAGGCAGCTGAAAAGAGCCCACAATGTCAATCTCAGAGTTGGCATAGCCACGCAGGGTGGTGGAGGGCAACCCCAGGGGCACATGGGAGAAGAACTGTGTATAGGTCGTCAAGTTCACAAGGGACACTGTGGCTCCAGTGTCTAGGAGGAGCGGCAGAGTGACATCACCAACCATCAACGAGCATGTTTTGAATGGCGCTCGTCCTGAGCTGACATTATGGATGACTGTGGTAGGTGACTGGGAAGCTCTAGCTGGGGCAGACCTGCAGACCTTGTGAAAGTGGTTTAGTCTCCCGCAGTTGGAGCAGGTTTTACCACGGGCTGGGCATGTCTGAGCTCTTGAATTGTGTGCAGAAGAGCCGCAATTCCCACACGGCTGGTGTGGCTGGTCGCGTGACCGAGAGGCCAGTAAAATGCTCTCCCCGCCGCTGGCTGCACTCACGTGGAGGAGGGGCACCTGTAGGCTGTGCGCGCCCTCTGCCGGTGAGCTGGGAGAGGCTGAAAAACTGACTGCACATTCCAATGCTGTTTCGACCAGGGCCGCTATGTTCAGAGCTGCTGATAATGTAAGTTCATCATTTTCCAGTAACAGTTTTTCCCTAATCTTGTCACAGTTCGTGTGTAAGATGAGTTGGTCTCTTATCATTTCGTTCTGTAATGCCCCGAACTTGCATGAGCTCGCCAGACCCCGCAGATCAGCCACATACTGTGTCACTGTCTCACCTGTACGTTGGTGTCTTCGTTTGAATATGACGCGGCGGAGAAGAGCGCTTTGTGGAGGGGCGAAGTGTTGCTTCAGTAGTTCCACAGCGTCTGTGTATCTCGCCGCGGTGCCGAGAGTTCCGAACACGCGCTGACCCTCTGCTCCTAGGCAGTGCCGCAACAGCGCACATTTCCTCTTGTCAGATACGTCCTCTAAGCCGGCGGCTAGGATATATGTCTCGAACGAGGAAATCCAGCGGTTCCACGGAATCGGTGGTTCTGCCGGGACTGCTAGGAAAGGAGAGGGTGGGGATAGAGAACAATCAGCCATCCTCGTCGCCAATGTTATGTTCAATAACGGAGTCGAACTCAGAGCTTCTAGTCGGAGCTGGCAACTCCATTTAATCAAACACGAGTGTCACACATCACGTAATACGGCACTGTCGTAAAGCCCAAACTGTCGTAAACTACAGACGTAACACTACTACTACTACTACTACTACTACTACTACTACTACTATTATTACTACTGTTGTTGTTACTACTACTACTACTACTGCTACTAGGCTACTACTGCTACTGCTACTACTGCTACTACTACTACTGCTACTACTACTATTATTACTACTGTTGTTACTACTACTACTACTACTACTACTGCTACTACTACTATTATTACTACTGTTGTTACTACTACTACTACTACTACTACTACTACTACTGTTGTTACTACTACTACTACTACTACTACTACTACTACTACTACTACTACTGCTACTACTACTACTACTACTACTGCTGCTAATACTACTGCTACTGCTACTACTACTACTACTACTACTACTGATACTATTGCTTCTACTACTACTACTACTACTACTGCTACTACTACTACTAGCTGCAATGTTTGCAGGAAAAGTGCTATACAAATAAAAGTTATTATTAAAAGTTATTATTACTACTACTACTAGTACAAGGATAGACCTAAAGCTCTAACGGACGTACAGAACGTGACGTCGTAAAGGGCAACAAAGTGCTGCAATGACAATGACACTGTCGTACATAACATTTCCCCCCCCTTTCCAAAACTCAAACAACTAAAGTAACAGTCAAACAGGAGTAGGGCCTGAAGGCCTATGTGTGAAATTTAGTGACATAGTCCTGGAGGTGTGCAGGGCGAGCCCGTTCCCGCTGTGGCCTATCGACCTCCCCCCTGGGCTGTGACCCTGCGAGGAAGCCAGGGTTAGGTGGAGGAGGGTGAGGAAGAGGAACAGCAGGTAGAGGCTGAGCGGGTGGAGGCCACATAGGCAGTGGCTGCGGCGGAGCCTGGGGCGGCCTAGCTGCCCTTAGCAGTACAGGACTCGAGGCCTTTGAGACAGTTCTATCTGTCTCTGCTGCACCGGCTGCTGGCAGCAGTGTGGCCATGGCAGGCCCAGGAGGACCAGGCACCGTCCGCAGTCGGCTGGCGTGCCAGCGGGATCCGTCGCTCAGCAGGAACGTGGCTGGCCCCAGCTGACGTGTCACCTGAAGGGGCTGAGACCAGAAAGATGCCATCTTGTTATGTCGCTGGGGCCTACGGGCCCGAACCCAGTCGGACACCTTGATGGTGGTGGTCTTTACTCCACGTTTCTTGTCGAAGCGTCGCTTCATCTCCCCCTAATGTGTGGCCACTGCTGCTTGAGCAGCATCTCGGGTGCTGCCTGCTGCAGGTGTCACTGCATCCCGGGACCTGAGTCTGTTCAGTGGCAAGTCCATCTCACGGCCAAGCATGAGGGATGCTGGAGAGGTCTGCGTTGTTGCATGCTGACTAGCTCTGTAGTGCAACAGTGTTTGGTTGAGTGCGGCCTGGAATGTGCACCCCTGGAACAGATGTGCTCGGATCCCATTTTTAAGGCTTTGATTGAAACGTTCCACCCCCCCATTGGCCTGAGGGTGGAAGTATGCCGTGCGGATGTGCTTGATCCCCTTGGTGCGGAGGAAGTCCGAGAACTCTGCTGAGATGAACTGGGGCCCATTATCTGTGGTGATGGTGAGTGGCAGACCCCATCTAGCAAACAGGCCATCCAGGATGTCAATAATGGTCCGTGTTGTGACCGTTCCTGCTGGGACCACTTCAGGCCATTTGGAGTGGAGGTCGTATGCCACCACCAGAAAGCGTTGGTGGTGCGGGACCCCTCGGCCATGGATCTCTCCACAGATATCAAGCTGGAGATGCTCCCATGGGCGGGGCGGCCACGGGGTAGGCTGCAGGGGTGTTGAGGCTGGCAACCCACTTTTCCCGCTGAGCAGACATGGTGCACAGTCCTTGACCATTGTTTCGATGTCACGGTCGATGCCTGGCCACCACACCAGGTCGCGGCATCGTTGCTTGACCCTCACTATGCCCAAATGACCTTTGTGCGCCAAGGACATGACACACGCACGCAGGCCCCACTTGGGATCACAGTGCAGAGGCCCCTGGAGACACAGACGTCCCCCCAGCATGAGAGTTCGTGCCGTACTCTGGCGAACGGGGCCAGATCCTCCGGCACCCGTGATGGCCATCCGGTGCGTATGTAGGTGCGCAGGGTGGATAGCAAAGGGTCCTGTTCCGATTCCCGCTGCAGCTCCTCTAGTGACACTGCTGTCTGCAGGGGCCCATGCAACATCTGGATGAGCTCTGGCTCTGTGTCGTCATCCGGAGAGACAGTTGGGGTGGGGGCCTCGATAGACCGAGAGGAGGTCGGCCACTACGTTGTCCCTCCCCGGGGTGAACCTGAGCTGGTAGTCATACTGCCTGAGCCGCTCCCCCCACCTGTGCAAACGGAGAGGCCTGTGCCCACTGCCTGAGGCTGACAGCAGTGTGGTCAGGGCCTTGGTGGTCTGTACGGAGGGTGAACCGCCGGCCGTATAGATAGAGGTGCCACCTCTCACATGCCCAGACACAGGCTAGAGCTTCGCGTTCGCCAACTGAATACCTCTGTTCGGTGGGGCTAAGAGCCCTGGAGGCAAAGGCAACTGGCCGCTCGACGCCGTCCTGAACCTGTGAGAGCACGGCACCCACCGCCCCGGCTGAGGCGTCACAGGTGACGAGGGTAGGGCTGGACGGGTCAAAGTGGGCCAGGATGGGGGTTGTGGTGAGCTGGATCTTCAGCGAGTGGAACGCCCTTGAGCATGCTGCAGTCCACTTCCATGGCTCCTCTTTCTTGAGCAGTTGGCGAAGGGGAGCTGTGGTCTGAGAGTAGTGGGGCAGGAACCGTAGGTAATAAGCTGTCATGCCCAGGAATGAGGCTACTTGGGAAGCAGAGGTGGGCTCCGGAATCCGGTGTATGGCGTCGACATTGGACAGGAGAGGTGTGATGCCCTTTGCTGTGAGGCGAAACCCCACAAAGTCGATGGCGGTAGCGGCGAAGGAGCATTTCTCTGTGTTCAGGGTCAGATTATTGTCCAGGAGGGCTGCAAACACCCTGTGAAGCCGCTCGTTGTGTGTTGGCACACCTGGGGCATGGACCACGATGTCATCCAAGAAAACCGCGACCCCAGGGATACCACTACGTTGTCCCTCCCCGGGGTGAACCTGAGCTGGTAGTCATACTGCCTGAGCCGCTCCCCCCACCTGTGCAAACGGAGAGGCCTGTGCCCACTGCCTGAGGCTGACAGCAGTGTGGTCAGGGCCTTGGTGGTCTGTACGGAGGGTGAACCGCCGGCCGTATAGATAGAGGTGCCACCTCTCACATGCCCAGACACAGGCTAGAGCTTCGCGTTCGCCAACTGAATACCTCTGTTCGGTGGGGCTAAGAGCCCTGGAGGCAAAGGCAACTGGCCGCTCGACGCCGTCCTGAACCTGTGAGAGCACGGCACCCACCGCCCCGGCTGAGGCGTCACAGGTGACGAGGGTAGGGCTGGACGGGTCAAAGTGGGCCAGGATGGGGGTTGTGGTGAGCTGGATCTTCAGCGAGTGGAACGCCCTTGAGCATGCTGCAGTCCACTTCCATGGCTCCTCTTTCTTGAGCAGTTGGCGAAGGGGAGCTGTGGTCTGAGAGTAGTGGGGCAGGAACCGTAGGTAATAAGCTGTCATGCCCAGGAATGAGGCTACTTGGGAAGCAGAGGTGGGCTCCGGAATCCGGTGTATGGCGTCGACATTGGACAGGAGAGGTGTGATGCCCTTTGCTGTGAGGCGAAACCCCACAAAGTCGATGGCGGTAGCGGCGAAGGAGCATTTCTCTGTGTTCAGGGTCAGATTATTGTCCAGGAGGGCTGCAAACACCCTGTGAAGCCGCTCGTTGTGTGTTGGCACACCTGGGGCATGGACCACGATGTCATCCAAGAAAACCGCGACCCCAGGGATACCAGCAAGGATGGTGGTCATGACCTTCTGGAAGCAGCTGGGGGCGGAGCTAAGCCCGAAAGGCATTCGGGTGTACCGGAAGACCCCAGTGTGCGATACAAAGGTTGTCAAGTCTCTGCTAGCTGGATGGAGGGGTACCTGGAGATAGCCCTGGCGCAGGTCGAGCTTTGTGAAAACCGTGGAGCCGTAGAAGTGGGTGGTCAGCTCCTCTGAGGTAGGCAAGGGATATTTATCTGGAATCACCGCCTTGTTGACAGACCGCAGGTCCACACAGACTCTCAACCCCCCTGACCTTTTCTTGGCGATGACCAGGTTTGAAATCCAGGGGGCGGCGTTGACCGGCTCGATGATGCCTGCCTGCAGCAGCATGTTGAGTTCCTTTGTGACATCATCCCTCAGAGCAAGAGGGATCTTTTCAAGTAGCCAACCTGCTGAAATCTACAAGTCCAGTTTCAACATCGCAAACGCACACATGCACAACACAGACACACACCGTTTCCATCCTCCATAGTAAACTCACAACACACTTTCTTTTCACACTTTGTCACACAGGCACTTGACATCACATCAAACCATATAAACAAGCACAGATCGCCACCAGCCTCGCCAATCATATAAATCATATAAACCGCTCATACCAGGCTTGCTGCATCCCCTAGCGACTCTCCCGGGCGGCCTTTAGCCAGTAGTTGTGTTTTTCCAGTCCAGTCCAGTCTACGAAATCCCTTTAGGTTGCTGACAGTAATGTCCATATTCACAAAATCAAGCAAGTTATCCTTATTGATTATTATTATTTAGATCGTTTGAGCTAGCTGGCATAAGCTATTCTGCCGGGCGAGAGAAAGTAAGGTGAAATGTTAAGTGAACTTGAAAGTGATAAGAGCCAATCAGTAGCTCTTATCGGAATTAAAGACCTACTGATTGGCTATAAGCATGCTTACCATGGCCACATTAAACAGCGGGCTGAGGCATCGGAAAAAAATAAAAAAGACATTTTCACGCATTCGAATGTACGCGAGGGAAAGCAGAGAGAGGAGTGCTTATATGCAACGCAATGCAGAGTAGGAAGTGCTTACTCCTGCAGGTGGAGCTAAAAATGCAACGTCAAAATGAATGACTCCTGCTGCCCTGGGACCTAAAATACGACTCTTTTAATGAAAACAAACGGTTACATGCACTTTTATTTTAATATTTTCACAGTCCTTTTTTTTTTCCGTTGGGTAAGCACTGCTTACCTCTGCTTATATGGACGGCACGTCCCTGCTACACATACACATCTTGCACACACACATCTTCCACACACACACACACACAGACACATCTTACACATACAGATCTTGCACATACACATCTTCCACACACACACACACACACACACACACACACACACACACACACATCTTACACATACAGATCTTGCACATACACATCTTACACACACACACATCTTACCACTTTTGACCTTGGAAACATGTAGACAGTCAGGTAAGCCGACATGATGCTGTACCTATGGAGGGCAGCAAACATCCTGAGATGAGATACAGCATTCTGTGGCTCTGTCTGGCTATGTGCATTATAATAAATAAACTATATTTCGCTGTTGCGTGACATGGCTTTGAAGGAGCCGAAGTGATCGATAATGGAGGACCAGACAGGGAATCTTCAGAGTACAAGATGATGTGACAATTATTATTAGACCTGTTACTTGTCGCTTTCAGAACCCATTTTTTTATAACGGTGACATGATACAAAACTGCCCCTCCAGAAACGCTTCCCTCCAGAAACACCATACTAAAATCACCAGTGTGTAATATAAATCTTTATTGCTTTATAAAAACATACAAATAAAAACACACAAATGAAAACGTACAAAAACATTAATAAGCAGCGTTGGTTTCCCCGCCCTGTCAGACGCTGTGGTTGGCCTCTTCTTTGGCCTTGCTCGTCGGGTGACTCATCAGTGACTAGACAGGAAGGAGACAGTGCAGGGTGGATCAGGTGGAACACTGTGCTCGGGTTCACAAAAAAAACACAAAAAAAAACACAAGAAACAACAACAAAACCTTTGTTTTACCATCAGGCTCTGCATCTGCTCCACAGCCGTGTCGTCCAGGAGGCCGGCGTCCATCTCATGTTTGAACTCGTTGGAGATGCAGAAGGTCTGGGAGAGGAGGGAGAGGAAGAGGAAGTCATCATCATCAGCCTCCATCGACAAGCTAAGAAGGCCAGAACCCTGAGGACACGCAGCTGAGATCTAGAACCCTGAGGACACGCAGCTGAGATCTAGAACTCTGAGGACACGCAGCTGAGATCTAGAACCCTGAGGACACGCAGCTGAGATCTAGAACTCTGAGGACACGCAGCTGAGATCTAGAACCCTGAGGACATTCCAGAACCCTGAGGACATTCTAGAACCCTGAGGACATTCCAGAACCCTGAGCAGCTGAGGTCAGACGTACCTCTCCCTGCGCCGTGGAGATGGAGTAGTGGGCCGTCCCCGACATGGAGCACAGAAGGTGGTCGCTGGCCGACGCAGACCTACACACACACACACACACACACACACACACACACACACACACACACACACATCATCATCATCAGTATAACCTTCCATATGAACCAGTGACATCAGCAGTCACCGTGCTGGAGGAAGGAAGTACACGTTAATGTGTCCTTTGACGTGTTCAGACATTCACACCATCTCAGCCCACCACCTACCTGGGTTTGCCCCCCCCCCCCCCCCTACCTGGGTTTCCCCCCCCCCTACCTGGGTTTGCCCCCCCCCTCCCCCTACCTGGGTTTGCCCCCCCCCCCCTCCCCCTACCTGGGTTTGCCCCCCCCTACCTGGGTTTGGCCCCCCCCTCCCCCTACCTGGGTTTGCCCCCCCCCCCCCCTCCCCCTACCTGGGTTTGCCCCCCCCCCCTCCCCCTACCTGGGTTTGGCCCCCCCCTCCCCCTACCTGGGTTTGCCCCCCCCCCCCCCCTCCCCCTACCTGGGTTTGCCCCCCCCCCCTCCCCCTACCTGGGTTTGGCCCCCCCCTCCCCCTACCTGGGTTTGGCCCCCGCCGGCGTCTGACTGACTTTGGCGAGGCGACTTTGTGTTCTGCTGGAACTGACGGTGGCAGCACTCCTGAGGGCACAGACAACAACACGGTCAACCAGCAGAGGGCGCTGTGGACAAGCTGCTACCAGCAGAGGGCGCTGTTGGCCTGGCAGTGGACAAGATGCTACCAGCGCTTGTCCTCTCCTAATGAGATGTTACTTAGTACCAGGAGAGGCTGGTGAAGGTAGAAAACAGGAGGACTCGAACCTCATTCTAATGCCATTGGAATGGAATGGAATGGAATGAGGAACGGAATCAAACATTCCAATGAGCCCATGTCCTCTGACTTCTACCTCCACCAGCCTCCCCCGAGGTGCTGTGATGGGAGGTGACATTAGTGCTGATGGGAGGTGACATTAGTGATGATGAATGATTGACAGTTTGGAGGGTTACCACGGTTACCTTAGGCTTCCTGTGCTTGCACTTCCGGCCAGTCTCCGAGTCCTCTCAGAGCCCTTCTGAAACAACGACCGGTTACTAGTACACCTCCCAGTAACACCTCCCAGTAACAGTCTCTTCCCAGTAACACCTCCCAGTAACAGTCTCCTCCCAGTAACACCTCCCAGTAACACCTCTCAGTAACAGTTTCTTCCCAGTAACAGTCTCCTCCCAGTAACTACCTTTGCTGGTTGGCTGGTGGCTCTCTTATTTAGAGTTGATGGATTCCGTTTCAGCGCACCTTACACACACACACACACACACACACACACACACACACACACACACACACACACACACACTTTGATTGCAGAAATCACAAAGCAGAGCCATTGACAACCAGACTCCAATCAATAAATGTATTGATCACCACCATCAGTTGCTCACCTTTCTTACTGGGCTTCCTGGTCAGGGGCTGGTAGTTCTCAGGAGACTCTGTCTGTTACAATGACAGTGTGAGATCATGGCACTATAGTCAGACTGTTGTTACTAAGGTAACCCTGTATTTACTATAGTCAGACGGCAGTTACTATGGTTACCCTGTATTTACTATAGTCAGACTGTTGTTACTATGGTTACCCTGTATTTACTATAGTCAGACGGCAGTTACTATGGTTACCCTGTATTTACTATGGTCAGACTGTAGTTACCCTGTATTTACTATAGTCAGACTGTTGTTACTATGGTTACCCTGTATTTACTATAGTCAGACGGCAGTTACTATGGTTACCCTGTATTTACTATGGTCAGACTGTTGTTACTATGGTCAAACTGTATTTACTATAGTCAGACGGCAGTTACTATGGTTACCCTGCAGTTACTATGGTCAGACTATAGTTACTATGGTCAGACTGTGGTTACAGCTCTGGTCAGATTGTACTGCTCTAGTCGACCACAAGGGGGCAGCATTTACCCCTTTAAACCCTCTGGTCACGTTACCTTCATCGCCATGGTGACGTCTCCAACTGATGCGTCGCTGGCTTCAGCTGGGAATGAAGGGGACGTCATATCCTTAACCCAGCAAGTCTCATCATATCTGTTACATTACCAATATAACTGTTCTGTCATCATATCTGTTACATTACCAATATAACTGTTCTGTCATCATATCTGTTACATTACCAATATTACTGTTGTCATATCTGTTACATTACCAATATAACTGTTCTGTCATCATATCTGTTACATTACCAATATTACTGTTGTCATATCTGTTACATTACCAATATAACTGTTCTTTCATCTATCAACTTGTTAGTGTTGACATTTACCCTCATAGGCTACTTGTTGTAGTGGGTTCATACTAGGGATGTCCCGATCCGATATTGATATCGCATATCGCTGCGATATTGGTCCTGAATGCTGGATCGCAGATCGCACCAGAAAAAAAATAGGCTTCGATCTGCGTGGCCGATCTGGCGTGTCACTCACGTGATGACAACACAGTAGAGTTGGCTAGTTGCTACCTGTGTGTAATGAGTCTGACAATCATGTCATGATGCCAGCTGGTGAAATCATAAACCATTTGCTTTAGTAATTTTTCGGTTATTTACATAGTCTGAAACTACAGACGGTAAGCTTTCAAATGATGCGTCATACGTTGAAATCGGAAAAAAAATCAAGACGACACGAGTATTTGAATGTTGGTGCACCGAATGGGAATGCGACAGGAGAAAAGTGACTGACCAAACCACAACAACGAACGCTGCTAGCGGCTAACAGCTAACAGTGGTACATCGCTACAAACGTCTAACTGCGTTTTTATAACATCACAACATACTGAGAGAACATGGACATGCTAAAAACACACAACTACATTCTGAATGCATCCGTTTGCGCGTCTGTTTTCAGTTTAGCGCTGCCTCTCTGGGAGCCCAGCCCCAGTTCATCAGCTCCCTCACCTCCACTCCCATCTTAACTAGATGAACACACAGTCCTTGCTTTTGAACACGTCCTAAAACGAGAGTATGTTTACAAGTCATTATCACTTACTGGTAGCCTCCGACAAACGAGAACAGTTAATCCAATCCACAGATTCTAAGTATTTAGTGATGGTTAAACTGTTTTTTATTATATGGACTGGGTACAAAAAACGAAAACCAGATATTGTTGACACTCCTTCGATTCTGCGACTGGTTTCTGGTCTCACCAGCGGGCTACACTTTTAAAAAGGGTCCTATAATTGATTTGCCATTTGTAAGAGAAGATAAATAGAATAAAAACCTGAAGCCACTAAAACTAGAAATCAGACAGTAACTCTTTTTTTTCTACAATGCTGAATGCTGCTGTTTAAATTGTTTTAACCAGTTGGTCACTGAGTACTGCAGAGTACTGTTTTTGTTGCTTGAATAAAGGCTGGCAGTCTTTAAGCCAACTGTTGTTGTGGACTATACTGGGGAAGTATTTGTTATTATTCAGGAGTAAAACAATAAATTCAAATATCGGATCGGTATCGCAGATACCTGAAGCCCAGGTATCGGTATCGGTAGTGAAAAAATGGGATCGGGACATCCCTAGTTCATACAGTGTAGGTTCAAAGCTCCCTTTGACATTTTGAGCTGCAACATTTGAAATCCGAAACATTAAATCCGAAATGTTAACGTTTGCAGGAAAAGTGCTATACAAATAAACGTTATTATTATCATTATTCAGTAGGCCTGGCCGTCTTGGGGTTGACAGTATTTCCTTAGTACCCCATTAATTCCGAGAACATTATACACACCCTCAATTCGGATTTCAAAGTAATTCAACTAAAGTCTTTACCATCCAGGAGGTCTTGAATCAACGTGTTCTGCATCGCGACGGGCATCTTCATGTCCATGGAGGCCAGCAGCCGCTCCAGCTCGGACTCCATCTCGTCGACGCGGTCCTGGGCTGTTAGGAGGAGGAGGGGGGGGGGGGGGGGGAGGAGGAGGAGGAGGAGGAGGGGGGAGGAGGAGGAGGGGGGGGGAGGAGGAGGAGGGGGGGGGAGGAGGAGGAGGAGGAGATGGGGGGGAGGAGGAGGAGGGGGGGGAGGAGGGGGGGGGGGGAGGAGGAGGAGGGGGGGGAGGAGGAGGAGGAGGTATGGCAAGCCGTTTTAACATTTATTAGCTAAATTTGACTAGTCGTAATTCGATTTTTACTAGTCTTAATTTGTATTCAAGATATCTATAACGTCATTCTGACTAGTCAAAACGACAGTTAGAGATATCTGTAATTCAGTTTTGACTAGTCAAAATTGAATTACAGATATCAGCAGTGATGTCACCGAAAACGACACTCAACTCGTCACACATCCTTAAATGACATTGCAGATATCTGTAATTCAGTTTTGACTAGTCAAAATAATAGTTGCAGATATCTCAAACGTCATTATGATTAGTCCGAATTGTATTGCATGACGATGCTCATGATGCGAGGTATCTCATGATATTGGCGGGACCAGCAAAGCATTTGATGAGTGTTGGCAGAAGCAATGGCGGTTGCTGTGGTGGATAGGATAGCGCGAAAATGCCATGAAATAGAGAGAATATATCATCAAGGGATTTGTGGTGAACGTGAGATTCGTTCACTAGATGCTTGTACTACAAATCTACAGTGCAGTAATTGAAGCTGCTCCAGCGTTTTCTGACAACAACAGACATATCTGAAACGTAATTTCGCCTAGTCTAAACTCTAATTTAAGATATCTGTATTAACATTTCGACTAGGCAGAATGAAAGTTAAAGATATCACCAATTTGAGATATCAATCATCAAAATGAATTTCAAGATATCTATAACTTTATAATAGATATCTACAATTAAATTACGACTATTCCTAATTCCAGTTTGAGATATCTACAACTTCATTCAAGATATCTTCAACTTAATTTAAGATATCTTTAAGGACAATGTAGATATCTTGAATTAATGGGAATTAAAGATATCTTGAACTGGAATTATGACTAGTCAGAATGAAACCGTAGATATCTGAAACTGTAATTACAACTAGTCATAATTCAGTTGCAGATATCGGCAATGTGAATAGCTGATATCTACAACTGAATTGTAGATATCTGTAATGACAAACCCCATACACTTGAATGGCAAAATACATTTGAATCTTACTAGTCAAAATATAATTACAGATATCTAAAATGTGAGTTTTGATTAGTCAAAATATAATTAAAGATATCTTGAATTTGAGTTTTGACTAGGCAAAATGATGTTGCAGATATCAGTAATGAATGTCCATTGTAGCTAATAAATGTTAAAACGGCTTGCCATAGTATGGGGAGGAGGAGGGGGGGAGACGGGCAGCGTCGTCTACAGGGTCATATACAACAACATACAAGATATCACATTTCAATAACAATAAACTTGACATCCAAACCTTCTTTACTAAACTGCTGGATGAAGAGTTGTGCTTTCTGGCGACGCGCTTCTTTGCTCAGTCGCCCGTCGCTGTTGGATCCGTCCGCCTTGTCGGTGACCAGCCGTGTCCTCCTCTTCGGTGCCATGTCCTCGTCTCCACCTGAGCTGAGCTGAGCTGAGCTGTTCCTACCTGGCTGGAACCTCCACCTGAGCCTGCCTGTCTAGAACCTCCGTTTGAAGCGACAGGTGTTCACCGCCTGCACGGTAATTGGCCAATTAACTGACGTTCGCTGTCCACAACTGCGCATGTGACCGGAAGACTCTTTGGTTGAGGTCAGGGTTGCCGGATGGGATCGACAATTTCCAGCCTAACCACAATCTAAAAACCGCTAAATCCACCAAAAACCACCAGCCCAAAACCTATTATTGTCAGAAAACCGCTAATTAGCCTACTAGGCTATTGGGCAGGTGCCCAACTCCTGCCCCCTAAACTGTATGTCTGTTGCCAATGATGTTTGTACAATAATAATAATCCTGCACATTGTATGTAGCTACTAGGGTGTGTGTTTTAACTTCACGCATTTTGTAACTTTCAGGCACTGACATTTTGATACCGCCTAAATGCTATTCATCCAGCCCAACCCGCCCAAATGCTTTTTTCCCAAAATGCTTGTGATCAAAAGTAGCGCATTCGGCGGTAACCCGCCCCATCTGGCAACCCTGGTTGAGGTGTTAACACTATGGCTGTGTTCCAGAATGCGTTGTGTTGCGTTCGTAAATTTTCTCTGAGAGCGCCACAGCGCACACTGAGTTCAACGTCATAAAGGGACCAAGTAATTTGATTGGACAAGAGGAATTCCATGAGTGCTGATCAGATTTCCAGAGCGAATTTACGAACGCAGCCCACGGTGTACCGGGTAGGTGTACACTATATACAGGTGCATCTAAAACAATTTTAATATCATGGAAAAGTTCATTATTTTACGTAATTTAATTCAAAAAGTTAATATAATTCATATATTGTAGACCCATTACACATGAAGTGAAATATGTCAAGCCTTTTTTGTTTTAATGTTGATGATTACAGCTTACACCTCAAGAAAATCAAACATCCCGTATCTTCAAATATTAGAATATTACATGAGACCAATCAAAAAAAGGATTTATAATACAGAAAAGTATGTTAATTTATGCACTCAATACTTGGTCTGGGCTCCTTTTGCACAAATGACTGCATCAATGCGGCGTGGCATGGAGGCAACCAGCCTGTGGCACTGCTGAGGTGTTAGAGAAGCCCAGGTGGCAGTCCCACTCATATTTTATATTGGATAGATGAAAACAGACAGGAAAGTAAGGAGAAGAAGGGAGAGAGAGTGGGCATGTCAGCAGGGCATGGGCTGGATTCGAACCCATGCTGACATGGGCATAATGTGTGCACTGTAGACCGTGGTGCTAGACCACTGGACCACCCCAGGTTGCATTGATAGTAGCAGGGTGTCTGGGTTGTTGGTTACAAGATGTGGCCTTGTTGTCTGGTTTTGTTATTATGTAAAAACAAATTATTAAAAAAAAAATTGGGGGGGGATTTTATCCCCTTTTTTCACCCAATTTGGTAGCCAATTGAACCCAACTTAGCATCCAATTATCCCCTGCCTATTGCGTAGGATCCGCCGCACGACCCCGTGGCCGGCAGTCCCAGAGGAGGGCGCCAGGCAGACTAGCTGACTGGCTCCTCGAGCCCAGTACCGTTACTCCAGCACCAGACGGGGGCGGTGTTGCGCGACGGATCCTTGTCCGGAACTACTCCTATCCGCTTGTTAAGTCTGACGTCAAAAGTGACGTTTAGCCATTTCCGAGTCCAAATCAGAAATTCCCCGCACTAGAGTGACTGTGAACTACAGCGGTAGAATGACAGTTTAATCGTTTTTTAGACTCGGATCTATTCATACAACAAGGGACACAGCACTTTCCCGTTTTCTCCATATTGTCAGGGTATTTGAGCCTATACCGCCCAATATGTCGCTCCCCGTGTGTGCCCCAGCCATATCCGGATCTGGGTTATTATGTGTTTTAAAAGAAAAATAAATAAACATTTGATCACAAAAAAAGAAACATTCCCAGTACAACAGAATTAGTGATTGGTTTCACTGTTTATTCATTGTTAGGTTCCAGTCATGTCTATGGAGAGTGAATCATGCCACATTCAAATGCAATCCGCTTGTTAAGTCGTGACGTGTTTCCGGGTCCCAACGTTGGCTGAGGCGCTGTCTTCGAAATGGAGAAATAATAATAATAATAAATTATATTTATATAGCGCTTTTCCGAGGCTCAAATACCCTGACAATATGGAGAAAACGGGAAAGTGCTGTGTCCCTTGTTGAATGAATAGATCCGAGTCTAAAAAACGATTAAACTGTCATTCTACTGCTGTAGTTCAGAGGTACTCTGGTGCGGAGAATTTCTGGTTTAGACCCGGAAATAGTTAAACGTCACTTTTGACGTCAGACTTAACAAGCGGATACACACATCGGAATGCAATACACACATCGGAATGCAATACACGTGTAACACTAAATACAATGCAAAAATACGGCATATTTGTGCCAAAATAAAATCAATGTGTATTACATTTGAGCGCAGCGTATTACATTTGGTCATGAGTGTATTCCATTGAGCATGTGTATTACATTTGAGCGCAGCGCATTACATTTGGTCACGAGTGTATTCCATTGAGCATGTGTATTACATTTGGTGATGAGTGTATTTCATTCGAGTGTCGGTGTACTAATTTGCATTGCTTTTCGATATCCGGTGTAATTTGCATTGTATTGCATTCGAGTGTTGGGTACTAATTTGAATTGCTTTTCGATATCCGATGTCATTTGCATTGTATTGCATTCCGATGTAGGTACCATATTTTCCTTCCGGTTCCGGCCATAGGTTCTGCCCTTTCCGGCCATAGGTAGCGCTATGATTCGCTATGATTCTGGGTTCCGCCCTCTAGTCCTGACAGGTCTGAATACACTTACGAATGTACTGTATGTAATATTAACTGTTTATTAGTGTATACTACTTTCATTTAGATGTGGCATTAGTGATTACTGTTTAGTTTCACATTGCCACTGTGTAGATGTTAATAGAACTGTCAGTAACATTGCCACTGTTTAGATTCAAATGGCAGCTTGCCCTGATGTACCCTCATGTATGCTGTCCAAATGCGCTCACATGCACAACGATGTTTACTGCTTGAAGGATTAAGGAGGGGGCACAGAAACCACAGTACTTTTCTGACCAAGTAGTGTGTATAAAATAACTATCTGACCAGACAGGCCATTTCAGGACATCTCTTACCTCCTAGACCTAGGACAAATCTACTGTAATTCACAGAGCCATAACAGGATGGAACTCTTAACCCAAGCATGTTAGTAAAACTAATTCTAGATGCACTTTCAAGAAAACAATAAAAGAGCACTTGATACAATTAACTCTGAATGAACAGTAGATTATTTATCTCGTTTGATGATCTGTTGTATTTCATTATTTTATTTTTATTAAAATGTATAAATGTATTTATTCTTATTCATTTATTGTTATTATGATGTATGTTTACAATTTTTTACAAAAAATGAAATAAAATTCTCTGTTGCAGTCCTTTGTCTTCAAGTGCTCCTTTGTTCCAGACGACTATCTATACTTTAGATCAGGCCTATTCAAATAGCGGCCCGTGGGCCAGAGGCGACCCCCGAGTGGTCCAGCCCTAAAAGCAGAGAAAAACGGATTTCGCCAGCCTTCAGAAAATGCAGACATGTCTACAATAGTAGCCTACAAAACGTGAATATAACTACGTAGCCAATCAACAGTCAACCCAATCAGGGCATTGTTTGTTAAAGTGTGTCTAGCAACATTAGTGGTAGCCTACGCTAGTACAGTGTTGCCAGATGGTTGTTGGTGGTTTTGGGCTGGTTCAGAAAAATGTATCACTGTAATAACTCACAACACTTAGCTTGTATAATAAAATGATCTCTTTAGTACTCCGTAGTGTCAACATAGCAGCCTTGAACAGCACTGGGTCCCAACAGTGCGACCAACAAACATATGCATGTTTATAACAAATAAATACATTCAGATTCAAACAGGCATATGCCAGGGGTCTTATTCTGAATATTCTCCAATCAGAATATGGCCTTAATAGGGTTCTGCACGTATTTACATGACTCTTGCCCAACCGGAATATTGAGCATATTATAGTGTGCATGTAAAGGTAGTCATTGAGATGAAATGCAATATCATACAGTATGCAATAATATAGTTCAGATATGATACAGTACAGAAAGTTCAAGTGGTACGCTACATTTTGTGCAGTAACTAATGGGTGTTAGGGACTAATAAAATAGCCAGTTCCTCTTTTAAGTCAAATGTGACACCAGACAATGAAAAGAGCTACCTGGGGGCAAATACATTTTTCTGTTTTTTACATGTGCTTAAACTACAGATTTTAAGCTTTCAAATGATGCGTCATACATTGAAATCGGAAACAAATTTAAGACAACATGAGTATTTGAAAGTTGCTACACCTGAAATCACTAAGCAGAGAAAATGCCCTTCAAAGATTTTGTTTTTTTATCACACCTTGACACAGCCAGGTAATGGGCGGTAACAATGGCTGGTTACCCCCAACCACTAACCCCCTAATCAGCTGTCAATATCTGTCAGTGTTAGTGTTACGAACCCCAGGTCTTATGGCTCTACGTCTAGGTGTAGGGGGAGCCGTAACATAAAGGGTGTAATGTAAGTTGCCACTTGTAGTGTGGGAGGGAAAAACTAAATAGGGTTAGGTATCCTTTGCCTGATGTATTTAACATAGATGAGCCTACGTGATGTAATGTATACCCAAGGGTATCTCACCTACGCCTGTTTCCTATGGCTAGTGTGTGACAATACAAAAATAGAAAATAAACTGTAGTCAAATACTAAATCAAACAAACAAACAACCAAACTTAATCTTACTCTAAACAAACAACTAAATGGAAAAGGTAAAGGTATGTACGAAATAACACAAACAACCTAAGAAACTAAGAGTTGACAAACTAACAAAACAAAACACAACCAAACAGTCAACTAACAAGGAGACACAATGAGGAACATTTAAACAGACGGGCAGCCCTCTGATTGGATGATGAGCAGCCTTCTGATTGGACAGGAGTGGGATGATGAATGAGGGAAATGATTGGCCAATTGACAACACCTGGATGGAGAATGACAGAGGAGAACACAGAAGGGAAGGAAACACAACAAGGACACATGTGGACGTAACAGTTACGGCCTAGCTATGTGGGCTAAGTGATCATTACATGATCTTTTGCACTCGTAAAAAACATAAACCCAAGGCTGGCGGTCATAAAACTGTAACCACTAGATCCCTTAAATCCTATTCTAGTGAGGCCTTAAACCATAAACTGGAGAATCAAGACTGGTTAGATGAACTAAAATGCACACAGGTTGAAGAGGCATGGCTAGGTTTCAAAACCAAATTCCTAAATATTATTGACAGTATAGCCCCCATGAGAACCACCAGGGTTAAAACCCGATCGGAACCATGGATGAATTCGGACATTCTAAATGCTATGAAAGTCAGAGACCTAAAATGCTCTGAAGTTCAAAAATGCAAATCAAAATTAGTGAAACACTTAAACGAAGATCACAAAACCCACTTTGAGAAAATTAAAAAACAATGCAACAAACTATGCAATCAGGTAATTACCATGACCAAATCTGCTAAGAAAGAATACCTCGATAACAAAATCGAAGAAAACTTAAACAAACCACGTGACCTTTGGAAGCTACTTAATAGCCAACTAGGTTGCAGTCAAAAACTCAAAACCAGGTCTACAAACATCAGCATAAAATCTGGTGATTCTCTCCTTACAGACAAGCTGGATGTGGCTAAGTGCTTAAACACTTTCTTTACAACCATAGCCACTAAATTAGTTAACAATCTACCACCCCACTCAGGGCGTTATGGTGTAGAGCACATCCGTGCGTTCTACAATAAACTGGGTGTACGCAATGATGATTTTAAACTCTCCATGGTGTCAAACGATGAGGTGTTTAAAAAGCTAGGCGCTCTACACTCAGAAAAGGCCACGGGCCATGACAATATTCCAGCCAGATTTCTAAAAGACTCAGCTGCCTCCATTACCCCAATCATCACCCACATAATAAACCTCTCCATCAAACAGG
>NC_137690.1:38645862-38715862 GCF_963989245.1 Nansenia antarctica
ACGCAACTGCCCCATTGAGATGAATGACTTCCGGTGCAACGCAATGGCCTGGTGTGCACGCAGCTTGAGTGAGAGAGAGAGAGAGAGAGAGAGAGCGAGAGAGAGAGAGAGAGAGAGAGAGAGAGAGAGAGAGAGAGAGAGAGAGAGAGAGAGAGAGAGAGAGAGAGAGAGAGAGAGAGAGAGAGAGAGAGAGGAGACTGACAGGTATGTCAGCTGTCACAAACACTCAGTGTTCAGTTTGTCTGAGGGTAAAGCCAGAATAGCCAGAGAGAGAGAGAGAGAGAGAGAGAGAGAGAGAGAGAGAGAGAGAGAGAGAGAGAGAGAGTGAGTGTGTGAGTGTGTGAGTGTGTTAGTAAGTGAGTGAGTGCGAATGTCAGTGTGTGGCAGAGTGTGAGTGTGTGAGTAAGACAGTGTGAGTGCACGTTCCATGAACAGAATTTAGTGTCAACTCCCGCCATGTGTTAGGTTGAGTCTGCCTGGTGCTATAAGTTGTGCTGCCGCTGTCTCTCTCATTTGTCACTTCATCCATTATCCCAGTTGGGAAGAAATTTGCCCTGTGAAAATTGTGTTTGGACATCCATTGCAATTTCTATATAGAGTGAAATCATGGCCATACCCCTGTAAAAACTACCTTTACCATTACTAGGTCCTGAAAAAGTAAAAAACATAAAACACTAAAGAATGGACCAATACTCAGAGTGTCTCTGAGGTTGGAGGACCCTAGACCTAACCAAAAGATGCAAGCAAACTAACTTTAACTTAGAGCCGGCATTACCAAATGAAAAAGATAATAAAGCAAATAAATAAATAAATAACAAACATGTGAGATAACAACCATAGCAATAATGATAACACCTAAGTGTCTTATTCTAACAATCTTAAGTCAATTGTAAAACCTGAGACTTGAACCCAGAGCCTCAATCTACTGAAATAGTAGAATAATAGCTAAAGGCTGTGTCTTTATGATAGAACAGAAGACACATATTTACATTTAGGAAAACATGGGCTTTGGAACTGTATTGTGCCGGGAATCATTAATAAATAAGCTAAAGGCTGTGTCTTTATGATAGAACAGAAGACACATATTTACATTTAGGAAAACATGGGCTTTGGAACTGTATTGTGCCGGGAATCATTAATAAATAATGTTTTTCCTAGATGTCAAGGGGGGGGGGGGGGGGGGTTAACAAAATGAATGCATGAGAGAGGCAGGATTTCCAAAGGTTCGCTTGGCGTGGTGCCTCTCAAATAGAAATAGTTCCCAATTAGCCTGCCACTTGTAGACGCAACACGCCGCAAACCTTAATTAGTTTTGCAACGGTCGCGCACGCTCCGCGTGTAGTCTGGTCGGGTGGAACTGTCTCGGCTGCGACATCCTGGAACAACCAAGTGTTGAGACAACATTAACTCAGCAGAGACGACTCCGCGAACCCGCGCCTCTCCAATGATGCGTAAAAAGGAATCTATTTTTCTCTTTGGTCGCACTCAACCACATCAAATACTCTGCAACGACGTCTACTTTATGTAAACATTTCCATATTTAAAATATTTGAAAACGGACAGTTGTACAATCCACGTTCGATCATACGCGTGTGTTCAGCAAGAGAAGGACATGATGTCGTGGTAAATGACGAAAACAGAAATATCGCCACGAACTTCCAATGTAATGTATCTGTGTGATGGAGAGATCACTCGACTACGATGGGTAATAAGCAAACGATATTTACTGATGAACAGTTTGAGGCATATCAGGTAAGATATCCAAATAGAGACACACTGTATGTGATTTCAGTTTACTAAATTGTTCGCCGTCATCTCTCATCTTCACATTCTTATTCTAATCTCATTCTAACAACATTGAAATAATGCATTTACTAAACTGTTATAAATAGATTATTGAGTTCCCTGTGTTGAAATGCATTTGCTGCTCAGAATGAACAAAAACATCCTGATAATAGTTCTCTTTCCTTTTCACACTGTCATCTGACTATTTTGAGCTGCGGTAGTTTGAGAAGATGGTTAGATAGATACTGTAATCAAATTGTAGGCTGTATGTATGCTGAGATATGATAAGGCTTCTGACGCTTTGATGGGTAATACATGTGTGTGCTGTGGCTAGAAAACCCCCCACTTCCCAGTCAAATCCCCCGAACGTTTAAAGTCCATACAGCACCAAATCATTGCTTGGTCATTCTAAAGGTCATTTGCATACACAGCAGCCACTTCTACAATGTACAAAAAGGTTACTGTCGTTTAGGCATGTGATGGTAGGTTTCACATTAGGAAATGGGATGACCCCCCCCCACCCCCTCTCTTTCATCTGAATTGACACTGAACGAACGTCACAGGTGAAGGTGGACGCCTTATCAGCATCTGTTGTTCACCTGTCCGGTGTTTTTAGATCAGTGCAGATGAAGAGAGATTAGGAGGGCACAGGACAGCACAACAAACTATTGGGACGTACCCCATATATATTTTTGGGCAAATCTTATGGAGTACTACTATTATCAATGCCCAGTGGCCCAGTATTCTGCCCATCCTGTATACTAACCTGGTTCCTTTCTGTCTATTCAGTCAATCCTAATTGTATTATTATCATCCCTCTTTACAGGACTGCACTTTCTTCCCCCGGAAAGAGATCTTACGGTAAGCCTGCATTTGCCTACATGCTGCTGTTGATCTGAGCCCGACTAGTACAGTTGACGTGGGCTGGTTCAGTGCAGCTTCTAGAACTTACTTGTAGGATCCACCATGACTGGGGCCGCTTGGTGGCGTAACGCACTAAGCGTCGACCATGTGACCGCAGGGGTTCCCGGTTCGATTCTGGCCGCGGACATATCCTGCATGTCATCCCTTCTCTCTCTCACCCATCCTTCCTCTCAATTTCTACTGTCTCTATCCTCCTCTCTCTCTCGCCCATTCTTCCTGTCAAATCTCTACTGTCTCTATCCTCCTCTCTCTCTCACCAATCCTTCCTGTCAAATCTCTACTGTCTCTATCCTCCTCTCTCTCACCCATCCTTCCTCTCAATTTCTACTGTCTCTATCCTCCTCTCTCTCACCCATCCTTCCTGTCAAATCTCTAATGTCTCTATCCTCCTCTCTCTCACCAATCCTTCCTGTCAAATCTCTACTGTCTTTATCCTCCTCTCTCTCTCTCTCTCACCCATCCTTCCTGTCAAATCTCTACTGTCTCTATCCTCCTCTCTCTCTCTCTCTCTCTCTCTCTCTCTCTCTCTCTCTCTCTCTCTCTCACCCATCCTTCCTGTCAAATCTCTACTGTCTCTATCCTCCTCTCTCTCTCACCCATCCTTCCTGTCAAATCTCTACTGTCTCTACCGCAATAAAAGGAAAAATATGAATGGGACTGCCCCACTCAGAAAAAATTACTTTAAAAAAGGACTGATACAGTATGGGAAGTCAAGCCAAGCCAGAGACTTCACCACTTAGTTCCATCCTGATTGTTTCTTCATCTGTTTTTCAGAGGTCTCTTAATGTCATGGCTATGTCAGTAACAGGATGTTTGGGGGGGCCGAAGGTGCTCTCTCAATGAGGTTGTAAATCAGAGATTCCAGATCTCATTCTTCACTCAGAACCAGCTAAATCTACTAGCCGATATAGCCTACTGTTTATATTTCACGTCTCTAAGCACAAGGGGAGGCTGGTGGAGGTAGAAATCGGAGGACAGGCTCACTGTAATGCAATGAAACCCTTCCTGAATCTATTCCATCCATTACAGTGAGCCTGTCCTCTGATTCCTACCTCCTCCAGCCTCCACTGCTAAGCCCTAGCGTCTATCTGCTAGCGTAGCGCCTTACCCCTGATTCTCCACACTGCCTCTCTCTAACCTGGAGCTTGTCCAAGACCTGTGCTTCTCTGTCCCTGCCTCTCATCCTGCTGGCCTCAGTATTCTAAAGCCATTAACTTCCTGTAGCGCTGCCAGTGCACTCCCAGACAGGATGGAATCGAATCTCCCTGGTTACAATTAAAAACCTTGTGTTTTCAGTTTCCCTCGACAGACCGTTTGTTTTCTTGAAATGTAGGTCATGGTCATCTTCGATATTTCCTTTCATGCTACAATGCTACATCTGCAATGACCATGACTGAAGATGTACATCTCTGCTAACACTTACGTAGCTATCAGCCTTCTGATGGGGATCTGAGTGAGCGGTGTGGAGTACATTGTCGACCAGTGTCGACCTGTCCTCTGTTCTGTTCAGTGGTCTCTCTATGAAAGCTCGATATTTCATCCATTGGTGAAGTCGGTGCACGCGTCCAGGTATTGATTATCTCATCCATCAACAGGCTCAGTCGATGACCAAGCAGCTGTTCATACAGCCCACGAGGGAGATATTGTTTCATGTACCGAAGGCCATATTTGAAAAAAACGAGCCCCAACTCTGCTGTTATGTTGTAATACTAAAATCCATTCCAAAGCAATTCCAATGTCTTTACTACAGTAATAATGGACCCTCTATATTGGCTATCTATGGTCTGACCCATGTCATGATAGCTCCATAGCTTTGCTCCTGCACCCATAGCCACTTAGCTACTACCTACAAGGAGACCTGTGTTGTAATGAAACCTAAGAGAGGTGACACTCTGGCCAGGGGCGATGATGCACAGGCGTGCCACGGACGAGCTGATGGACCTGCAGGCCTGTAGAGAGAGAGAGACACAGGGATGCTAGGTCTGCAGAGAGAGAGACACAGGGAGGCTAGGTCGCTCACCCGCTTTGGACAGAGGAGGGGAGATTTACTAAGACATTAGCAGGTCTAAAGCTCTCTCTGACCAGCCTGGCTGTGGAAGTGCTATATATTGATATATATTCTGTGTATATATATATATATATATATATATATATATATATATATATATATATATGCTACTGCAGTTATAAAGAGCGGAGTTGTATTCCTGAGCTGACAGATATTTTATAAGCGGCCATTTTAGTTATGGTCGGTTGGTTATCGAGGTACAAAGGCGTGAAGAGAGAGAAGAGATATATTCAGTCTTGAGTCCCGATGGTGTTTTTTTCTTGTCTGTGTCCTTGGGCTCTGAGGTTCAGTCGACACGGTTCAGTAACAGGGTCTCAGGCAATTTACACAGCAGACTTTGTCCTTATTAGACCTGGGGACCAATGAATGTGTTCAAACCAACATGTTCAAACACTGGAGCTGCGTTTCTTTTGTTTTTGCCTGGTCTGATGGAACCAATAGAATTGTCCCAAAATGGTAGACTCAAAGCTAAATCGAGCGCACCTTGACGGCAGGAGAGGCTGGTGGAGGTAGAAATCGGAGGACAGGGCTCATTGTAATGCACGGAACGGAAGGAGGATCGGTATCGTATACATGAGTTCCCATTCCTCATTCCGTGAGTTCCAATGAGCCCCCCCCGAATGGAATGAGGAACGGTGTCAAACCTTTGATACCATTCCTCATTCCGTTCCACGCCTTACAGTGCGCCGGGCCTCCGATTCCTACCTCCACCAGCCTCTCCTGTTTGATGTAACGTATTTGACCCAGGTTTGAGGCCCTTTAATAAATGTTTTTCATTTCATTTCATTTCTTCCTGCTCACGTATTACCTCATGTAAACATCGTTACAACACTCGCATCGGCGATTGGACATTTCCAAGAATAGCCTTGGAATAGCCATCGGAATATCTCAGTAACATTCTCCACCAATTAGAACTAACATGTCTAGCTCTATGGAAGGGAACCTGCTCTACGTGATCCATGTGCCCAGATTATGTTTGCTTTCCATCTGCTTTCTAGATTGATGATCATATCTCAACACCTCTGCCAAGGCCTGGGACCTTCCGGAAGCCTTCCTTTGCTTATTTATTGTCTACAGACAGGGCCGTATAGCACTATGCTAATCGTGAGCCAGCAGGCCGTCACTTTCAGGTTTATTATCGGAAATGATGTTTACCTGGAAGCACCCTAAACAACCCCAGCAAGTTGTTTGAATGAATTGTAGGATCTACCCCACCCCCCTATTCGGTTGTTAAATCGTGATGTGTTTCCGGGTCCAACGTTGGCTGAGGCGCTCTCTTCGAAATGCCGCAGTGCTGTGTCCCTTGTTGTATGGATAGATCCGAGTAAAAAAAAACGATTGAACTGTCATTCTACCGCTGTAGTACACTGGTACTCTGGCGCGGGGAATTTTTTATTTGAACCCGGAAATTGCTAAACGTCACACTTAACAACCGAATTCCGCTAACATACTGTAGGACGCATGTACGCAATCTACGCTCCAGCAAATTCATCAGTCTGGTCATCCCCGAAGTCCGCACCTCCTTCGGCCGTCACTCTTTCCAGTTTGCTGCCCCCTACTGACTGGAATGAGTCGCAAAAGACTGAAACTCAACACCGTCATCTCGTTACCCTCTTTTAACTCATTTAACTCAAAACTCATTACTAGGCAAGGCAAGGCAAGTTTATTTGTATAGCACATTTCATACAACAGGGGCAATTCAAAGTGCTTTACATACATTATTTAAAATTACAGCAAGAGGAGCATAAGAAAATAAAAATTACAATGAATAAAAGCAAATATAAGAAGTAAATAGATAAAACATTTAAAAAGACAATAGTTAATGGAAAAAGACATTGATAGAAGTGTTTGTGTTTAATCATAACTGGTGCAAGGTTTTTAGCTTAGATTTAAATATTTTAAGGGTTTGGGCCTGTTTGATTTCTTCAGGGAGTTTGTTCCAGCAGCATGCAGCAGCGTGACTGAAAGCTGCTGCACCGTGTTTTGTTTTTAGTCTTGGAATTATTAGCTGATTTGTCTCAGCTGACCTTAGGGACCTTGCGGGAATATAGGGTGGGAGGAGATCTGATATGTATTTTGGTCCAAGACCATTTTGTGATTTGTATGTAATTAGGAGGATTTTGAATTACATTCTCTGAGAGACTGGTAGCCAGTGCAGGGATCTCAGGATTGGTGTAATGGGTTCAAATTTCTTTGTTTTTGTTAGGACCCTAGCAGCGGCGTTTTGGATGAGCTGCAATTTACGAACAGCTCCTTTAGATAGGCCTGTTAGTAGACCATTACAATAATCAAGTCTACTCGAAACAAATGAAACCTCTCATTCTTGTTATGTTTTTCAGGTGATAGTAGGCTGATTTAGTTATCGAGTTTATGTGGCTGTTGAAGTTTAGATCGGAGTCTAGAATTACACCAAGATTACTAGATATAGTCTCTGATCACTGCACCTGCTTTTAAAAGAACCTCCCCCTGGTCCCTGCTGTTTTATACTGTATATATTGTAATGTTGTATTTGTTAGGTATTTGTCCTGAAAAATGACTTTTGTTGTTTATTGTACTCATGTTTTATTTATAAAAAAAATTCTGAGTGGGGCAGTCCCACTCATATTTTTCCTTTTATTGTGATAGAGACAGTAGAGATTAGACAGGAAGGATGGGTGAGAGAGAGAGAAGGGATGACATGCAGGATATGTCCGCGGCCGGAATCGGAATTGGTTACATGGTCAACGCTTAGTCCGCTACACCACCTAAGTGCCCGTACTCATGTTTTATATTGTCTATACTGTGTTGTGGTGTACAGATCTCTGTTTTGCCTCTTGGCCAGGTCGTCATTGCAAATGAAGAAAATAAAAAGGACCTCCAGTCAACATTGCTACAGGGTGGTGATGTGACTGGCTGGGTTTGGATCAGGGTTTCCTGTATGCCACGAGACTGTTAGCCTGTAGAGCTAAATCATCGGCATTCCGCCATTATGAGCAGGATTCTAACTCACCTCTGTTACACAGATACTAGACGTGACATGGTGGCTGTGTGAGGATAGTTTATGATGTCTGGGAGGGCTTTCGGAATGAAGCTACCATACAAATAACAATCTACGTTATTATAGAATGGGTTTTATGTGTGTGTGTGTGTGTGTGTGTGTGCCTGTGTGTGTGTACGTTGTAAATCATCTCGCGTCGGAGAAGACTTATATATATCACATCATTGTACCATTATGCAACTTACTCTTGCATGAAATACACATATAGCCTACAAAATAACTGACTTTTTGAAGTAGTCGATCATCCTATAGTCAAATATCTGACATCTGAAAAATCTCCAAATAGTACAAGATACAGCTGCAAGAACTAGTACAAACAAATATGATGACATCACTCCGGTACTCTCTTCTTTACACTGGCTTCTGATTAAAGCACACGCTTTTTGGGGCTCTCCGGTTGGCTGTTAGTTTTATTTTTATTGTATTGGTTGTTTTACGTTTATGTTGTTTGTCTGTTTTTGTGTTGTGAAGCACTTTGTGACAATTGTAATCATTTGATTTGATTTGAGGAGATGCCAGTAAAATGAATTCTCATGTATGTATTATCATTTGACTGGCAGGTTACATGGGCGGTACCGTGAGCTGGCTCCTCATATAGTACCTATGGACTACACTAACGGGCCTGACATCACCCTGCCTCTGACCCTCATCGTCACCATGCCAGAACTGAAGGTACGTCCTTTCTTCAGTTTGGTGGTTTTGTATAGAGAGACGGCACACAACACAGACACACGGCAGGTCAGAGGAGGTGGAGGGTGCGGGTAGGGGTGTGTGTGTGTGTGTGTGTGTGTGTGTGTGTGTGTGTGTGTGTGTGTCAGGAACACGACTCCTCGCTTCCTCTCCTCTGTCCTCTACCCGCTTCGTCCTCTAACAGAGTCGCAGGAGAGTATGGAATGGGAACAGTGTTTCCCATGGGATGTTTGTGAGACTGTGGCGTGTGGATCAGGCACCCAAAAAAAAAAAAAAAGTCTGGGGAAAAAACGCAACCTTACCCTAACCCTAACCTTCGCAACCTGATTGTTGCAAAACATGAAATTGGCTACATACTTTACGTATTTCACAACTTCTGAATCTTCCAGTAAGCACCATTGGGGGCTTCTAGATGTCTCCTGGGCTGTAGAGGGCTTCGTTTTACTGTAGGATAGGGATACACATTTTGATTTAATCTGTACTTGAAGAGTTCTGGGGCCTCATTTATAAATCTTGCATACGTCCCAAAAAGTGCATACGGGTCAATGACGAATAAGGCTTCTAAAAAGTTTTTTGTTTTTTTACTTTGTTCAAAATACATAACATTTTTATTTTTGATGTGCTTAAACATGCCGCATTTGTTCATTTGTTTAAATATAATTTTTTACTGTATTTCTAATTGCTCAAAAACTGTCAGGTGGCGCAACCAATTATTTGTAAAAGTATTTATATTTTCCTATTATTTATTTATTAAGTGAAATCTTTGTCATGTATCTATTATCTATATCTATCTATATCTATTAGACAAAAAGTAAAAGTAAAAGTTGGGCTGCTTTTTCCTTCACCGACAGTGGCATCTAAAATGATTAAAATTAAAGACATTATAATCGTGAAATGTTTAAAAGTGTTAATATATATTTAAGTAGACACAAATGCAAATTTTAGAGCATCTTGGAGCTTTAAATAACAGTATTTATTCCATATAGTGGCATTAATTGTGGTTGCGCCAACCAGTGGCGGATACAGAAAGTGGCTGATGGGTAGGCCTGGAAAAATCTGGGTAGGCCTGAGTGAAACTCATCACCGCACGTTTTAGACCTATGTATGAGCAGCCAGATGGATGGAACACAACCGGGCTCGCGATCATAGGCGCCGATTTATGTTTCTGCCCGTGGGTGCTCGAAACATTTGGGTACGACCAACACGCATGCACACACACGCACACGCACGCACGCACACACGCAAAATATTCGCAGGGACTGGAGGAGATCACTATGCAGACCATGAAACGAACGGAAAATAAATAAAGTACCTGTCTACCCAGAGAATGCAACGGACAGCCAAACAAGTTATTATAATACACACACGCAAGGCATTCAAGCGCACGCAATAGTCAATGAATTAACCAATAACCATCAACTATGGAGGACCAAGTATAGAAATTGTAATAAGAAATGCCTGTATTATCATTTGCAAGCTTTTAACTGTGGGTGTTGACAGTCCAGTGCAAACCGAAAGCTCAAGTTGAATCATACATGTACCTGGCTCGGACCAGTTGTGGTGATCCATCATTTTATTACAAAACCTAACGCTGCTTATTAGGGGATTTACGTAAACTGGTGTATACACATATATTGTTGTGTAAAGTTGTGTGCTTCTATTGTATTATATTATTATATCCAGTGAAGGCATACACAATGTTGTTCCACACAAATGTTTCCCTCTTCGTTTTAATCTTGGAAAGTCTCATAAAAAATATACTTCACCGAACTATTACAGCGCTGTCTCGGACTCTCCGCACGTCGGCGTGTGGCGTCATCATCTGTTATTGTGAATAAATAAGATTTCTAGACAAGGCCCAAATGGTCCAAACTTTCATTATTTTCACTGACTTCCAGACGTGGCTTTTTAAGAAAGCGGGGCAATGTTAGCTGTTTAGCCATCGTAGCGCGCACACTGAACAACTGGTCAAGGTCAACTGAACAATCAGAGTAAACATAAAAGAGGAAGCAATGTAAACGTAAGAGAGGAAGTTGAATATTATTAGTATTAATACATACTTTTAATCATTTCCAAGACAAAACTATTCACATTACAGTTAGTTAGTGAAAATTAAACTTTACAAATATTTTATTATAAAAAAATATGTATTTTTATGAATCTGACTGGGTGGGCCAGCTGTCAATCTGGGCGGGCCTAGGCCCACCCAGGCCCACCCATAGATCCGCGCCTGGCGCCAACTGACATACCGGTTGCACCACCTGACTTTTGCCACTGATTTCAAATTAAACAGACTTCTACTTGGACACCTGCATTAGCTTTGACCTATGCTAGCAATATCATACAAATCATTTTAAAACAGAATAGTAGTTTTATGATAAAAATAACATTTTCCTAGTTTTACATTGGTTGTACCACCTGACATGGAAAATATACCCTCCAACCTCTGAGGTGAAACTATCTATTTTTATCAATATTTGAGAGCGCTCTACAAATCTTTTCACTCAGCCACAGATGTCAGACAGGGTCCTCTGGATGATGAAACATTTGGCTGATGCAATAGTCTCTTGATTTCAAAATAAAAGTCCCATGTTTTACGGTTGTGCCACCCTGACATTTGAGGAAAAAGAATTACGGGACAAAAGTTCCTCAATTATCTCAATAGCTTTAAAACTATTGTTATTTGTAAATGTGTGTTTATTTGAAAGGTTTCAAACATAAAATCATGCCACAGTATTTTATATTGAATATATTATTATTAAAATACCACTTTTAATAGTGTTCTTAATCTGTTCCTTTGTTGAGACGGTTGCGCCACCTGACATTTTGGGGGTTTGAGATGCTAAAACACAAAGTAATCCATATTATTAGAATGTACTGACAATACATTCAAACTAACCATGTTGTATAGAATAAAATCATATATGATTTGAATTGATTAATCTATTTTTAAATGGAAATAATATACATGACACAAAAATATGCACGTCACGTCATTGACCCATACGCACATTTTCCCGCAATTTGGGGATTTATAAAAAAAAACGACCTTGGTGTGAAACTGCGCGCAGCTCTAACGCACACAGAGACCCACGCGTATGCATAGAAACTGGAGAAATGAGCGACTGCGACTCCGCTGGCAGAAGGATGAAACTGGAGAAACGCTTTGAAATGGATACCGTTTCCACCAATATAAATCAAAATATTACCTCTCACGTATTATATATGAAGGATTGCACACAAAGAATATACGTGCACACTGCACATATCTTACTTGTCCTGTACGCATCACACTGTATATGTATCTTTACTGTACGTATCATATTGATATTCATGCGAATATATTGACTTTTTACATTCATATTCATTGCACGTAGCGCGAGGCTGGACATGAACAAGTTGACCACCATCCGCATTGACTTCACAGTAACGTCCGTCTTCATAAGGGTAACGTTCCCGATAAGTGCAATGATTGCAATGTCCATACATTAAGGAACACACCCCATGTATACGGACTACAGAAACCTTAAGCTCACAGCCACTTTACTACTGAACTATCTATAGGGTTGGGTACCGTTTGGTTTTATTCGATACCGGTGCCAAATCGGTACTTTAAAAACGGTACCGGTACCGAAACGGTACTTAAATCGGTACTTTTGATTAAAAAAAATATCTATATAGAAATCCAGGATTTTTCAAATCACTGACGCGATTTTCCGAGTGCACGCCATTAATGCCGAGCGGCGATGTTTTATATAAGGTGATCAAATACCAACATATCCTGATGCTACAGCTGCAGCAGAACATGGGGAACTACAGCACTGAACATAGGTTACCGTATAATATACATGTGACTGACAGATCCGCCCAAGACACACACACACACACACACACACACACACACACACACACAGTGAAAGATAATCAGCTCATTGAATATTAAGTACACAAGAGTACACACAGAACCGGGAACGCGCATACAGCACTGAACAACATCCGTAGAATATAAACTTGTGACTGACAGTCACATACACACACATACACACACATACACACACACACACACACACACACACCAGGGTTTCCGTTAACCGGTAATTACCGGTCTTTGTCCGGTAAAATTAGTGTAAGTCCGACAAATTGAAAACTCGTCGGACATAAATGTCCGGTGAAAATAATTCCCTCTAACCATTTTCAGCTGAGCACCAAACACACACACACACAACACTGCCCGAGAGAGAAGGACCCGCCCTCTTTAGTTAGCCTATAGGCTATAGGCTAACTAAAGGGGGCGGGTCCTTCTCTCTCGGGCAGTGTTGCGTGTGTGTTTGGTGCTCAGCTGAAAATGGTGTCCCGAAGCGGAGCGCTTTAACTTTATCGCACAATAACAAGGATAACAAACGAAACGGACAACATTTACACTAAGATGGAGACAAACTTCAGCGATATGATCTAACAGCCGGTCTTCAGGACGACATACAGACCCGTATGAGCTTACAGGGCTATCCCCTATCTATCTGAGAAAAGGCATAGCCTAGGCTGTAACATCGAACGGAAATTAGCCTATACGCATTGCAAGTTAATTTAAAGCCTATTTATTTTCAAAGAGTTTTATTCTATTTTATTTTATCTGATAAAAGGCATATGAACGGAAATTAGGCTAGCCGTGTGTCACGCCAGAAGCCTACATGCTTGCACTGTTACTGTTCAATAAAATGTTATACATCTAGACATTGTGGTATTTCTTTATATACGTATCCCAGACTGCCTATCAATTGTTTCTCAATAAACAGTTATGTTCTCCCCATTGTCATACTCCCGAGCTAAACGAAATGCCTTCCCAACCAGCAAGACCTGGTTATAGAAATGACGTTGTTTTATTGATTTAAAAAAAAGGGTAAAACTGGAAAGAGAACATAGAAAACTCACATTAATCCCAAACAATTTAACAAACTTCAGTTAACGTAATGTGGAGTCCGTTCATTGATCGATGCTGTCTGTTCAGTTCCCAGTGAGGCACCCGTTCAGCGCTGGATTTGACGCATGGCATAGCGCGCATGCGTCAAATCATGTTATATTATTATATATTATATAGCTCGCATCTAATCGTATCGGATGAGAAATAGACATTAAATGGCATATATAGGCCGCTACACAACAGTAATCACCGCGACAAACAGCTATATTAGATTTGAAGAAAAAAAATATGATTTTGAAAAAAAAATTCTAACGGAAACCCTGACACACACACACACACACACACACACACACACACACACACACACACTGAAAGATTATCAGCTCATCAATATGAAGTAGGCCTACATGAGAGTACACGCACAAAACGGGCTAATTAACTGTTTACACAAGTAAAATCACAGTGTGACAGTCAGATGAAGCATTCGGTAAACAATCAACAGCAAGGTAATGCATCAGCTGAGTTAAAGAAAACCAACTTTTACCTTTGATGACACCGACATGAGCCCTGTTTTCCCATACCTCCGCCGTTCTGTTCGTGATGATTTTAGATTATTTTTTGCACCGCGCATATTGCCCTGTAATTAGACCACGCGACCACAGCTTCCGTGTGTCTCTTATTGTCCAAATGTTCCCTGAATTTTAGCTGCATGTTTTTCCAGCATGTAAATCCGTTGTCAATAACAATTCGACTGCAATTCTTTCCCCCTGCCAATAAAACGTTGTTAAAGTGACGGAGAGACGCAAAGGAGAGGGATTTCCTGAAATCCATATTTCCCGCAAAATTCAGACCAATCACAAAACTGTTTTGCAAGCGCGTTGCCTCGCTCTTGTTGAGAGCGATTCAGTCTCGGATTACATGCACTGAGTGGTGCGGTTGCATGTAACGTCCGTTTCGGACACCAGGGGGCGACAGAGGAACCGAAACGAGGCACCGAAATCTCTGTTGCAATTCGGTTCGGTATTTACCGAATGTAAAGTAACCGGTACCATACCGGTACCGGTTTTCGGTACCCAACCCTAACTATCTATTATTACTAATTGCACCACCAGTGTATCTTGTCTTACTTAATCTGTAATTATTACTGTGTGGGTATTACACTAGTGGTGCAACTAGATAGTGATAATAGATAGTTCAGTAGTAAAGTGGCTGTGAGCTTAAGGTTTCCGTAGTCCGTATACATGGGGTGTGCTTGAGGATAGTCAATTGTCTACAGTGGGCTTGTTCATGTTCTTCAATGTATGGACATTGCAATCATTGCACTTATCGGGAACGTTACCCTTATGAAGACGTACGTTACTGTGAAGTCAATGCGGTCTTACCTGTACTATTGTCACCTTTATCTTGTATTATGCCTATCGCCTTATGTCTTGAACCGAAGCCTAATTGAATTTTTCTGTATTACACTGTGTAATGTAACGTAACAATAAACTTGAAACATTCATGGCTTTTCTTCAATGCAATCTGGTTAGATGACAAACTGTGTTTCCTTGTCAATGACAATAAGGTTGAATCTAATCTAATCTAAAAGAAAAAACATGATTTAGGATAATAAATACAAAGGGAGATATCTGTTTTTGCAAAACAACTCCTCAAATATGTTGTACATTTTAATCGGGAATCATATTTAATTGGATCTGTAATTATTAAACAATAATTAATAAACAATACTTGGATGTTATGAAATGTATATAAATAATAAGGTGAACAGTAGGACGAATTATGTTTAAATTGATTTGAATAGATATTATATACGTATTATCTATGGTCTGGCAGGTGAGAGAAGTTTCATCTTGTTAAGATGTGTTCGTTGTGTGGAACTGTTGCGCACACATTTTTTTCACCGTTCTGTCGGCCATTTAACTGACAATTTATAGGCAACTATGGGCGTTAAAAAGGGTGGGACGATCGCTCTTTTTTGCTTTGTGTGTCTTGCTTTGAACCACATTCATGGACCATACGTGTACAGCTAAAAAAATAGAAAAAAATAGTAGACAAAACATGGCATGATTGTACAAGTTGCTGAAACTGAAATAAAAACTAAGTAAAAATAAAAAAATAAATAAAAAAGGGTGGGACAAGACGCTCGTTCACATGCTAAAATGTTTTAGTTGATTGTGATTTATAAAGGGAAGCAGGTTTTATGAATCTGAATGTTGGTGTGCGTAAATGTTCTTGCATTGCGTACGTACGCAACCTGATTACGCCAGTTCTACGCAAAGCTTTATAAATGAGGCCCCTCGTCCTTTAACACTTGAACAGCCATGGGCATGACCAAGTGAGTAAAAAAAATGTATACCTTTGCACTCGATCACATTAACAGGACCCTCCTTTCATGACTTTTCCTAGATATGTGTTCTACCACCCAGTATTCTTACATTTTCAAAATCACATCAGGATAAGCTAGTTTAAAGCCGTTTTGCAGTTTTTCTGTGTAGGAGGCAGGCTAATTGACTAGTGGTCTTTGTGTGTAAGTAGCAGCTTCCCATTCTAAAGACTATGGTCATTTGACCCCCCGAGGCGGCGCTAAGAGTAGGTGAAATAGGCACGGCTGTCCTAGTCCTAAAACCAAAACTTTACAGAGGTGTGAAGACTCTGAGGAGATGGCTGCAGATAATTTTATAATTTTGCCATTAAGCAGACGCTTTTAATCCAAAGCGATTTACAATTACGAATTACAGGGACATTCCCCCTGGAGTAACTGAGGGCAAAGTGCCTTACTCAAGGGCCTTACTAGTAGTGGTGTGGTTTCAGGCGGGATTTGAACTCACAACCTTCCGATCACAAGTCCAACTCACTATCCACTAGACCACCACTACCCCAGATCTGCTCTAACTGGCTGTGTATTTGACCAGGCTGGGCTTGCTGAGGACTATGCAGCATTGGGGGGTACAGTACCGTAGGAGAGAAGACAGAGTGGGAGATGCTGTTAGACTGGCCAGCGCTGACAGCCCTGCTGCACTAAGCAGCATCCCATTCACCCACAGCTGACTCAGCTTTTCTTCTTATTAGTCAGCCTCAGTATGTCACCCTCCTCCTCCTCCTCACCCCACCCCTCGACCCTTCGCCCTGCCTGGCAGACATTCACTGAGGCAATGCAGACACTGGGTCGTTTAAACAGAGAGTAGAGGCTTGGACTCCCACTACTCCCACGACTCCCACGACTCCCACTACTCCCACTACTCCCACTGCTCCCACTACTCCCACTACCTCCACCTGCCATGACATTACAGTACCATGTCAACAGTGTCCAGCTCACGCTGACTGACTGGAGCCACTAGGAGCCATGAAGGATGAAGGATGGTCTCGTGACAACAGGCAGAGCCAAAATGGTCGCCCAGTGTCTTGGCTTGCACTGACCGACTGGCTGACCGACTGACTGGCTGACCGACTGACTGACTGACTGCCTGACTGACTGGCTGACTGACTGGCTGACTGACTGGCTGACTGGCTGACCGACTGGCTGACCGACTGGCTGACTGGCTGACCGACTGGCTGACTGACCGACTGACTGACTGACCGACTGACTGGCTGTCTGACTGGCTGACTGGCTGACCGACTGACTGACTGACTGGCTGACTGACTGGCTGACCGACTGGCTAACCGACTGGCTGACCGACTGGCTGACTGGCTGACTGACTGGCTGGCTGACTGACTGGCTGACTGGCTGACTGGCTGATTGACTGGCTGGCTGACTGACTGGCTGGTGGGCTGGCTGACTGGCTGACTGACTGGCTGGCTGACTGACTGGCTGGCTGACTGACTGACTGGCTGACTGACTGGCTGACCGACTGGCTGACCGACTGGCTGACTGACTGACTGGCTGACTGACTGACTGGCTGACTAACTGGCTGACTGGCTGACTGGCTGGCTGACTGGCTGACTGACTGGCTGACCGACTGGCTGACTGACTGACTGACCGACTGGCTGGCTGACTGGCTGGCTGACTGGCTGACTGGCTGACCGACTGACTGACTGGCTGACTGACTGGCTGACCGACTGGCTGACTGGCTGACTGGCTGGCTGACTGACTGGCTGGCTGGCTGACTGGCTGACTGGCTGACTGGCTGACCGACTGGCTGACCGACCGACTGGCTGACTGACTGACTGACTGACTGGCTGACTGACTGGCTGACTGGCTGACTGGCTGGCTGACTGGCTGACTGGCTGACTGGCTGGCTGACTGACTGGCTGGCTGACTGACTGGGGTCCCTCACAGCAATGAATGATGGCGCGTCTGACAGCAGACAGAGCCAAAATGGAGCCCAAAAGTCACTGGGTTGTTGTTGTTAATCATCGCCTCACCTGCACAGTTGGATGCATTCATTAGCTTGGCATTACCCTAGCCTAGCCTGGTGAATGCTGTGTATATGATTGACAGCAGCACTGACTGTATAATGTATCTGGCTGTAGCTAATGGATGGAACCTGGCACACAGAGAAGGGATTGTGAGTTTGTGTACTCTACATGGAATGGGTGGGTGGGTGGGTGTGTGTAGCTTTTAGGATGATTCGGTGTGTGTTGGTCCAGGGTTGTTCTTTGCCATGACCAGTGTGATTGTTCAGTACATGAGACATACATATCAGGGGATGCCAGTGGAGGCAGAAATCGGAGGACGGGCTCATTGTATTGCATGGAACGGAGTCAGGAATGGTATCAAACACACATGCATTACAGTGAGCCGAGCCGTCCTACAATGTCTACCTCCACCAGCCTCCTCCGCTGTGCCACTAATGCAATCCAAGTTCTTGAGACATTTGTGATGCTTGTGATGCATTCTAATGCTTTGGTCCGCATATCGGGATCTGATGTAATGATCGGACCTTTCTTTCTGGAAAAATGTGAATACATTTCCGCGTTGTTGAAAATCAATGACACATCGCTAGTCAACTAACTCAGTTTGTTTTGTTGAGCCTGCTAACAATGTAAAGTAGTGTTATAGTTAACTAGGTAGCAGGAAATACATACATTTCAGGACCCTCCTTTCATGACTTTTCTTAGATATGTGCGTTCTACCACCCAGTATATGGGCAGAGATATGTGCGCTGTTTACTTAATACTGTTCAGCACTTGAGGTTACATTCAATGCATGACTTGTGCTATATATATAGGCTAAATAAAATTATGAAAGCGGCAAGTAGTAAGTGTACGCATCAAAGGCATTAGGCACGTAACATCCAGGCTGTATAAACACATGACAGCCGTGCGTTATTTCCAGAACTTTGCCCGAACCCCCCCCCCCCCCAGGACCCGGGGAACAACGGTACGCTCCCCGCGGGAGTGAGTGTTGAGGGAGAGAGGAGACGGCAACCCTCGCTCGCCATAGACTGTATCCCTACTCGTCTCTCCTGAGCTCGGTTGTAACGTGAACCGTGGAATGCGGGATATGTTAGATGCTTTACAATAATTCCCCAAATGACCAGAAAAGGAAGCTAGATTTGTCGCTGGTCGCTTTTGAGGGGCTCTGGAAAGTTGCCAGATATAGGGACAAAGTCGCCAAGTTGGCAACACTGGGGGTGCGTTCTTTAAACTTCCTTGAGTACGTTAATGAAAGGTGCTGATTGGCCGAAAAGGAGTTAGGTCAATCAGCGCTCGATTGCTCTTCCTTAAGGACCCGGATGTCTGAAAAGTTTGAGAATTTGAGGATTTGAATTTGTGTGAGAGGATTTGTATTTGTGTGACAGCACATTTGAATTGTGGAAACTGAATGGTTTCAAAGCAAATAAATTCAGTTTCAAATTATGTTACTCAGACTCAGTTTTTCAATTCAGTTATTCAAGTTAAACAATACAAATTCAAATGATGTAATTCAAATTCATTTTGTAAATTAAAGTATTCAAATTGAGCAATTCAAATTCAAATGTCAGTAATTCAAATTCTGTTTCTGGTGGCACATATCTCTGCCCATACCAGTATCCTTACGTTTTCAAAATCACATCAGGATAAGCTAGTATAAAGCTATTTTGCAGTTTTTCTGTGTAGGAAGCAGGCTAATTTACAAGCGGCCAACTAGTGGTCGTTGTGTGTAAATAGCAGCTTCGCATTGTAAAAGAGGCGGCTCTTTTAGTAGGTAAAAAGGCACAGCTGTTCTAGTGTTAAATTAGTTGTTTCTATGAGCTACCTGCTTTATGGAACTGGGTTCTGTTGCGTTTTAGGAGAACCCGTTCCGAGACCGCATCGTGGAGACGTTCTCTGAGGACGGTCAAGGCAACCAGACCTTCAACGACTTTGTCGACATGTTCTCTGCGCTCAGTGAGATGGCCCCAAGAGAACTAAAGACAATATACGCTTTTAAAATCTATGGTGAGTATGTCTCCCTGTCATTTTGGCTGAGAGTGGTTGTTTGTTGTTCTTGAAATTCTCTGCGTTGACATAATTCACATCAGAGCAACATCGTTACTCTACGACATTACCTGGAAAAATGAACAAACAAACCTCTATTTCTCTTGAAGGGAGTTTTGTTTGGCACACGGAGTCTGAACTACAGGCATAACGGGTTTGCGTTTAAAAAAAAAAAAGTACTTTATCACCACAGAGACAAGACGCAGTACCGTAGAGTATAAGGTTTGATTCACTCGTGTTCATTCCATTTAAGACAGATTTCAACACAGACAATTTCATCTGCAAGGCGGACATGGAGCAGATGCTGACCAAGCTGACCAAGGGGGAGCTGACCCCGGAGGAGGTGACCCTGGTGTGTGACAAGGCCCTGGAGGAGGCCGACCTGGACGGGGACAGCAAGCTCTCCTTCTCCGACTTTGAGAACATGATCTCCAAAGCTCCGGACTTTATAAGGTAGTGTTGTGGATTGAATGGATTCTTAGTAGATTGAGTAGAACTTCGAAAGAACAAAGAGCTTAAATCAATTGACTCAAATGAGGCCTTTTATTAAGCAGAGTTACATGAGCGCAGAGAGAAAATAAATCTGCGCCACAAGAATCACATCTCCTACAGGAAGGGAAGGCCTTCCTTAGTGCTCGATTTCCCAGAATGTAGAGAGACCGACTTCAATTCTCAGCATATTTGATATAAAACTACAACAGTAGGCTGCGGTCCTGTTGACCAAACGCCTCGATCGTCTCTCCTGTCAGGACTGTCCTGTGTCGATCCTATGACATCACTGTTTTAGGACAGGATGAATGTGTGTTGTGGGACTTGCGTGAGCTTTCTTACATTGCAAATCTAGTCTAGGGTCTACAGTGTAGGCTATGTTGTTTAGGTAAACCGATGGAAGTTCATCCATGTTGTTTACAAAACCATACATGCAAGGGTTAGAACTGGAAAGCTTTGGAGCGGGAAGGGGGGGGGGGGGGGGGGGCGGCGGGGGTTCTAGAGAATGAACCTCTTTATTCTGCAGCTCTGCATAATACCGCTTTCAGTGAGAGATAAAAATGCAGAAAACCAATAGTGCTTGATCAAAGGCTTTTTACTGCTGACCAATCCATCACAGTATTGTAAATAGTTGTCATTCGGGAGCCCAAATCAGCCGAAAAGAAACTTGCTAGTAAACCCCCCCCCCCCCCCCCCCCATTCCTGACGGCTTGATTTAGCTAGCCAATGATATTGCCCCTTAAATCTGTCAATCACACAGCGCCTGCTTGGAATTGGCTTGAGCCGTTCCTGGCTGAAAGAATGTGTTGCCCGTGGCAACCGGGCCAGCATACCATGACTTTGCATGAGCAGTTGTCTCAGGTAGATACTGTTGCCATAGCAGCATATAGTCTCTTGTTGCCAGAGCTGAGGTGATGCTCTGTTCAGAGAGTAATGAGGGGAGCAAAATGGCAAAATCTAGAAATGTTTGTGATCTGTAATACACAATATTACATTCCTTAGCCTTGGTTTTATGCTTGACCCACACAGCAAACACATCGCTCCTTTCGAAGTGCTTCATGCTGGCTAACGATTTCCCTGTTTGGCAGGGTACAACTTCTACAGGGGAGGCTGGTGGAGGTAGAAATGGGAGGACAGGCTCATTGTAATGCATGGTATGGATGGAATGAACCTTCCTGATTCCGTTCCGTTGCTTTACAACCAGACCATCCTCCGATTTCTACCTCCACCAGCCTCCCCTGAATTCCTATCATCCTGTGCCCACCAAAGCGCAGTCCAAAGTGACATTGGTGATAGTTCACTGGCCAGGCCTTGTAAAATGACATTACAGGGGCTCTATTTCACTTTAAGTAGCGCTATTAGCCGTGTGCTTGCAGGTTACAGCCCTATCATGACTCTGTACCGTGCTCTAATAGTGTCCTCAGGAACAGACTTGCTCCAGAAATGGCTTTTGGAAATCTTGACTGAAAGTCAACCAATTGCTAATTATGTGACAGGCCAGGTGGTCAGCAATTTCTCAGGTCCTTCCATTCATAATAAGACAGGGCTGATGTAGACAATGTACTTTTATTGCTTTTCAAAATGTACGTTACTTTTTATTGTTTAAAATACCATCCACCTGGTAGTTATTAGATAATGATGTGGTAATACTTCTGGTTCTTCTACTAAAATGTAACACCATTGGTAACTATCTGATTACAAATGGTGCCTAGTGTTGCTTGCTATTATGAATCTACATATTTAAAAATAAATTGATTTGTTATTACCGTAATAGTAAGTAAGTAAGTAAAGCTTTATTTATATAGCGCCTTTCGTACATGAAATGCAACTAAAATACTTTTTTTCATATTATGTTCATTGAAATAACAAATAAGTTCTGTAACATCAAATGGCTGTATCTGTTCAAGATTTGTTATTACAGTAACTGTTTGTGACTTACTATGTGTATATGTTACACTTCCAGCACTTTCCACGTACGTATCTGACAAGACACCCCAAGATGGGGTAGAGAAGAAGACGTCAACATGCCTTGGCTTGACCCACTTCCTGGGTTCTCTGATGTAATTACCTGGAGAACATCATGTCACACCTGATGTCACTCTGAGTCTCCAGACAATTGCGGAACCCAGATGATGTCATTTCCTGGAGAACCTGATGTCACACCATTGCGGAACAAAGAACCCAGAACCCAGAACTCAGAACCTGGAACCAGAACCTCAGCCTCACCTTAGCACAGTGCCTGTCCTATGAAACGCTACCAGAGAACGTTCCCCCACGTCTACCGTACTAAGTGGTGTTTGTACCAATGCAACCCCGACGTAACGCTACCAGGAACCAGTTGGCTTTGGTTGCAGGATCACAGACCCCCTGTTTTTGTTTTCACCGAAGCACAGGCCTTTTTGGCCAACTCATGTTCTAAAACAAGTACCAACCGAGACATTTCTAAAAGAGAAAATCATTAATGCATGTTAGTGTTCTCTATAATCAAATTCTAACTACATTAAGATGGACACAGACGGAGACTCTCTTTCTCTCTCTATAATGGAGCAAAATGAAGGGGAAATTATGATGAAGGTGAATGAAATATGGGCTAATTTTGATACCAGTAGTGCTTATACCAGTAGTGCTAAACAATCTATGAGGATTTTACTAGCGGATCTAGTATTTACAGTATTTGCTGATCTTTCCGTTCTTTTAAAGTGACTGTTTTCAATTGTATCCATTGAATGGACACCGGTGAAATGACGATGGTGATGAAAAGGTCTTTTCTGTCTGAAATGCGCCACAGAAAAGAAAGGAAGGATTCCTTAGGACATATAAAAAGCACAGTTTTAGCACCCAGGGCAGAACAGTCAAGAGCTATGCAATCTTTCTTCAAGTGCATGAGTGCAATGTAAAACGCTACTAGCTTTCTTATGGCTCCTCCAGTATTGTGTTACGTACCTGGAGCTTAAACGACAATCATATTTAACTGTTCTCTCATTGATAGAAAGGGCTCTCTCTAATTTCCACCGTTACGTTTCGCTTTGATACTCTTTCCTGCCTCTTAAACTTGGTATTATGGCATAAACTCACTTAAGAGTAAAGTTTTAAGTATTTAATATGATAGAACATTTGGCTAGACTTGAAATAAATGAGTTTTCTGTTGCTTGATGCTCAATGAACCTTCTTTTGAAAGCAATCAACGTTTCTCCTGGCATCTTTCAACCTTGGATAATAACATTTCCCTGCAACATTACCTTAATGTTTAACCTGAAACTTTCTGAAGTTGACGAAAGACAGTAGAATTGAGGAGATTGAGACGTTTCCTGTGTTTGATTGACAAACACACACATATACACACACACACACACACACACACACAGACACACACACCCACACCCACACTTTGGTCTGTTTTGAGTTTATGTGTGAGAGAATGATAATTGGCTTTTTATGCCTACTGTATATCAATGATGATGTGGGTAATGTTGCGCACTGTTTTTTTTAATTATGGGTAGTGTAGTTCCAAGAGAAGAATACATTGTGTTAGCCAGGCCTTGTTAAAGCTCCTATTAATGTCATTAGGAGAAGACATAATCCTAATGCACACTGTAAACGTATCTGCTGTGAGTTATCCATGCGCTCAACCTTCCTGCCTGCGTGAACATTAGAGCAAAGGAAAAGAGATATGACTAGTAAATCTCTCTGAGCTGAAACCTATACTGTCTATAAAAACCAGAGAGGGGGCATCATGTAGCTATAAAACCCATACATCCCCCCTGTAGCCAACCGGTGGGAGGATTAATGGTAATTTGAATAAAAGACAGTAAGCGGTTTTCAACGGTAAGCTCCCCCCTCCTGAAATGGAACGGAATAGATTTATCCTTGGGAGGGTTATGGCACCAACCCGTGGAATTGCTTTTTGAGGATGAAGAGAAATTGGTGACAGGGAACCGTTCCAAACCGTTCTTCCGGTGCTGTGCGGTCACCGGTCGTTAAGCCCAGCCCGGGCCATGTGTGCTCTTAACCTCCTCGTTCTGGTCCTCCCAGGTCCCTTTATGAGAACGCCTGCCTATTGGACATCCGGGGGGCGGGGGGGAGAAGATCACACTGATTGTCCCGCTCTATTAATTGCCAATCCTTTCCTCTTTCTCTCTCCCTCACTTATTCTCTCTCTCTCTCTCTCTCTCTCTCTCTCTCTCTCTCTCTCTCTCTCTCTCTCTCTCTCTCTCTCTCTCACTCGTGCTCTCTTGCTCGATCTCTCTCTTTCTCTCCCTCGCTTTATTTTCTCTCTCACTCTGTCTCTCTCTTTCTCTCACTCGTGCTCTCTCTCGATCTCTCTTTCTCTCTTTCTTTTATTCCATCGTTTGCTCTCTCTCTCTCTCTCTCTCTCTGAGCATCTGCTGGGTTTGGTTTCCAACAGAACACAGCCTTTGTTATAGAGCTCCGTGCTGTAAGGGATACTGCTCGCTGAAGCAGTAAAGCAGCCATAAGGACATTGATTCTAATTAGGCTGCTCGGCATGAGAGAGAGAGCGAGGGAGAGATTGAGAAAGAGAGAAAGTGAGAAAGAGAGCAAAGTGAGTGAGGGAAAGAGAGAGGGAGAAAGAGACTCACAAAAAACAGCATAAAAGCCTGTGACCACACTGCTCTATGTAATGAGAAGCTATTTTCAAAGACCTTTCTATGACCTTTCTATGCTGCTGTGTCCAGAGGTGAGTGCAGCAAAAGGAGGACACGCCTTGTGCACCTCACTCATATCATACAACACATATACATATACATACAACAGACTGACTCATATCATACAACAGACTGACTCATATCATAACCCTAACCCTAACCCATATCATAACAGACTGACTCTAACCCAACAGAGACAGACTGTGTAATAATAATAATAGACTGTGACTTGGAAGGGTGGAAATCCAGGTCATAAAAAAACGTGACCTCAAATGAAACCCTTACTGATTTGGATAGACTTTGTAGATAGACTGTGTGGATGGACTGTAGACGGACTGTGTAGATGGACTGTGTAGATAGACTGTGTAGATGGACTGTGTAGATAGACTGTGTAGATAGACTGTGTAGATAGACTGTGTAGCTGGACTGTGTAGCTGGACTGTGTAGATAGACTGTGTAGATAGACTGTGTAGCTGGACTGTGTAGCTGGACTGTGTAGATAGACTGTGTAGATGGACTGTGTAGATGGACTGTGTAGATGGACTGTGTAGATGGACTGTGTAGATGGACTGTGTAGATGGACTGTGTAGATAGACTGTGTAGATATACTGTGTAGATGGACTAGAAGATGGTAAAGAAAGAGGCATAGTCTCTGAACTGTTCACACAGGGCCCACTCGAGTTTGCCAGAGTGAAGATTGTTATCCTTCTCGGCTGGTGAGAGGGTTCTTGATCCATACGGAACGACTCTTAGCTTCCTGTTTTGGCGTTGGTACAAGATAGGTCCAAGCCCTTGTCCAGAGGCATCAGTGTGGAGTGTGAAGGGCAAGTCAAATTCGGGGCAGGTTAATGCAGGCAGACTGGCTCACATGTCAATCAGTCTCCCAAGGGTGTTTGGGTGTTGCTAAGTCCATTCCACCGGAATCGTCAACTGAGCGCCTTACCTTACCACTATTTTCACGATATCACTTGGAGTAGTGTGTAGATTGGCTTTGCTATTCTCCAGAGGTTCTGTATGAACGGTAATGACTTAAAAATCAAAGAAGTTTGCAAACGTCTCCAACGGTACTGGGCTTTTTGTCTCACAAGGCAAAGACTGCTTCCAGGTCCTTAGGGCCGATCCAAACTCGATCTATAGAGACCAGACGTCCCACGTGCTTCTCTACGGAACAGGTCACATTTGGTTGGCATCAGCTTCACTCTGCGGCATTGAAGGGCTTTCAGAACTCCAGAATCCTTCCATGTGGTCTTTGGACGGCTTGGCGTAATTAGAGGACATCATCCAGGTAAGGAATACAAGGTTTGTCTTGTAGGGTATCTAGATTTGTCTTGTAGGGTATCTAGATTGGTCTTGTAGGGTATCTAGATTGGTCTTGTAGGGTATCTAGATTTGTCTTGTAGGGTATCTAGATTGGTCTTGTAGGGTATCTAGATTGGTCTTGTGGGGTATCTAGCATTTCCTCCAAGCTTCTCTGGAATGCTGCAGGGGCATTGGATAAACCCAACGGGACTCTCAACCATTCAGACAAACCTGAAGGGGTGGTGAAGGAGTGGTGGTGAAGGAGGAGTGGTGAAGGAGTGGTGGAGGAGTGGTGAAGGAGTGGTGAAGGAGTGGTGAAGGAGTGGTGGAGGAGTGGTGAAGGAGTGGTGAAGGAGTGGTGAAGGAGTGGTGAAGGAGTGGTGGAGGAGTGGTGAAGGAGTGGTGGAGGAGTGGTGAAGGAGTGGTGGAGGAGTGGTGAAGGAGAGGTGAAGGAGTGGTGAAGGAGTGGTGAAGGAGTGGTGGAGGAGTGGTGAAGGAGTGGTGAAGGAGTGGTGAAGGAGTGGTGAAGGAGTGGTGGAGGAGTGGTGAAGGAGTGGTGGAGGAGTGGTGGAGGAGTGGTGAAGGAGTGGTGAAGGAGTGGTGAAGGAGTGGTGAATGCGGTCAAGTGTTGTGATCCTTCAGCCATGAACCCTTGGTGGAAAGCTTGCCCTCGGTCCAGGATAGAGAAACAGCTATATCTGCCAAGTGTCCGTGGTGACGTCTTGGATACAAAGACATTGGTACAGTCTGCTGATTCAGAAACCTTTAATGGATGCATAGTCTGAGAGTCCCATTTCTCTTGCTGATGCGTAGGAGGTACAGAGTGCAGAGAAAGGCGACTTGACGATCCACCCTCTAGCCAGCAGGTCTTGGACGTATTCTTTCACCTCCTTGTAGAGTGGCTTCAGATGTGTCTGGACAGGGATGTCATCCTTAAGGTCGGTAATCATCTGTAGGTTATGGACACATGCCATATTGTCATCACAAGGCTGATTGGTGTTGCCCCCGCCTGTTCAAACAAGCCTTTTGTATTCAATGTTATCTGCTACACCAGCGGGCGTGTCAAGTGTAGACGTGTCTGTTGTAGCAGCAACATAAAATTAGAAGGTCGTATGGCATCATTCAGTCAAGTATTTCTTCTTATGCAAAACAAGGTATGAAATTGGGTCTTTAATCAATATGTTAACATTTCCCAGCTTGAGCACGGTGTTTACGTTTTTTAAATTAACAAGAATGATGCCAAGTATAGCACACAGAGCTTGTGCAGAGCTGTTAAAAATAGAAGGAAAAAAAGAAAGAAAAAAAGATACTTTTATCAGATCAGTATTAGATATCAGCCGTTACTCGGAATCAGTATGGACGTGTTATGTGTACAACTTACAACTTCACAGGGCCTCTCTAGTGACATTAATTCTTCAGAGAACACCCTTTGCTGCTTGTGTACTAAGAAAACCCTCTGTGTGTCACGTCCCCTATACACAACCACAACTGTCTCTGTCTTTTATTTACGACACAAGCCTGCAGTAAATAGCCTACTGTAAGCCCCGGGTGAGTGAGCTACAGCTTCCGTTGTGCCTGATGTGGTGATAAAGTCCCCCGGATGATAAACATGTTGTTTCTCTCATAATCTCTGTATTGAGTCTCAACCCTGTTCACATCATGAATCTGCGATCCCAAGGAGCGATGATATTTATGTGCGGATGTGTTTGACGTGGAGATTTGTTGACACATTTGTCTAGCAGGCAGCAGAGGAGCTGTTGTAGGAGGACGGTGTAGCGATGCTGCTGGAGATGGCGTCTTGGCTGGCTCTACCCTCCTTTCCTAATAGCTATTTCTATCTCTCTCAATATTTCCCTGGATGAATAAAGGATGAGGTTAGGAAACAGGCAGTCAATAAGGGGTTTCAAGGAAGCCTCCTTATTTGGTTTACAACAGAAAGCAGGTGGTGCTCCTCAGAAACGGCCCATGTTTGGGTCAGTTGTTGAGATAGACCAGGGACCGATTCCTAGAAGCCTGATTATCTTCTAATGGCGATAATCTTCTAACCGGCGATCATTTCATTTTGCGTTCGGTTCCATCAATGTGGCTCAAATAATTCGCTGCTTGGTTGCTAAGCATGCAACCAATCCTTGCAACCAATCCTTCTGAGTAATTCTGGTCGCGAGCAGACTTACAGGCTGGTTTAGGTAATGCGTGCGTTAGGTAATGCGTGCGTCAATGCGTGCGTCAAAAATGTCTAACAGGCGGAAACTTCAAAAATGTCTAACAGGCGGAAACTACATCCCGAACGACAGTTCCTCAAGTGTCTTTTAGGAAATATTAGTTCCCACTTTTTACGAGATGGATAGATAAATAGTTTGACTGTGTGATAGATAGATCATTTCAGGGTTCGAGTTATGTGGGAGCCAATGGGAGCTGAGCTCCCATAGAGATGGTCTGAGGCTCTCTGAGCTCCCATGAAGGCAGTAAAATCAAAAATCTGTGGGGGTCGCTAATAATACATTACCACAACTATTATTTGATCTAAATGTCAATGTAATGAATATTATTTAATTTATATTATAAATATTGTAAAATAAACACGTTTTTCAAAAGAACTACGCGCACCATTAATCTCCTGTGAATGACAGTATGCCTTTGACTGCCTGCACTTCACCACCAAGACACCATGGGGCGCAGTAGAATATTGTGCAACAGCAAAAGGTTGATTAATCAGCTGTGCGGTAAACCGTTGGAACACACAGTGCACAGCTGATTAATCAATTAAACCAATAGAGTGAGACACCAGTTGCCTTTCAGGAAGTAGTGAGATCGTGCACCGAGCCTATTATTGAGAAGCAAACATTCATTAATTAGCTATACAGGAGTATATACATACAGTAGCTACCATGCCGCCCCAAAAAAGGCCACCGCTGCCTTGTCATCAAGCCTAGAAAATGTCGGGTTTTTATCAAAGAAACCTGCTATGACACCTAACGTTAGCCCTGCTGCTACTACTGTTACTACTACTGCTGCACTACTACTGAGGACTCTGCTACCTACTGAAAACAGACCACTCAGCCTACTGAAAACAGACCACTCAGCCTACTGAAAACAGACCACTCAGCCTACTGAAAACAGACCACTCAGCCTACTGAAAACAGACCACTCAGCCTACTGAAAACAGACCACTTTGGTCTATCTTGTCTCCGTAAAGGTAAGGTGGCTTTTACTTTTTACTAACCTAGTGTACTAACCTAATGTATTTTTCGCTCCTTCTGTATAGCAAAAATAACAAAATGATTGGCCGAGATACATGTGTGACTATCGCTTTTATAGCTGTTGTTTCATGTGGGGCTGTTGATGTGGTGAAATGAGTAGCCTGCAGCTGTAGCGTCAGGATATGTTGGGATTTGAGGATGATGTTTCTGTACCGGTACCGTTTTTAAAGTATCGATTTGTCACCGGTATCGAATAAAACCCAAACTGTACCCAACCCTAACTATATGTTTACATGCCAACTAATTAGCTAATTCATTTCTTTCATTTAGAGCTGAGGGGAGCAACAGAGAGACGGACAACAGGACAGCAACAGAGAGACAGACAACAGGACAGCAACAGAGAGACGGACAACAGGACAGCAACAGAGAGACAGACAACAGGACAGCAACAGAGAGACAGACAACAGGACAGTAACAGAGAGACAACGGGAGAGGAGAGCAATAGAGACAGAACTGAATGCACTGAACCTTTTTTTTATTCTTTGCATTATTAACACTGTTGTGTTATTGTGTTATTAAAGTGTTTAAGTGTTTTATGGTAAAGCATTATGAGTGGTGTGTGTGTGCAGGGTGCTCGTGAGTTGTATATTTTGGGGAGGGGGGAGGCTTGTGTATGGGGGCGGGGGGTCCTCACACAAAGGAGTAGCCTAGTGCCACTGACCACCTTAATCCGCTACTGCCTATAGCTAATTAAAACTTGTAAGTCCCATCGCTGTGTGGGCATGATTCGCGCGTGCATGAGAACATTTCGCACTGTTATTTTGGAGACCCCCACAGAGTTCAGCTTATAACTCGAACCCTGGATCATTTGATATTTTGAAAGTGTGATCGATCGATAGATAGATAGTTTGATTGTGTGATAGATAACTTGATATTTTGAAAGTGTGATAGATAGATAGATAGATAAATTAAAAAGTGAAAAAAATAAATAAAAATAAAATAGGTATGTCTATCAACTTGCATTGGCATCATCACAGTGGTGTGTTTGGTGCAGGGGTTAAGGCAGCCAGCTAGAGGTCCGAAGGTTCACGGATTGAAACTTGAATTTATTTTTTTATTTATTTTTTAACCGAAGCCTTCATGCAAATCGATTTACAATATATATATATATATATATATCTGTCTAAGTGAATCATCTATCCATCAGTAATCATAAGAAAAAATTATCTATGCCAAATCCAGGGTCCAGTTAGAAGAACATTCATTAGAAGTTAGATTCAGACAACGAAATGCAGTAAAAAGTGTGTCAGAAGAGGGATTTGAACCACCGTCTTAAAATGACACATTAACACTATGGCAGTGGTTAATACCACTATGCCATCATGACGATATGACTAAATGTAGCCTGCTGCTGATATCACCACAGTAGTAAATATTCATTTATTAAAATATGAACATATAACAATAACTGGGGCTAGCATGACCTACGCATTTAATCGGTCAGCAATTTCTTGCCAAACCATTTCCCTCGCCTTGTTAATTGCGGCAGTATTGCACTATTTTACATCTTATTTTTCGTCTTCATAAAGATCAATAAGTACGAGTGCTGCGTAGTATCTTGTAGTGTAGTATCTTCATTTCGACAGTTCGACTCTTCGGGGCTCTTTATGTCTGCGTGCACGCGCCCATATCGAGGATTTCTAAGCCGGTGTTCTGTGAACACTCATGACACAAGCCTGATCCTCATTCGAGGGATCACCTGAGGCTTGAATTCCAATCACGAGTTGCCTGAACGTGGCTTTTATTTTTATCGCCGATATACTAATCAACGTTTGTGGAATACCCCCCAGGTGTAGGCAACCTTTTTGATACAAAGGTCCATCTTGTTAACCAGTGTGCCAACCACAATATCAACATTAATTATGACTCAACATCAAACCAAACCAAACAGACCAACAGATCTGCCATTTTATTCCACAACATGAACAAAAAAACATGTAATGCAAAGCCATGGATGTTAAATAAACAGGCCTAAATGTGATCCCTGACCCTGTTTCCCTTTGCTCAGCTCCATTATCTGGGGGTGGTCTCTTTCAGTTGCACACAAGCTTCGGAGTGGTCAGTTGTCAAACGGCTGCGGGAAAGGCTAAGCACGCTCTTCATGTGTGAGAATATCTGCTCACACAGACAGGTTGATCCTAAGACTGTCAGCAAAGCCAGTGCAATGTCCCTGAGACAGCTGAACTTCTCCGGTACAGACATCCATTGTCGCCCCTCCGCAACTTACGCACGCTACGTCAAAACACTGCGCACCCCTTATTCTCTTAAAGGTGTCACCAGTCAGTGTTTTCATCAACCAGTTGCCTAAGCCATTTTTCTGTTTTTTATATGACATTCTGTACATATTCTGAAACTACAGATTGTAAGCAGTGGTGTAGTCTAGTTTCTTCTAGTGGGTATACTGTGATTTCCCCCTCCCAGCCTCATACTCTCCCGTCCCAGAGCTTCCCCGTCCCTTAGCGACACCCCATAAGCACCACCACACTCACTAATGCATACAGTATACATCTACGGTACTCCAGTGTTTCCCCTAGGTTTGCTGCCTTGGGGGGGGGGGCATGGACTGTGGCATGGTCAGGCCGCCGGAAAATGTATTATTGTCGCCAGACCCACAGCATGGGAATACGACACATGCGGATGAGAGACAACATAAAAAAAATAAAAAATAAACACTCTTCCACACTTATTGCTCTTATTGGTTAAGCTGCCTTGGGTTGCTTATGGAAGCAACCCAAGGCAGGGTTGAGATAGAAGAAATATCATATTTTTGTATAATGAAAAACACTTAATACATATTATTGTTATTATTATTATTATATTTAAAAAAAAAATATATTATTATTTTTAAAAATATATTACTGTAAAGTTATGATTCCTTATATTATTCAAACAAGTTTTCACTTGCCTCCTCCCTACATAACCTGCCTCCTCCCTACATAACCTGCCTCCACCCTGCACCCCACCTCCTCCCTACATAACCTGCCTCCACCCTGCACCCCACCTCCTCCCTACATAACCTGCCTCCACCCTGCACCCCACCTCCCCCCTACAGAACCTGCCTCCTCCTTACATAACCTGCCTCCTCCCTACATAACCTGCCTCCTCCTTACATAACCTGCCTCCTCCCTACATAACCTGCCTCCACCCTGCACCCCACCTCCTCCCTACATAACCTGCCTCCACCCTGCACCCCACCTCCTCCCTACATAACCTGCCTCCACCCTGCACCCCACCTCCCCCCTACAGAACCTGCCTCCTCCTTACATAACCTGCCTCCACCCTGCACCCCACCTCCTCCCTACATAACCTGCCTCCACCCTGCACCCCACCTCCCCCCTACAGAACCTGCCTCCTCCTTACATAACCTGCCTCCTCCCTACATAACCTGCCTCCTCCTTACATAACCTGCCTCCTCCTTACATAACCTGCCTCCACCCTGCACCCCACCTCCACCCTACATAACCTGCCTCCTCCCTACATAACCTGCCTCCTCCCTACATAACCTGCCTCCTCCCTACATAACCTGCCTCCACCCTGCACCCCACCTCCTCCCTACATAACCTGCCTCCACCCTGCACCCCACCTGCTCCCTACCTAACCTGCCTCCACCCTGCACCCCACCTCCTCCTTACATAACCTGCCTCCACCCTGCACCCCACCTCCCCCCTACAGAACCTGCCTCCTCCTTACATAACCTGCCTCCTCCTTACATAACCTGCCTCCTCCCTACACCCCACCTGCTCCCTACATAACCTGCCTCCACCCTACATAACCTGCCTCCTCCCTACATAACCTGCCTCCACCCTGCACCCCACCTCCTCCCTACATAACCTGCCTCCACCCTGCACCCCACCTGCTCCCTACATAACCTGCCTCCACCCTGCACCCCACCTCCTCCTTACATAACCTGCCTCCTCCTTACATAACCTGCCTCCACCCTGCACCCCACCTCCTCCCTACATAACCTGCCTCCACCCTGCACCCCACCTCCTCCCTACATAACCTGCCTCCACCCTGCACCCCACCTGCTCCCTACATAACCTGCCTCCACCCTGCACCCCACCTGCTCCCTACATAACCTGCCTCCTCCCTACATAACCTGCCTCCACCCTACATAACCTGCCTCCACCCTACATAACCTGCCTCCTCCCTACATAACCTGCCTCCACCCTGCACCCCACCTCCTCCCTACATAACCTGCCTCCACCCTGCACCCCACCTCCTCCCTACATAACCTGCCTCCTCCTTACATAACCTGCCTCCTCCCTACACCCCACAATGACTACTGTAGCTGAAGCACGGATGACTGATTCAACTCTCACCTTTAACCTGCTGACAATGTAAAGTAGTGTTATAGCTAACTAGGTAGCAGTGGGGATTAATCACCCAATCCATTGCATTGCAGTATTTTGGCTTGACTAGCATGTTTGTGTTGTGATTTTCAACAACGTTGAAATGTATGTTTCAAAATAAAGGTCTGAACCTTTTGATTGGTTGCCGACATGTGGACCAAAACACTAGACCATGTAATTGTGTTTCCTGCTGATTGAGCATTAACATATCTACTCAATCTACTTCATAGCTTTCAGACAGATGGAGATCAAATCCTCCCCCACCCCTGCCCTACCTCTTTATCACCCTGCTCACTGTGCTGAGGAGAGAACTATAGTCTTTAAAATATTTCATATTCAGGGATAAAGGCAAGTCATTTCTGGCTGACATTCACCTCCTGTCAGGACCATTAGCTAATGCACAGTATTACACCAATATCTACATCAATGAACCATACCTCATTAAACCTGAACTGTTGATGACCGAATGGCAAGTTCAGAAGCAGAACAAACTATCTAATGGTGCTTCTCCACGGTCACTTCTGGCATTGGTGAGCCTCAGTCTTTCGCTCACGTTGAAATTGCATAAATCACTACGTTGACGTGGTTTTCTACGTACGACACGGGTAAGATCAAATTTGATCCAAAGTACTTTCTATAAATGAGGCCCCAGATGCTGGCGGAACACTGTGAAGCTAGTCAGACAGATGGTCTAGTAAAGCTCAGGTGAGGTGATGTGAAGCATAAGAAAAAACATAGATCTAGATATATAGATATGCCAGCTGATTTCCTGTCATATAATAATGATGTGGCGTGTAGATGAATAACTCTGCAGTAGAAAAAAACGTCATGGAAGGTATCTACGAGTTGACAGTGCACATCATGGTGAGACGTGGTCTCTGAACGTGACAAGCTCTAACGTATGGTACGGTTCTTCTTGTACACTGTTCCACGGGGCTGAGGAATGGACTCATCACTCAAAGCGTTTCACATGTCGTGACGTTAGAATTACAAGGTTCTATCTCCATTTTTGTCAAAATTTAGTTTTTTTACATAATCTGATCCATTAGGTGTTTATTAATGCCTGTGTGGTGTTATTTTTTAAATGTTGACATTTTTGAGTTAGTAATTCATAAAATACAAAGGTTCCATCTCACAAAACATAATGGAATGTAAAAACTTTGACGCTCAATATCTCTGAACTACCCTAAACGGAGATAGAACCTTATAATTCTAAGCTCACGATGTGTTCCGCTCCGGGTTGAGGAGATGAACGGAACCTGAAGGAGACTGTCGTTGGGAAGGAAGAGGGGAGTGATCTACCTGCTGGGCTGCCTGTAGTCAACTATACAAAGCACATTTATCTCTCCCTGTCTCTTTCTCTATCTCTCTCTCCCTCTCTGTACTCAAGACCTCCTTTCTCACATCAAATCAAATAAAAGAGGATACATGTAGTAAAGTACATACAGTGTTTAATAAGTATTTTCTAGTAGAACAGTTTTTTTTTGTACTTTAAATATAATAACTTTAAATAAAGAATGAGCTAAATGTTGGTTCTTTAGTTGCTCATGTAGTGCAGTCATTTCTTCTTGTGCTCTGGGAAAAATCTTCTCCATTTGATGTTCTGCAAAGAGCAATAGAAGTCAACGTCATATCATTTCTGTCACATTGTGATTGGGATGTTGTGTTAGCGATTTAACTGTAGTGACTCAAGGTGTTTGCAGTTCAACTTGCCTTTCTGCCCCAAGTGGAATCTGCTGGTTTGTGCTTCAGTTCTTCCAGCATCTCATAGGTGTTGCCCTGGGTGGCGGCGGTGCCTTGTGGGTCTTTCAAGCCACCGTACCCTGGGATCTGCTCATAGGTGTTATCAGCAAAGTGTTGACCAGGAGGGGGCGTCTGTGGGACCTCTGCGTACATGCTGTCCTCTTGCTGGGGGACGGGGTTAGTAGAGCTCCAACCAGGGTCACCTTGTGCTCTCAGGTCTTGGCTCCTCAGTGGTCTCCAGGGTCCGTCCTGGTCCTCGCACAGCCCAGCGGAGCTCTGGTAGAGCGGGTTGGACCTCAGCCCGTCCGGCCTGTTTCCGGGGAGGCCCAGGCTAGAGCTGGAGGGACGTCTGGGGGGGTTGTCCCTGGGGTCTTGCAGGGAGTAGGTGTGACAGGTGACCCTCTTGGGGGGGTTTGGGGAGCGAGAGTGGGAGGAGGCGGCGGGGGTGTGACTGTGAGAGGGTCCGCTCAGCCTGTTCGAGTACTCGTTCTCCGCGCTGTCGTCCAATCTCGGTAACGATCTGCTCCTGCTGTCCCCCCCCAGGGCCAACTCAGAGTACATTACCCCCCCTGATGGTGGAGCGAGGCAACTCACGCCCCCCCGGGGATGATTATTGGGGACCACGTCGTTCAGTGTCCAGGGGTCTTCTCCTCTTCTTCTCTGGTCCACCGCGGCTCTGCTGAGACTCCCGGCGCACGGCGGCGGTCTCTCTACGTTGAGTTGCTCCGCGTACGCGTGGGTGTGTGTCGGTGGTGTGTGGGTCTGTGCGTGCGTGTGTGTGTATTGAGTGTGACCGCCGTGTGGCGCGCTCTTGTCACGGAAGGTTTCACTCAGGGAGTGACTCAGGGGTAAGCCTCTCCTCGGTACGGGGGGCACCACCTGCTACAGACAGAAACAGAAAATACACCATGACAATACGTACTGTCGCTGGGGGGAATTCATTAACACCAGAACAGCCGTGTCTTTTTTACCTACTGAAAGAGCCAAATGACCCCCTCTTTACAATGCTCAAGCTGCTATTTTCACACAACGACCACTAGTTGGACGCTTGTAAATTAGCCTGCTTCCTACCAGTGATGCCGGTAACGCGATACTAAGTATCGCGATACTCTAATCTGATTACTTTTCCCAGTAACGACTATTCTATCGCGATACTATTTCCAAATCAGTAATCTGATTAAAGTTACTTATTCGAGTGACTGTGCGTTACTATTGCGTTACTACCTCATAACTTAGGCTAAATGCAGTATTTCTTTGTAATGTTCGATAGTAAACAAACATTTATTGCTTTTCTCGCGTCTTGGGGAGTGACGTCAGTGATCACGTTTTCAACACGAGGTGCAGCAGAATCGCTCACGTGTATCACCACGCTGATTGCACAGTGTAAACAGAAGCGTATAATGGAGCGAGAACAGAGATATGCGTTAAATAGCTGGAAATATAGGGATTATTTTGAGTTTGTGTCAGCAAAGGATGACAAGAACATAAATGTTCGTTGTACACTCTGTGCTGGCAAGAAAATATTGTCCTGTGGTAAAAGCCTGAATGGTCAGGGTAGGTTTTAGGTTTTGTGAAACCCCTCCTTGCTAGTTACTGTTAAGGGGAGGCTACCCCCCCTAGACTTTGCCAATAGGCAAAAAAAGAAAGAAAATAGATATCACTATGAACACATTCCCAGTTTGTTATGTACATAAAAACTATGAAAAAATGTATTGCAAGTTTTCTGAATTTATTATTGTTTATGTTTATTATGCAAATTAGATGCTAATTGGACCCAAATCTCCAGGATCACTCACACCATCATATTTGTCAAATTTTTTTTTTTTTTTTTTATTTATGTTGACACATAAGAAAACAAACTTTGCACACAGCAGATTGTGTCTATGTCCTCGTATCAGCCCATACATCAGGAAATACTGTCCATAGTCATAAAAAAATCTATTTTCGCCATGGTTTTGGTATAAAATGTACTATAAACAGGGCTATGAATGATATATCATCAAACTCTTGTGTGCAGAGAAGCAGAATATGGATAGGAAGAAATGTGGAAAGTTTGGTCTGTTTTGGTGCAAGGAAAATCCTTGTGTGTGGACAAGTGTGTGGACAAACACATAAAAACAAATTTTCGGGAAAACAGACTCAAAGTTTTGTATTGTGAAATATGAAACATTTTTATTTGAAACTGCTATTCACAAACACAAAACCTAATCAAACCATTAGCAATAAACATCCTAAACACCTGACTGATAACTGAATAACATAAACTGAACAGAAATGCACACAGGCTACAAATAGTGGCTGTTATGGAATAGAAAGTGTCTCCCTCTCTCACAAACCTCTGGCACCACCATGTAATCAGCACACAGAACTACAGCCAGCCAGCCAGCCACACACACACACACACACACACACACACACACACACACACACACACACACACACACACACACACACACACACACACACACACACACACACACACACACACACACACACTTGTGTCAAGCCTAGTTACAGAACCTGGTACTGGTGTGTGAGCACATCTGCCTCTCCTGTGTGTGAGAGAGGGACAGAACCTGGTACTGGCGCCGCAACCGAGTCGGGGCTCGGATATGTGTTCGGCGGGCCCGAGCCGATTCAGGAAATATTAGAACGGCGTCTGTGGCTCGTACGGTTGCGACGCAGCGGTACTTTGACCTGAAGTGCCTAGGCCGAGAAGCCTGAATTTGAGTTATTTTTAAATGCTTTTCGGTCAGCGCGGCCGTTCCGAGGCGCAGAGACGCACCGTTTTCGACGAGGTCATTCGTAAGGGGCTTGGCACCCGTACTCTGTCGAGTTTTTTCTGCTAGGCGCGACCGAAGATGTTCGACATTTGTGAAAACCAGACCTCTAGCTCACTCAGGAGGGGAGTTATGAATTCTGGCCACAGGAGGCCATACAATGGGCTAGAGACTTGAAATCACTTTTGTCTGAAAGCTGGCATCCCACTGATGGTGTGTGTCTTTTTCTGTTCCCCTGGCTACATAGGAAGTGTCCCAAAGGTGAGCCTAAAGTTCAGGAGGTCGCCAATGTTAAACGGCTGAGTGGGGAGGGGTAGTGAGTGACTAAATTGAGTGCTGTTTGGTGATACATTGGGCTAGAGATCTGAAATCACTTTTGGCTGAAAGCTGGCATCCCACTGATGGTGTGTGTCTTTTTCTGTTCCCCTGGCTACATAGGAAGTGTCCCAAAAGTGAGCCTAAAGTTCAGGAGGTCGCCAATGTTAAACGGTGGGTCACAGTGATTGACTAAATTGAGCGCTGTTTGGTGATACATTGGGCTAGAGACTTGAAATCACTTTTGTCTGAAAGCTGGCATCCCACTGATGGTGTGTGTCTTTTTCTGTTCCCCTGGCTACATAGGAAGTGTCCCAAAAGTGTCCCTAAAGTTCAGTAGGTCGCCAATGTTAAACGGCTGAGTGGAGAGGCTAGTTCCGCCTTCCGCGTCACATGGGACACGACAACCAATCACATTCGAGAATTTTCGCATCAACCAATAGAATCGCGTATTCTAAAAGAATGCAACCTATCTATTTTAGTGATTGGTTGCTGATACAAGGGGCGTTGTAAATTTTGGAAGCGGCCATTTTGAGCACAAGAAACACATCTTTCAAACAAGGCCAGGCTTGATGTATTTCAGACAGCAGCCGTTTCGGTAACGCTGTGCGTAAACTACTAACTTTTGGCGAATTTATGAGGATTTTACGGACGCATGCACCACAATCAAGTAAAATAAACAACCAAATGTGTTTTTGTCGACGTTGTATTGTCACTAATATGAAAGAAAACATGTTTAGGAGGCAAAAGAGCAACTCATCTCAAAATCGGGGAAAAATGGGAAATTGCGTTTTGAGGGGGGTAGCCCCACTTAAATAAAGATTATATTTATTTTATTGTTTAAAAACAAGTATTTATGTTGGGTGAGGCAAAGAAAGACTCTTTATTTTGTTGTTTTAAGTTATTGTTTAAAGTTTAATTATGTAATTTAAGTTACTGTTAAAATAAAGTGAGTTTTGGCAAAACCAGTTTTCATTTTTATGTTGCGGGTGGGGGGGGGGGGGGGGGGGGGTCGGGTGCCTAGGCAGCTGCCAATAGTAACTAAAAAAGTAACTAGTAATCTAACTTAGTTACTTTTAAAATCAAGTAATCAGTAAAGTAACTAGATTACTTTTTAAAGGAGTAATCAGTAATCAGTAATCAGAATACTTTTTCAAAGTAACTGTGGCAACACTGCTTCCTACACAGAAAAAGGGCAAAATAGCTTGATACTAGCTTATCCTGATGTGATTTTTGAAAATGTAAGGATACTGGGTGGTAGAACGCACATATCTAGGAAGCCATGAAAGGAGGGTCCTGAACATTTTCTTTACTCACAGGGGTCAAAATGACCCCTCATGGCTGTTCTACTGTTAAGGTTAAAGGTGATAGGTGAAAGGCTATCTCCAGGCCTGAATACTGTACTAGGAGTGTGGGCAGTGGAGGTTGGCGGAGGGAGAGTGTTCCAATGAAACCGTCCTCTGGTTCCTCTCTCTACCAGCCTCCCCTGGAGTACTCTGTACCTACCATGACTCTGTACCACCATGACTCTGTACCCACCATGACTCTGTACCACCATGACTCTGTACCCACCATGACTCTGTACCTACCATGACTCTGTACCTACCATGACTCTGTACCCACCATGACTCTGTACCACCATGACTCTGTACCCACCATGACTCTGTACCTACCATGACTCTGTACCTACCATGACTCTGTACCCACCATGACTCTGTACCACCATGACTCTGTACCCACCATGACTCTGTACCCACCATGACTCTGTACCTACCATGACTCTGTACCATGACTCTATATTGTATAGTATAGTGGATAGTGTACATAGCCTTTATTTATGTAAACCAGCTCCTTCCCTTCTTGTGTTTTTTTTTCTTTTTTTTTTCTTTCCTAGCACCAGGGGAGCCACCCCTCCTAAATTTCGTTGTTTGGTACCTGTACTATAGCAATGACAATAAAGACCATTCATTCATTCATTCATTCATTCTGTACCCACCATGACTCTGTACCATGACTCTGTACCTACCATGACTCTGTACCTACCATGACTCTGTACCTACCATGACTCTGTACCTACCATGACTCTGTACCCACCATGAATCTGTACCCACCATGACTCTGTACCCACCATGACTCTGTACCATGACTCTGTACCCACCATGACTCTGTACCCACCATGACTCTGTACCCACCATGACTCTGTACCCACCATGACTCTGTACCCACCATGACTCTGTACCCACCATGACTCTGTACCATGACTCTGTACCTACCATGACTCTGTACCCACCATGACTCTGTACCCACCATGACTCTGTACCATGACCATGACTCTGTACCTACCATGACTCTGTACCTACCATGACTCTGTACCTACCATGACTCTGTACCATGACTCTGTACCCACCATGACTCTGTACCTACCATGACTCTGTACCCACCATGAATCTGTACCCACCATGACTCTGTACTTACCATGACTCTGTACCTACCATGACTCTGTACCCACCATGACTCTGTACCCACCATGACTCTGTACCCACCATGACTCTGTACCCACCATGACTCTGTACCTACCATGACTCTGTACCCACCATGAATCTGTACCCGAATCTGTACCCGAATCTGTACCCGTATCGAGAGTGGGAGGTGCCAGTTGAAGACTGTCCCGACCTGTCCTGTCTCGTCCTGTTTGTCCTGTTGCGTTTCCCGTAGTTGTTTTTCCGGGTTCAGAGCACGCTGGTGTCCGCGTTGTGACTGCCGCTTCTGTTTCCCGGTCCTGTCTCCTGTCTTTTTGTATCCTGTCTTTTTGTATCCTGTCCTGTCTTTTTGTATCCTGTCTTTTTGTATCCTGTCTTATCCTTTTTGTATCCTGTCCCGCCGACCTCCGCTGCCTTCCCCCCGCCATCTCCCGCCTCTCACCGCCTTCACTACCGGACTGCAATACTCACCGCCTTCACTACCGGACTGCAGTACTCACCGCCTTCACTACCGGACTGCAGTACTCACCGCCTCACCGTTCCTGTCCCCCGGCTCTGTGTTGCCGACCGACCCGCTGCGCGCCGCTCTCAGACATCGCTGGCCTGGCCGTGCTGTGCTACTACCCTCGTCCCGGGAGGTAGCCACCGCTCCCTCCCCAGTTCGGGGGTTGCCATCTCCGCAGGTGAGTGTCGGTCCTTCCCAGCCTTCACTCACTGCTGCGCGACTTGGTCGCTGGCATGGCACGGCTAGGCTGGCCGGCCGCGCGGGTTCGGTCCCAGGCTGGCAATACAGATGACAACGGCAACGGCGGCACTGCGCTGTCGCTCTGGTTCACTGCCTGTCGTCTTGCCCTGGACTCCCGGCCATCTCACCTGCCCCCCACCTCCCCCTGCCCTTCTCTCGTCTCACCTACACTCACTGAACCACAACCATCGCCTCACTGCTGCTGCTGCCACCAAGGCAGGCATTCTCCGCTGCCGCCGCCACATCCATCGAGGCTCCCAGCAACATCAACACCGGACTCTACACCACCCCCACCCCCTCCCCGTTCGCTGACTCTGTGTTCCATGTTACTTGTTGTTGTTACTTGTTGTTTTTGTGTCTCCCCATGTGTTTCCTATATTGTCAGCGTCTTTGAGCCTTGGAAAAGCGCTATATAAATTTAATAAATTATTATTATTATTATTATTACCCACCATGACTCTGTACTTACCATGACTCTGTACCTACCATGACTCTGTACCTACCATGACTCTGTACCCACCATGACTCTGTACCCACCATGACTCTGTACCCACCATGAATCTGTACCATGACTGTACCCACCATGAATCTGTACCTACCATGACTCTGTACCCACCATGACTCTGTACCTACCATGACTCTGTACCATGACTCTGTACCATGACTCTGTACCTACCATGACTCTGTACCATGACTCTGTACCTACCATGACTCTGTACCTACCATGACTATGTACCTACCATGACTCTGTACCTACCATGACTCTGTACCACCATGACTCTGTACTTACCATGACTATGTACCTACCATGACTCTGTACCCACCATGACTCTGTACCACCTTGACTCTGTACCTACCATGACTCTGTACCACCATGACTCTGTACCACCTTGACTCTGTACCTACCATGACTCTGTACCCACCATGACTCTGTACCCACCATGACTCTGTACCCACCATGACTCTGTACCCACCATGACTCTGTACCACCTTGACTCTGTACCACCTTGACTCTGTACCTACCATGACTCTGTACCACCTTGACTCTGTACCTACCATGACTCTGTACCCACCATGACTCTGTACCTACCATGACTCTGTACCTACCATGACTCTGTACCATGACTCTGTACCTACCATGACTCTGTACCATGACTCTGTACCATGACTCTGTACCCACCATGACGCTGTACTTACCATGACTCTGTACCACCATGACTCTGTACCCACCATGACTCTGTACCCACCATGACTCTGTACCCACCATGACTCTGTACCCACCATGACTCTGTACCTACCATTACACTGTACATACCATGACTCTGTACCATGACTCTGTACCTACCATGACTCTGTACCATGACTCTGTACCATGACTCTGTACCATGACTCTGTACCTACCATGACTCTGTACCACCATGACTCTGTACCTACCATGACTCTGTACCCACCATGACTCTGTACCTACCATGACTCTGTAATATGACTCTGTACCTACCATGACTCTGTACCACCATGACTCTGTACCCACCATGACTCTGTACCTACCATGACTCTGTACCTACCATGACTCTGTACCCACCATGACTCTGTACCTACCATGACTCTGTAATATGACTCTGTACCTACCATGACTCTGTACCACCATGACTCTGTACCACCATGACTCTGTACCATGACTCTGTACCACCATGACTCTGTACCCACCATGACTCTGTACCATGACTCTGTACCTACCATTACACTGTACCACCATGACTCTGTACCATGACTCTGTACCCACCATGACTCTGTACCACCATGACTCTGTACCTACCATGACTCTGTACCACCATGACTCTGTACCATGACTCTGTACCTACCATGACTCTGTACCATGACTCTGTACCCACCATGACTCTGTACCTACCATGACTCTGTACCTACCATGACTCTGTACCTACCATGACTCTGTACCTACCATGACTCTGTACCTACCATGACTCTGTACCCACCATGACTCTGTACCTACCATGACTCTGTACCTACCATGACTCTGTACCACCATGACTCTGTACCCACCATGACTCTGTACCATGACTCTGTACCATGACTCTGTACCACCATGACTCTGTACCATGACTCTGTACCATGACTCTGTACCACCATGACTCTGTACCCACCATGACTCTGTACCTACCATGACTCTGTACCTACCATGACTCTGTACCTACCATGACTCTGTACCTACCATGACTCTGTACCCATCATGACTCTGTACCTACCATGACTCTGTACCTACCATGACTCTGTACCCACCATGACTCTGTACCTACCATGACTCTGTACCACCATGACTCTGTACCACCATGACTCTGTACCACCATGACTCTGTACCATGACTCTGTACCACCATGACTCTGTACCCACCATGACTCTGTACCATGACTCTGTACCCACCATGACTCTGTACCCACCATGACTCTGTACCTACCATGACTCTGTACCCACCATGACTCTGTACCCACCATGACTCTGTACCTACCATGACTCTGTACCTACCATGACTCTGTACCTACCATGACTCTGTACCTACCATGACTCTGTACCCACCATGACTCTGTACCATGACTCTGTACCTACCATGACTCTGTACCATGACTCTGTACCTACCATGACTCTGTACCCACCATGACCTTGTACCCACCATGACTCTGTACCCACCATGACTCTGTACTCACCATGACTCTGTACCATGACTCTGTACCCACCATGACTCTGTACCCACCATGACTCTGTACCCACCATGACTCTGTATCTACCATGATCTCGCTAGGGGTTTTAAAAGGACACAGCAGATGATACTGTAGGAGTCAGTCGTACCGTACCTGTGGGAGGGATTTCCTGCCAAACGAGGACGTTCCTGTCAGCTTCCTGTTATTGCTCTTGGGAGGAAGTGCAGGGGGGCCATCTGTTGTTGGGACGTGGCTCTGCTGGTCTCTCTGCTGGTCGTATAGGTTCCTCAGCGCCAACACACTCACCCCCGGATTCTCCTTGGCTTCACACTTGACCACATCGTACAGCTCACCTGTGCTAGGCTAAACACAGAATGAACCAGTCATTCACCTGTGTTAGGATACACTATGAACCAGTCATTCACCTGTGTTAGGATACACTATGAACCAGTCATTCACCTGTGTTAGGATACTGTATGAACCAGTCATTCACCTGCGTTAGGATACACTATGAACCAGTCATTCACCTGTGTTAGGATACACTATGAACCAGTCACTCACCTGCGCTAGGCTTTACAAATGTGTACATACAGTATTATAAACCCAAGACGGACAAGACGTTACTACTTTAACCAAAGGCCATAAACAAGGGGAGGAGAGGCAGTGATAGCGTTTTGGGAATAGTATAGTATTTACATCCTAATAAAGCACTGACTATCAGTGTTGCCACAGTTACTTTGAAAAAGTATTCTGATTACTGATTACTGATTACTCCTTTAAAAAGTAATCTAGTTACTTTACTGATTACTTGATTTTAAAAGTAACTAAGTTAGATTACTAGTTACTTTTTTTGTTACTATTGGCAGCTGCCTAGGCACCCGACCCCCCCCCCCCCCGCAACATAAAAATGAAAACTGCTTTTACCACAGGACAATATTTTCTTGCCAGCACAGAGTGTACAACGAACATTTATGTTCTTGTCATCCTTTGCTGACACAAACTCAAAATAATCCTTATATTTCCAGCTATTTAACGCATATCTCTGTTCTCGCTCCATTGTGTAGGCTACGCTTCTGTTTACACTGTGCAATCAGCGTGGTGATACACGTGAGCGATTCTGCTGCAACCTCGTGTTGAAAACGTGAGCACTGACGTCACTCCCCAAGACGCGAGAAAAGCAAACAAATGTTTGTTTATTATCGAACATTACAAAGAAATACTGCATTTAGCCTAAGTTATGAGGTAGTAACGCAATAGTAACGCACAGTCACTTTAATAAGTAACTTTAATCCGATTACTGATTTGGAAATAGTATCGCGTTACAATACTCGTTACTGAAAAAAGTATTCAGATTAGAGTAACGCGTTACTTAGTAACGCGTTACCGGCATCACTGCTGACTATGGACCATAATGTGTACGTAAGGTCGTATGAACAAGGCCCAGAGCATGCCTGACCATAATGTGACCCGGTCTGGTCATTTGGGCGGCAAGTCAGCAACCAATCAAAATATTCCGACTTTTATTTTGAAACACGGACAGTTCAACGTTGATGGAAATATACAAAAGCAACATACACTCGCTAGTCAAGCCAAAATAGTGTAAGGCAATGGATTCGGTAAGTAATCCCCACTGCTACCTAGCTAACTATAACACTACTTGACATTGTCCCCAAAACAAGCTGTGTCAGTTGATTAGCGAGCGTGTCGTTTTTTTGAACAACGCTGAAATGTGTTGACATTTTTCGAAAGAAAAGTCGGAACATTAAATCAGATGCCGACTTGCGGACCAATTGACCAGACCGTGTCACAGATGCCCAAAGTATCTCATAGCCTGAAGGGCCACAGAGGGTTTCTTGATTAGGTCAGGTGGTCAAGAAAAACTCCTGGCCCTATGTGTAGAAATGTATTCCTCTGGAAGTTGCAAATCATACGTTTAACTGGACAATCTGGAATTGGACATTTAAATGAATCTTATAGACCCGTTGATCCTTGAAGAATATAACTTATGAACGTCTCAGGAGCTTAATTCTGTCCTACTCCGCCAGAACCCAAAATGCAAGCTTGCTTTACTCCATTGTTAGCGAATTCACACTGTATGAAACATGGACAGCGGCTGGTCAGTCCTTGCATCTATACGACCGTCTATGAATTTGAGAGTGGTTAATTTACCTCACCACAGCAGGAAGTGAGGTACTCGTTAAAGGGCTGGATGGGGCAGGCTTTGTAATGCTCTATCAGGTTTGGCAGGCTGAGATGGGTCTGGGAGTCTCCTGAGACCATGAAGAGACCGGACGGATTCTGGTTGATGACAAAATGGCGGCAGCGGTCCTGTCCTCTATGGGGACAAAACACAGTGAGACAGAGGAGTGAGACGCCAACGCCATTGGCGACAACAACTCTACAACTCTACAACAAGTCTACAACAACTCTACAACAACTCTACAACAAGTCTACAACAACTTTACAACTCTACAACTCTACAACAACTCTACAACAAGTCTACAACAACTCTACAACAACTCTACAACAAGTCTACAACAACTTTACAACAACTCTACAACAAGTCTACAACAACTCTACAACAGCTCTACAACAACTCTACAACAGCTCTACAACAACTCTACAACAACTCTACAACAACTCTACAACAACTCTACAACACCTCTACAACACCTCTACAACAACTCTACAACAAGTCTACAACAACTCTACAACAGCTCTACAACAACTCTACAACAACTCTACAACACCTCTAAAACGACTCTACAACAACTCTACAACACCTCTACAACACCTCTACAACAACTCTACAACAAGTCTACAACAACTCTACAACAGCTCTACAACACCTCTACAACAAGTCTACAACAGCTCTACAACACCTCTACAACACCTCTACAACACCTCTACAACAACTCTACAACAGCTCTACAACAACTCTACAACAACTCTACAACAAGTCTACAACAGCTCTACAACACCTCTACAACACCTCTACAACAACTCTACAACAACTCTACAACAACTCTACAACACCTCTACAACAAGTCTACAACAGCTCTACAACACCTCTACAACACCTCTACAACACCTCTACAACAACTCTACAACAGCTCTACAACAACTCTACAACAGCTCTACAACAACTCTACAACAACTCTACAACAACTCTACAACAAGTCTACAACAGCTCTACAACACCTCTACAACACCTCTACAACAACTCTACAACAACTCTACAACAACTCTAAAACGACTCTACAACAACTCTACAACACCTCTACAACACCTCTACAACAACTCTACAACAACTCTCGGCACATCTGGCTACCGAGTGGGGAACAATCACATCACGTCACTTCCTGTTTTCCCCAGTAATGAGTTCAGAGTGATTATCCTCAGTATCCTGGAGGTTCAAGGTTCTATTGTTGAATGCAGGAGAGGTTGGTGGAGGTAGATATCCCAGGACGGGCTCATTAGAATCCATGGAACAGAATCCATCCGTAGGGAATGCTGCTTCCGTGTGTTACAATGAGCCTGTCATCTGTCTTCTACCTCCACCAGCCTCCCTTGGTTGAATGTTGCGGAACCTTTTGCCTCTTTCTATAGGCCTTTTCGGTTGTTAAGTCGTGACGTGTTTCCGGGTCCAAAGTTGGCTGAGGCGCTGACAAATATGGGAAAAACGGGAAAGTGCTGTGTCCCTTGTTGTATGAATAGATCCGCGGTACTCTGGTGCGGGGAATTTCTGGTTTGGACCCGGAAATTGCTAAACGTCATGTTTGACGTCAGACTTAACAACCGAATCCTCTGACTTCTACCACCAGCCTCTCTTGGTTGAATGTTGCGGAACCTTTTGCCTCTCTATATAGGCCTATAGAATGTACTGTATTTAGCCTGTTGTAAGCCGTTGTGAATCCACTCACTTGTATGACAGAATGTAGCCGACAGCTTTGTCACTGAGGCGGATGAGAAAGCAGCCCAGAGTCTTATCTCTCAGCTGATCCTCCGCGTCCCTGAGAGAGAGAGGAAGAGGGCAGAGGATACAGGACAGTAGCTCTTTGTCTCACATTGTTTCCCTCTAATTTTTCTTTCTCTCTGGGAGGTCAATAAGGGTGTAGTCAATCCCAGTGAGAACAGGGAGGCACACACAAACACACATGTGCGCACACACAAGCACACACACACACACGCACACACACACAAACCAACACCCATCCACACACACACACACACACACACACACACACACACACAAACCAACACCCACCCACACACACACACACACAAATATATATACACACACAGACATACACAGTCGCATGCACACGCACACACCCACACATACATACACACACACACACCGCTACAGTAAATATACACTGCTGAATCAACACACATTTTACAAACATAAACACCAAATAATTTCAGAACCCTGAAATATGACCTAAAAGCATTGCTAATCTTTATTCTAAACACTAAAAAGCTAACTAGGGGATGAAGATACATCTAATCCAGGGGAGGCTGGTGGGTGGAGGTAGAAAGACGGGCATTGTATGCATGGAACGGGATGAGGAACAGTATCAAACATGTCATGCATATCACCCTCGTCCCCCTCCACACCCCCTCCCGTTGCCTCCGGTCTGACGACCAAACCACCCTCAAGACCACCAGGACCAAGCTCCGGACCTGGGGTGATGGGGCCTTTTCAGCCGCATCCCTGTCCCTCTGGAACGCCCTCCCCAACCACATCAGACAGGCCAACACCCTCCCAACATTTAAACAGGCCCTCAAAACCCACCTCTTCAAGTTCGCCTTCACCAGTTAACCCTCTCCCCCTCCCCTTCCCATGTGTCCCCAGCACTATCTTAATTAGGCCCCTATACTTTCTTCTATTTACCTTTTGTTTCTTTTTATTATTACTACTTGATTACTACTTTTCAGTTTGTAAAGCGTCAATGAGTGTCTAGAAAAGAGCTAATGTATTATTATTATTATTATTACAATGAGCCTGTCCTCCGATTCCTACCTCCACCAGCCTCCCCCTGTCCAGTCTTATCTTCTTATCTTGCAGGGCCGGCCCCTGGCATAGGCGGTCTATGCGGTCGCTTAGGGCCACAACTGCTAGAGGGGGGCCTCAAGCTACCACCCGTCAATCAACCAAGCTACCACCTGTCAATCAACCAAGCTACCACCCGTCAATCAACCAAGCTACCACCCGTCAATCAACCAAGCTACCACCCGTCAATCAACCAAGCTACCACCTGTCAATCATCCAAGCTACCACCTATCAATCAACCAAGCTACCACCCGTCAATCAACCAAGCGACCACCTGTCAATCAACCAAGCTGAAGGAGCCTACCCTCTCTGAGGAGCCTACCTCCTCTGAGGAGCCTACCCTCTCTGAGGAGCCTACCTTCTCTGAGGAGCCTACCTACCCTCTCTGAGGAGCCTACCTTCTCTGAGGAGCCTACCTACCTTCTCTGAGGAGCCTACCTACCCTCTCTGAGGAGCCTACCTACCCTCTCTGAGGAGCCTACCTACCCTCTCTGAGGAGCCTACCCTCTCTGAGGAGCCTACCTACCTTCTCTGAGGAGCCTACCTACCCTCTCTGAGGAGCCTACCTACCCTCTCTGAGGAGCCTACCCTCTCTGAGGAGCCTACCTACCCTCTCTGAGGAGCCTACCCTCTCTGAGGAGCCTACCTACCCTCTCTGAGGAGCCTACCTACCCTCTCTGAGGAGCCTACCTACCCTCTCTGAGGAGCCTACCTACTCTCTCTGAGGAGCCTACCTACCCTCTCTGAGGAGCCTACCTACCCTCTCTGAGGAGCATACCCTCTCTGAGGAGCCTACCTACCCTCTCTGAGGAGCCTACCTACCCTCTCTGAGGAGCCTACCTACCCTCTCTGAGGAGCCTACCTTCTCTGAGGAGCCTACCTTCTCTGAGGAGCCTACCTACCCTCTCTGAGGAGCCTACCTACCCACTCTGAGGAGCCTACCTACCCTCTCTGAGGAGCCTACCTACCCTCTCTGAGGAGCCTACCTTACCTTCTGGCAGCGAAGCCTCTGAACCAGCGGGGGAAGCTGCCATCGGCCAGGGTGAGAGGGGCCTGGGTCTCGGTGAACCACCTCAGCACCAGCTCCCTCAGCCCTCCCTCTGGGCCCTCTGCCTGCAGGTCCACGCCGGGCCTCTGGTCCATCACGATCTCCTCTCCTCCTCTCCTCCTCTCCTCTCCTCCTCTCCTCTCGCCCACCGGATCAGAGAATGGAACACACGGCTCCACCGTAGCTCCAACAACATTCATTACCCAACATTCATAGCAGACCGTGTGCCTTATTTGCCTATTTTCCATTGTACGTCATTGTGTGTGTGTGTGTGTGTGTGTGTGTGTGTGTGTGTGTGTGTGGTGTGTGTGGTGTGTGTGGTGTGTGTGGTGTGTGTGGTGTGTGTGGTGTGTGTGGTGTGTGTGTGTGTGTGTGTGTGTGTGTGTGAACAGTGCCATTGTCTGAGTTTATCTTCCCCAGACCTCATTGCCTCCCAGGCTAGATCCACACTACCTGGTGAGGTCATTTCACTATCACTCTTCCTGCTTCCAGGTCACAATATGAGAATGTAAATTGGGGATGTTAACAATAATAAAACAGAAGATGAGTCATTGAGCTCTAACAAAACACAAAGCAGGCTAATCAGAGCACATGAAGAACGTTCAGTGCTGTATTCATTTAAACAAATCATTTTCTAAAATCTGGTGTTGTGGTCAAACACTAGCGTTAACAGGCCTAATTTACATTTGGTGTTCGTTTACAAGGATATGTTTGTTTGCCGCTATTAGAAAACATACTTGTATAATGCACCTTTAATCAGCTGCAAGTCTCTCTCAGTGTGTGTGTTACCAAATCTGTTGCATGTGCAGTATGCACTATGGTTTGCACTTTCACTCACATTATATGTGATTATGAATAGTCCACAAATATTCATTGATGAATATTCCTGAACTCACAGATCGACTCGCCTTCATAAGACGGAAAGAGTGCAGATCAAACCAACTTGCAAAACATTGTCCTGCGTTTTCAGTAAATATCCGACACTGCTTTGGACAGATGAGATACGAGAACTTTACCGTCATACCACTGAGGAGCAGGGAGGCTGACGTCTTCCCAGCAGTGTCAATATCTCATGCTGTAATTTAATTTCCCCTGAATCCTGCCTCCCATACCATTGGTCGGTGTTCTATTTTGGTATTTACCATTTGTCATTTCAAGTACACGCTCCATTTGGTCACCTGGCGGGCCTGTCCTGATCCAGAGGGATGTGTGGGTGACGTCCTAATGTGTTTACAGACCTCTTTCTGTAAATGCTTTTCTCTCTGTCCGGAATATCAGCATGGGCACCCTGGTTCATTAAATAACAACCTAACATCACAGTGAATGTCATTAAATAACAACCTAACATCGCAGTGAATGTCATTAAATAACAACCTAACATCACGGTGAATGTCATTAAATAATAACCTAACATCACGGTGAATGTCATTAAATAACAACCTAACATCACAGTGAATGTCATTAAATAACAACCTAACATCACAGTGAATGTCATTAAATAACAACCTAACATCACAGTGAATGTCATTAAATAACAACCTAACATCACGGTGACGTAAATTGATGGGCCTCAATTTACATGTGCACAAATTGGTCAAATTGGGGCAAGCTCTGCCATCTTTACCTTGATATTTGTAATAGATGTGATGGAATAAGAGTTTTGAATACTGCGTCTAGCGTTTCCATTATGTAGTAGGCCTTACCTCATTTTCAAACTTTTTACAAAAACTCTGATTGAATCATTAGCCTACATTGTTCAAAACCATTGTTAAAATCAAGCTAGTAAAACATCATGCTGTAGAGAATTTGGAGTTATAAGGTATTTTTTGTATCTCCTGACTATTTGCTGAATCAAATTGGGGCCCAAAATGTTGATGATTGTGCTCATATTCCTGCACTGTTACGCCCTCTTGTGGCAATAGGAATACAGAATATTGTTTTATACAGCATACTGTATTTGTGGTGTAGTAGACCTAAAGGGCCTTCTTCCTTCTGTAGTAAACAGCATATATTAGGCTATGTCATATCAGCACAACACTATAATCATCTCAATGGAGAGAGGGGCAACAAAAAATGAGAAGATACAGACACATACCAACTAGGTGGAGTTGGCCCTCCTTTCATCTGGATATCTGTCTGTAGCAGGGGAGGCAGGAGGAGGTAGACGGGGGACAGGCTCATTGTAATACCTGGAATGGAATGAGGAACGGTATCAAACATGTCCATGCATTACAATAAATCAGTCCTCCTTCTTCTTCCTCCACCAGCCTCCTTTGGTAGTCTACGCAGAGATGAACATATTGTTCAGTACCACTGGCAAATGTTTACATTTTGGAAAGTGACATGATATGCTGTTGCAGCAACAACATCTGAATGTTGGATATCACTATGTCGAACCCCTAAATACATCAACTTATCGTCCAAAAATGACCTGATTGGACACTCCAAATGAGCAAAAGTGATTATTTTGCTAAAAGTTTGTTAGCTTTAAACTAAGGACTGTATAGGTCTGCTTAGATAAGATAACAATGAACATTATATCATGAACCATACAGCCAACAATCTGTTTTTTCTGGTGACAAACGTTCTGTATGGTTAGTATGTTAAAAAAATACTGTATCTGTACATGATAATGTATCTGTCAGACACATGCAGCCCATCTGACTGGCCTCAGTGTGAAGAGCAGTGTGGAGTAAAGAGCGCGGGGGAACAGGTGGTGTTTCCGTCTATAGCGCGAGCGTGTGAATCTGAGTAGCCTGCGTGGCTCAGTGGAAGAAGAGTCGCCTACTGTGGTCAGCGTAGACATTTAAAACACCAGTGGATAAAATACATTTGTGGATTAAACTCTTACTTAGATGGTAAGGAAACATTCAGTACATAGAATATCTTGTGTTACTGTTTACCTCTAATGTATGTACATGGCATAGCCTACTGTTTAGAATGTATGTACATGACATAGGCTACTGTTTAGAATGTATGTACATGACATAGTCTACTGTTTATAATGTATGTACATGGCATAGCCTAATGTTTATAATGTATGTACATGGCATAGCCTAATGTTTATAATGTATGTACATGACATAGCCTAATGTTTATAATGTATGTACATGACATAGTCTACTGTTTATAATCCCAACCTTTTGCTCGGCCTATAAACATTTTTAAACCTTACCATGGAAAAGCCTAGGCCAATTGTGTCTGCTGTGTGCTATCACGCCCTATTACAAAATAGGCCCAGAACTGTTTAGAGACAGCTTTGAGTGTGTCCAAACTAAATTTTGTAATTCTGGGTGGTCGATATGATCGATGATCCCATTTTTCTTCTATCAAACCAGTAGTGTCAAAGCTTCATAGACACCACTTGGATGTGTTGTGTCCGTCGTCACAGAGTGTGCTTGTTGTCTGAAGCGGGGGTGAAGCAGCTCTGGGTTTGGCAGCAGACGGACAGCAGCAGACATGGCTCTGTTCAAGCAACAGAAGGTGGAAGATGACTACGAAATCGGTGAAGAATTGGGAAGGTAGGCTTACAGTACGATAAGAATAACAACCTGTTTCTTACCTCTGATTATATGGAGGTAAAAGTCATTGATAGGCAAAAGATGAAGCTATTTGTTTTGTGGTAAAAAAAAAAAAATCTCATTCACACAGACACAGACACCGACACACACATACAGTACACACACTGAATCTCTCACATATACACACACACACGCACACACTCTCTCTCTCTCTTTAGAACGCAAGGAAAACAACACACCCTAACACGCTGCTCTGCCATTGGTGGTCATCTGTGTGACTCCATGTCACTTTTTTACGACACTTTTTTACGATCTCCACCTCACGTTGTGTTTTTAAAGATGCCTTCTATCTTTAGGGAAGGTCTATATCCAATTACAGAGCAGCAGGAATAAGGAAGTGAGGGGTTAGCTTACTCACCGCTCCACTGGACAACACAGTGAAAACAGAAAAGAGTGATCTGAGTTTCTGACTTTATTCCCCCCATCCCTCTCTCTACTGTACATCAGTGGAGACTGGTGGAGTGAGAAATCGGAGGACGGGCTCATCGTAATGCATATGCCTCCCCTGATCTACAGTATGTTGTATAGTCTATACAAGCTTTATCTAGACAACTGTACGCGCTGGGAATGATGACACACGTTTACTTCATAACACTTCTGAACCCCGTGTCTCATCGTACTGTGGCTGTGGTGGATTATGTAAACCCCAGAATCATCAGGCTAAGCTACTGAGGTCACTCTGGTATGGACAGCTGAATTGTCACCTCTCTATGAATAGACTAGTCGGCTCTTGTAAATCTGTCCCCCCCGCGTTCTACAGGACCATTGAGTTGATCTTTTTACAATAGCACCTAAGCTTCACCGTGCTTGTGTACTGTAGCGGGGGTGAGGCTGGTGGAGGTAGAAATCTGAGGATCTGCAAAGAGGAGTGGGCAAAAATCCCTCCGGGGATCTGCGCAAACTTGGTGACCAACTACAAGAAACGTCTGACCGCTGTGTTTGCCAACAAGGGTTTCTCCACCAAGTACTGAGTCATGTTTTGCTAGGGGGTGAAATACTTATTTTACTCAATAAAACACAAATATATTTTTGATATTCTGTCTCTCGCTGTTAAAAAGAGCATACCGCTAAAATTATAGACTGTTAATTTCTTTGTAAGGGGGTCAACTCGCAAAATCAGCAGGGGGTGAAATACTTATTTTCCCCACTGTATATACTGTATATATATTCTCCCCAACAACTTTACTAAATGAGTTTCGCTGAATCTCTTTCTCTCTCCGCCGTTCTGTTTGTCCCTCCGTGGCTGCAGTGGGCAGTTTGCCATAGTGAAGCAGTGCAGGGAGAAGAGCACGGGCCTGGAGTTTGCCGCCAAGTTCATCAAGAAGCGGCAGAGCGTGGCCAGCCGCCGGGGCGTGCGCCGGGAGGAGATCGAGAGGGAGGTGAACATCCTGCAGCAGATCCGACACCCCAACATCGTCACGCTCCACGATGTCTACGAGAACCGCACTGACGTGGTGCTCATTCTGGAGCTGTGAGTCACGCCCAGGCAGACTAGACTAGACTAGACCAGACCAGACCAGACTAGACTAGACTACACCAGACTAGACCAGACTAGACTGACGTGGTGCTCATTCTGGAGCTGTGAGTCACGCCCAGGCAGACTAGACTAGACTAGACCAGACCAGACCAGACTAGACTAGACTACACCAGACTAGACCAGACCAGACTAGACTACACCAGACTAGACTACACCAGACCAGCCTACACCAGACTAGTCCAGACTAGACCAGACTAGACTACACCAGACTAGACCAGACCAGACTAGACCAGACCAGACCAGACTAGACTACACCAGACTACACCAGACTAGACCAGACTACACCAGACTAGACCAGACTACACCAGACTAGACCAGACCAGACCAGACTACACCAGACTAGACCAGACTACACTAGACTAGACCAGACTACACTAGACTAGACCAGACCAGACTACACCAGACTACACCAGACCAGACCAGACTACACCAGACTACACCAGACCAGACCAGACTACACCAGACTACACCAGACTACACCAGACTACACCAGACCAGACCAGACTAAACCAGACCAGACTACACCAGACTACACCAGACTACACCAGACCAGACCAGACCAGACTACACCAGACTACACCAGACCAGACCAGACTACACCAGACTACACCAGACTACACCAGACCAGACTAGACCAGACCAGACCAGACTAGACCAGACTAGACTAGACTACACCAGACTAGACCAGACTACATCAGACTAGACCAGACTAGACCAGACTAGACCAGACTAGACCAGACTAGACCAGACTAGACTAGACTAGACTACACCAGACTAGACTACACCAGACTAGACCAGACTAGACCAGACCAGACTAGACCAGACTAGACTACACCAGACTAGACTAGACTAGACCAGACTAGACCAGACCAGACTAGACCAGACCAGACCAGACTAGACTACACCAGACTAGACTAGACTAGACCAGACTAGACCAGACCAGACTAGACCAGACTAGACTACACCAGACTAGACTAGACTAGACCAGACTAGACCAGACCAGACTAGACCAGACCAGACCAGACTAGACTACACCAGACTAGACCAGACTAGACCAGACCAGACCAGATCAGACTACACCAGACTAGACTAGACCAGACTAGACCAGACTAGACCAGACCAGACTAGACCAGACTACACCAGACTAGACTAGACTAGACCAGACTAGACCAGACTAGACCAGACCAGACTAGACAAGACCAGACCAGACTAGACCAGACCAGACCAGACCAGACTAGACTACACCAGACTAGACTACACCAGACCAGACCAGACTAGACTACACCAGACTACACCAGACCAGATTAGACCAGACCAGACTAGACCAGACTAGACTAGACCAGACCAGACTAGACTACACCAGACCAGACTACACCAGACTACACCAGACCAGACTAGACCAGACCAGACTAGACCAGACTAGACTACACCAGACCAGACTACACCAGACTAGACCAGACCAGATTACACCAGACCAGACTACACCAGACCAGACTAGACTACACCAGACTAGACTAGACCAGACCAGACTAGACTACACCAGACTAGACTACACCAGACCAGACTAGACTACACCAGACCAGACTACACCAGACTAGACTACACCAGACTAGACCAGACCAGATTACACCAGACTACACCAGACTAGACCAGACCAGACTAGACCAGACCAGACCAGACTACACCAGACTAGACCAGACCAGACCAGACTAGACCAGACCAGACCAGACCAGACCAGACTAGACCAGACCAGACCACACCAGACCAGACCAGACAGACTAGACCAGACCAGACTAGACAGACTAGAACAGACCAGACCAGACCAGACCAGACCGACTAGACTAGACTAGACTAGAACAGACCAGACCAGATCAGACCAGACAGACTGGACCAGACTAGACTAGACTAGACCAGACCAGACCAGACAGACTAGACCAGACAGACTAGACCAGACCAGACCAGACCAGACCAGACTAGGCCAGACCAGACCAGACCAGACCAGACTAGGCCAGACCAGACCAGACAGACTAGACCAGACCAGACCAGACCAGACCAGACCAGACCAGACCAGACTAGACCAGACTAGACCAGACCAGACCAGACCAGATCAGAACTACAACAATGGAGCAATGGAGCTTTTGGGAAACTGGCTAGAGCCACACTGAAGTGCTGCTCCCACCGTAGCTGCTGTGTGGATCTGGACCAGACAACACATTGATTAAAGCTTTAAGAGGTCTGGAGATGATCCGTGTGTGTGTGTGTGTGTGTGTGTTACAGGGTATCAGGTGGAGAGCTCTTCGATTTCCTGGCCCAGAAGGAGTCTCTGAGTGAAGAGAAGGCGACCCAGTTCATCAAACAGATTCTAGAAGGTGTCCACTATCTCCACTCCAGGAAGATCGCCCACTTCGACCTCAAGGTCCATCCCTTGTTGTGAAGCTACGGTATCAGAGGCTGGTGGAGGTCCACATGGGAGGACGGGCTCATTGGAATGCATTGGAATGGAAAGAAGAATGGTTTCAAACACTCATTCCTTTCCCTGCATTACAATGAACCCATCCTCCGACAGGGTCCTCCCTCAGCCTCCCCTGGTCTACTTTGTATTCTTTGGTCTACAGTACACATGGTTTCTCTATACATCAATATTAATGTGGCAGTGTATGGCCATTGGCCATATCATTCAAATTCATAGAATGGATTGATCCATTTAGACCGTTGCAATGTGGATGGTTCATTCAAGATGGCCGCCTGACCAACCATCAGCACCTAATGGGATGACTCATCTATTAATCAGTGACAAACCTCTCCTTTATGTCCTCCTGAAGCAGCTACCACTTAAAGAAAGGAAGCCATTCTACTGTGAAATAGGGTCAGATGATACCTGGTTTCTATGGTGACAAATACTCTCCAACAAGCCTTTTAGCAGAGCCAGGTTGTGACTCAATGAGTCTACAGGAATAATTTATTCATAGATGAAGCTGTAACAAAGCTCATACACAACAAAGCCCATATTCTGTGAAACCAGTAACATCAGTAACACTGGTTTTAGACCATTGAAAGAGAGCTGTCATGATGTTGCTAATTTATTTATTACATGTTAAATCCCCTGGGCTTCTATCTAATAGCAATCACTGATAGCAATCACAATCACTATCGCTATCAGATTGTCGGGGTCATCCCTATGTTCCCCGGGTCCTATGTTCCCCGGGTCCTATGTTCCCCGATTTCTTAGAAAAAAAAAAAAAAAGGGTTCTATGTTCCCCGCTTCCGAAAAATGGTTCTATGTTCCCCGCTTCCGTGATTTTTTTTTTTTTTTTTTTTTTTTTTAATTATTTAAAAAACAACATACACAAATACATAATCATACTTTTTTTTTTTTTTTTTTTGAAAACAACATACGCAAATACATAATCATACTGTGGATTACTAATTGATAGACATTTACAGGAAATTGCAGGAACTATTATACATAGGAACAAAATGATTATATGTACAAAACCTTTTGTAGGTAGGACACTATTGGACCTCGGCCCAAATCTAGTACTGAAGCTGACCCCCCATGCTAAACCATTTGGAAGTACAGTATACTAGGACTCCAATTCAGACACACTGGGGGGCTGTCACAAATCTACTAACTCTAATCAGCCTGGTCTCACACGGCAGACGGCAGAATTCGACGTTTATGGACAAACGTCGAATTCTGACTTGAGATTGCATCCAAACGTCGAATTCCGATGTGACATTTGCATCCAAACGTCGAATTCCGATGTGACATTTGCATCCAAACGTCGAATTCCGACGTGACATTGGGGTAGCTCGTTCTGATAGCGCAGGGGTGCGCCTGTTATGTGCGCCTGTCGGGGCTTCTCTCGGGATTATTCCATTTTGAATTGGAAACCCTATGGTTACCCTAACCCTAACCTTAACCTTAACCCTAACCCTAACCCTAACCTTAACCCTAACCCTAACCTTAACCCTAACCCTAACCCTAAATGTGGCCTAACTAATTAATGCAAGTGCAATTCAAATTGGAATAATCCTGAGAGAAGCCCCGACAGGCGCACATAACAGGTGCACTCCTGCGCTGGTGTTCTTTTAGGAATATAAGATTTTCAATTCCATCTCGAAAATGATCTATCTAGGGAGTTATATAAAATGCTGAGACAATACCATGACATTGATTATTACATAATATATATTATGTATATTGATACATATGATTATGTATTTGTGTATGTTGTTTTTTAAATGTCAGATTTCAGATTCAGATTCATTTATTTATTCAAGGGACAGTGCATATTAATAAAACAAAAATAAATTGTAAATACGCCAGAGTTAGCCCGAAAGCTAGTTTTCATCCGCAGTCCCTATGCCATGATGTTGTATACGGCTCCCTGGAGGAAAAAAATACATTTAAAAGATAAAATATAGGTAGTCCTAGGCACAAAAAAGTAGACAGGACAAGCATTTAGCTTAAGGGCATAACATAGGGGGTTAAAAGAGCATACATTAATCATAGGCGGTTAAAAGGAGGGTACATATAAGCAGAGGGTTAAAAGAGCATACATTAATCATAGGCGGTTAAAGGGAGGGTACATATTCGGTAAGCAGACTAAAAGCAAGCAAGATATACGCACGGTAAGCAGACTAAAAACAAGCACACAGACTGTACAGGTAAGACATGTTAGGCAGTACACAGACAGGCGGTACACATGACATACAGGTATAGGACAGGACATTTCAATGTTGGCAGGTGTGTGTGTTGATCATCCACTGTTTTAGGTGCTTTCTAAATGATTTAAAGGTGCCTAATTCTTTAAGGTGCCCTGGAATCAGGTTCCATTCACGTGCCCCTCTAACTGACCAGGCAGGTTGTGGGATTTGCTTGTGACCAGCTTGTTATGCAGTAGTTGATGTGTGTGAAGATCATGGCGTGGACATACATGGTAGCTGCCTCTGTTGACATGTAGTCCCTTAAAAAGCGGAAGTTGGACAGATTGAACTTGACAATTTTACAGACCTTTTTGATATGTGCCTTAAAAGTGAGGTTGGAATCTAACAGCACCCCAAGATATTTGAACTCGTTCACAACTTGTAGTTGTTCCCCTGAGATAATGACATATGCTTCTTCAGCAGAACGGTTTGTTTTGGTAAAAAACATGCTGACCGTCTTGGAAACATTAAGTTGGAGACGACAGTGGTTCAACCATGTAGTCACCTGAGTCATAGATTTGGTAAGTACAGCAGCTACCTCCGTCTTGGTCTGACCATGTACAAAATAGTACAGTGTCGTCAGCATACATTAGTGTATCAACCTCAGGACATTGATATTGATATTGACATTGATACATATGATTGACATTGATACATATGATTATGTATTTGTGTATGTATTTGTGTATGTTGTTTAAAAAAAAAAAAAAAAAAAAAATATGATTATGTATTTGTGTATGTTGTTTTTTAAATAATTTTTTCGGAAGCGGGGAAGCGGGGAACATAGAACCCGGGGAACATAGGACCCGGGGAACATAGGACCCGGGGAACATAGGCATGCTCCCAGATTGTCTCTCAGATGTGAAATTAGGATGAAACATTGATTTCCTTTTACTGTTCTATTATGCATGTGATGGCTTTTGCGGTTTTGGAATCAATTGCTGATTGCCAGACGATCGTAGTTTTCCAACAACGAGAAAATAAGCAGGGCTGCCAAGTCTCACGCAATCACCGTGAGACACACGCATTTCAACCAGTTCTCACGCTCTCACGCCGCATCTCTATTTCTACTGTAACATAACCAGGTACATTAATAATAATTGTTAAAGGAGCATAGTCTACTACTTGCTACTGAGATGCTATCATGCTAACCCGACGGATTGTGCGGTTGACGCGCCGTGCGTCCTAGTTTGATGTGTTGCTGTTGGTTATATAAGATCCGTAGTCGTTGGTTTGCTGCATAATAAACATTTATTGTGTTACTATGTGCCATCAATGGCTTAATCACTGGTACAAACAATAACAATAACAAACTTAGCGCCCTTGCGGTCAAACCTATTTGCCCTTCCGGGGTCAACACCTGACGACAACAACAACAAATGTGCTACCTGATATACCTGCCTCAGGTATTGTGACAGCGCCACCCCATGCCCACACGGGGAATTACAACACGTATCACAGGACCACAGGATCTGGCTCCTACAATAGTAATAATAAATAGTAATTGCAATTTACAATACAACAATTGGGGGTCCCTCAAAAAAAATGTGACCGCGCTACGCGCGCACAAGATCAACCACCAAGCCCTCATTCTGACCCAGGAAAAACCCTGGTATGTAGCCTACTGTATAACATGATAGCCATCTATGAGCAATGCACTGTATATAAGATGATGACCAAGGGTCTTTCTGCTGCTGACCAAGGGGCTGAGTCCTGTTGATGGGGCCCAATTTTCTTTTAGAGTCTGTAGGCTACTGTATTTGTTCATTAAGATTTCATAATATGATATATTGTCTGAATTTTTGTCTTGTTTTATAAAATGTTAATTATTTTCATTTCTTGTGCTGGTTTATTATGAACAACATGTAAACTTGCAGGAAACTAGCACAAATAATTGGGTTGGAGAGGGGGGCCGCTGCCGCCAAAACGTGCACAGTTTTGGGTCGCTCCACCGCCAAAAAATCTCACTCCAAACTTTTGGTGAAACTTGGCAGCCCTGAAAATAAGTACTTTTCCTTTTGCTTTCTTAAAATGTTTATTCACCATAATGTAGTACGGAGTTCAAAGTACTAAAATACCACATAATATCAAAATCGCCGAAATAGTAAATTTCTATCTATTTTTGCTCTTTGCCACAAACGAACGCCAGCGACATCCGACGGGTTTTCCCAGGCCGCCACACATATAGCTCCATAAAGTCACGTCTTAAATATTTGAAGGCAAGGGACTTTTAAATTGGTGTGAGGATGGGAGCCAATCACAGTTACTTCACCTGTCAACATTGGGATTTGAAAATAAGGGATATTTTCCCCAAAATAAGGAAAAATAAGGGATATCCCCCGCACACCGATTATAATTATGTTATAAATTGATATGGATCAATTTATACCTCTTATTAGATTATAAATACTCTGGTTGTTATGTTTGCCTTTTGGTTGACAGCAAAAGAGGGAGAGAGGAGGATAGAGAGCAGGATGGTGCACCAGAGAGAGAGAGCGCAAGAACTAGGTGAGAAAGTGGACAGGTAGTCAAGACCACATAAGTAAGTAGCCTTGAGAACCGATGGTTCTCGAGCCTAATGGCCCATAGGGCAGGAGCCTATCTCCTGTTTCCGTAGCGTGAGGCGGCTTAATGTACAAGTTAGTACACCCCCTGGACATGACGCTGGTCCATGCCACCCCCCCAAGGCAGCAAACCTAGGGGAAACACTGGTGGCTATTCAAGTATAGCCTACTCCTAAGTTTTTCTGTTGTCCTCACAGAACGGCCTTGCTTTTTCTTCATGTGCTTTATACCAATAACATACTCCATTGGGATATGTGTGTTTCTGGTCATAGGTTCTGGTTGGTGTAGTTGTAGCTTATCATTTTTAGTGTAGGTAGGGGCCCGAACAATGACTCAAGCCCAGGGGCCCCCACCCCCCTAAGTCCAGCCCTGGTGACAGCAGCTGGTGAAAGCGGGAACATGTCGGCAACCAATAAAAAATGTGCTGACTTTTATTCGGAAAAATATATCAACTTAAATATCAATGTTGTTGAAAATCAATGACCCACTCACTAGTTAAGCCAAAATATTACAATGCAATGGATTCTGTGAGTAATCCCCCACTACTCAACACTAACTAGGTAGTAATAATAATAATGATAATAATAATAATACATTAGACTTATATAGCGCTTTTCTAGACACTCAAAGACGCTTTACAAACTGAAAAGATTGAGTAGTAATAATAAAAAGAAACAAAAGGTAAGTATAGGGGCCAAATTAAGGTAGTGCTGGGGACACATGGGAAGGGGAGGGGGAGAGGGTTCACTGGTGAAGTAGTAATGGGGATTACTCACCGAATCCATTGGAATTGCAGTGTTTCGTCTTGACTAGCGAGTGTGTCATTGATTTTCAACAACGTTGACATTTTATTGACATTTTTCGGAATAAAAGTCTGAACATTTCGTCGGTTGCCGACTTGTTCTGGGTTTCACCAGCTGCCGTCACATACAGCCCCTTTTCACCTGTTGGTTCTGTCTCTCTGGTTCCCAGCCGGAGAACATCATGCTGCTGGACAAGAACGTACCCTTGCCGAGGATCAAACTCATCGACTTTGGCCTCGCTCAGAAAATCGAGGCTGGGGCCGAGTTTAAAAACATCTTCGGGACTCCAGAGTTTGTGGGTGAGATTTCACACTCGAGAAATGGACTGTGCTCAGTTGAGATGTGGTGGCTTCAGCAGGGCAGGCTGGGGGAGGCAGAGATAGGAGGACAGGGGGCTCATTGGAACGCACAGAATGAGGAATGGGAACACATGTATACCATACCCATCTTCATTCTGTTCCATGCATTACAATGAGCCCTGTCCTCCGATTTCTACCTCTGCCAGCCTCCCCTGGTCTCAGATGATATTTGGAATTGAGCTTTTTTGATACTAAAACTATCACTGATGAAGTCCTCTAATGTGTGTGTTGACTGGTTCAGTGTAGTGTGTGTGTTGACTGGTTCAGTGTAATGTGTGTGTTGACTGGTTCAGTGTAATGCGTGTGTTGACTGGTTCAGTGTAATGTGTGTGTTGACTGGTTCAGTCCTGTAATGTGTGTGTTGACTGGTTCAGTGTAATGTGTGTGTTGACTGGTTCAGTCATGTAATGTGTGTGTTGACTGGTTCAGTGTAATGTGTGTGTTGATTCAGTGTAATGTATGTGTTGACTGGTTCAGCTCCAGAGATAGTCCTGTAATGTGTGTGTTGACTGGTTCAGTGTAATGTGTGTGTTGACTGGTTCAGTGTAATGTGTGTGTTGACTGGTTCAGTGTAATGCGTGTGTTGACTGGTTCAGTGTAATGTGTGTGTTGACTGGTTCAGTGTAATGTGTGTGTTGACTGGTTCAGTGTAATGTGTGTGTTGACTGGTTCAGTGTAATGTGTGTGTTGACTGGTTCAGCTCCAGAGATAGTGAACTATGAGCCTCTGGGCCTGGAAGCAGACATGTGGAGCGTCGGGGTCATCACCTACATACTGTGAGCTGCACCTGAACACAAAACACCAATGTCTCATTCTGCTACGATAACAGCCAACCCTGGGGGGTATTCCATCAACGTCTGTAAAGGAAAATCCAGGCTTATTTTGATCAATCCCGCAAGATTTATGAAAGAAAATCCCGCTTTAAAAGTCTCGCTTAAGACTTATCAAAATAAGCCTGGCTTTTCCTTTAGCGATGTTGATGGAATACCCCCCTGGTCTCAGTCAAATACATACAATATGTCGAAGTTGAAAGATGAATGATTCAAATTAGCACTTGCACACTGTATTCACTCGTGGTAGAGAGAGACAGGCAACATTGTCGTACTGCTCAGATATTGAACAGTGATGTTGGGTTCCAGGCTAAGTGGGGCGTCTCCGTTCCTGGGGGAGTCCAAGCAGGACACGCTGGGGAACATCTCAGCCATGAACTACGACTTTGACCAGGAGCTCTTCTGCCGCACCAGCGAGCTGGCTAAGAGCTTCATCAGACAGCTGCTGGAGAGGGACACGAAGTAAGGTCACACACACACACACACACACACACACACACACACTCACACCCACACTCACTCACACACACACACACACTCACACACACACACACACACACACACACACACACACACGTCAGACAGCTGCTGGAGAGGGACAAGAAGTAAGAACACACACATTCATGTATACACACTCACACACACACACACACACACACACACAAACACACAGTAAGAAGTAAGGACACGCACACACTCACGCACAAACACACACACACACACACGCACTCACACACACACACACACACACTCACACACACACACACACGTCAGACAGCGGCTGGAGAGGGACAAGAAGGGAGAACACACACACATTCATGTATACACACTCACACACACACACACACACACACACACGCACACACACACACACACACACACACACACACACACTCACACACACACACACTCACCATCAAGGAGTTATTGATGGGATTGTTTGTCTCCAGGAAGAGGCTCACTATTGAAGATGCTCTCAGCCACCCCTGGATCAAGGTAATATGATATGATCAATCATCCCTGCTCTGTATTGATGTTGGACATGAGTGTACAGTGATTCAGTAATGGCTGATTACCGTAGGCCTTTGTCTCCCAGTAAGAGTGTTGGTGTGTGTGGTGGTTTGACTGGTAGTCCTGTCAGACATAGACTGTGCCTGTAGCTACTTCACAAATACGCTGTACGACTTTACTGTCCACAACAGAACTGCATCACTGTAGTTTATCTGCTAGTTCGTATGATACAATAGTACAAAGCGTGGCAATCGGGATCCAAAGTGTTTTTTGCCTCATTGTCGTCCCTTTGTAATGGTATTTTTTTTATTTGTTTGTTTGTATCATCTATCATCAGTCATCGTAAGAAAAAAGCATAGATGACATTTTCTTACAATGACTGATAGATGATTGACTTACTTTGGATAGCGCTTTGGATAAAGGCATCTGCTTCAATCCAAACATGTAAATGTGAGGTAAATTGCAATAGGGATCCAAAGTGTTCATCTCATTGTAGTCCAGTTGTAATAGTCTTTTTGGCAAGTAATAAGTCTTCACATAAAGCTATACGTCAGAAAAGAACACAGTTTGATCAAAGAAGGTTGATAATACTTCGATCCCTCGTTCCGACATGACCTCTGCCTTGCCGGAACATGACCTCTGCCTTGCCGGAACATTCCGCAACTAACCGGCCATGACATGTTGGTTGTGTTGCTCTGATCTGGTTGTTAGAAGAGCGTGAGTCTGGTGATGGACAGAGGGGCAGCTGGGTAGAAGAGCGTGAGTCTGGTGATGGACAGAGGGGCAGCTGGGTAGAAGAGCGTCTGGTGATGGACAGAGGGGCAGCTGGGTAGAAGAGCGTGAGTCTGGTGATGGACAGAGGGGCAGCAGAGTCTGGTGATGGACAGAGGGGCAGCAGAGTCTGGTGATGGACAGAGGGGCAGCAGAGTCTGGTGATGGACAGAGGGGCAGCAGAGTCTGGTGATGGACAGAGGGGCAGCTGGGTGTCTTACCTGTGGTTAGAATGGAGGAGCCTCATGGTTGTTGGGGCTGTCGTGCAGGGGGTAGAACCGCTGTCTAATGATCACAAGGTCGGCAGAACGGTGGTTCCAACCCCCGGCTGGCCACATGTCAAAGTGTCCCTGGGCAAGACACTGGACCCCCAAATTGCTCCCAATGAGCGGCCCGGCACCTTGCGTGGTAGCTTGCTGCCATTGGTGTGTGAAGGACACCATGAATGCATTCATGGCCAACCATCCTTGGATGGGACACTGCTGGGTCTCACAGTCTAACAAATGCAGTGGATAGGAGGAAATTACTTTATTGACTTGGGGACAGTGTATACGCTGGTAAGACTTTATTGACTTGGGAACACTAGGGTTAGGGTTAGGTGCTACGTCGACTTGGTACATGCTGGCATGTCTAACCCTAACCCTAATCCTAACCCTAACCCTACCCCTAACCCTAACCCTAACCCTAGCACCAAACCCTAACCCTAGTTTTCCCACATGTACCGTATTCCCACATGTACCATAACATATACACTGATAAGACTTTATTGACTTGGGGACAGTGTATACACTGATAAGACTTTATTGACTTGGGGACAGTGTATACGCTGGTAAGACTTTATTGACTTGGGGACAGTGTATACGCTGATAAGACTTTTTTTTAAAAAATACTTTTTCTGAAACATTTCAGGCATAACATAACACACAGGCAGAAAAACATCATACATCAAAGAACACAAACTTGTGGGGCAGATATCATGAGGTCATGTTCAGGAACCGTGATCATTGATGATGGTTAGACAGGTACAGTTTGCTACATGAGATTTATGGCATGTTTGCCTAAGTGAGAGAGAAATAAAATGTATTTAAACAAAAAGAAAATGAATACCTACAATATATATATATAAACCCTAATCAGTGTCCGTTTTCTTAAAATAACAATCCCATTTCTTCCAATCTCCTTTTTCTTTCTGTAGATGCAGAGTGTGGGTCATCTTTTCCATGGAGCGTACATTATTAACAATTTTAGTAAAAAGGTCCACGGTAGGGGGATTTCTCTGAAGCCAGCATTTGGTAATAGCTTTTTTGCATGCAACCAAGAGAATTTTGAGGAGGTATGCATCACTTGTATATAAACGTTCAGGTAATATTCCCAGATACAGAGAGGAAAAAGACATATCAATGTTGACTGCCAGAATCTTAGACATTAAATCACTCACTTCTTCCCAAAAAGATTGAATACATGGACATAACCAGAAAATGTGTGCATGGTCAACTTGCATTGATCCACACTCCCTCCAACAAGGATGTTGGGACCCAGTGAATTTGGACTTAAGCTTTGGTGTTATAAAGAAGCGAATCAGGAATTAGGAATTAAAATCCCTCCAAGTTAGTGAGTTAGTGGTAGAGCATTGGGCTTCCCAAGCTTGTATCCACACCTCCTCAGTTATTACCATCCCCACATCCCTTTCCCAGTGCTGTCGTACATAGTCAGTTGAGTTTCTGTTCATTGAAGTAATGGCTTTGTAAATGTTACCTATAATCCTTTTACCATCTTCACCTTTATAAGCATTCATGAACATTTTTATCAGTTTTGAAAAGATTGCAGGTTTGGGCCCTTTGACCTCCTTCAAAAAATAGTGGCGGACCTGTAAGTATCTATAAAAATCATGTTGATTGAGTTCAAATAATTGGCTTATGTTCTGAAAACTATCAGGCTCCCCATTTGACATGATTCTACAAAGGGCAGTAATGCCATGTTGGGCCCATTGTCTGTATCTATGATCCTGCAGTGCTGGTGTGAAGTGAGGGTTGTAGGCTGGCCAACTTAATACTTTTACTTCTCTATGAAGCTGAAATCGCCTAATCACCTCTAGCCATTTCTGAAGAGCGAGACTGACACATTGGTTCTCTAACTGAGCTATTTCCTTCACCTTGTCGAGACAACCTAGGACCGACTGTATTGGTGTGTCCATCAAGGAAAGTTCTATGTCTTTTCATTTACCTTCGTATGTTGGGTTACACCAAAGTACTAGTGGTCTTAACTGGGCAGATAAATAATAGTCCTTCAGGCAAGGTAATGCCAAACCTCCCCTCTCCCTCGGCAGCTGCAGGGTTGAGTATTTTACTCTGGGTCTCTTTTTGTTCCAAATGAACCTGGAAATGTGTTTGTCCCATTCTCTAAACTGTTTAGGGGGGATCTCTACTGGCAGGGCAGTGAATAAATATAATCATTTTGGGAGAATAGTCATCTTGATTGATCTTACTCTACTACCTATATCGAGGGGTAGCAAGGCCCACCTGTCCATAGATAAGACTTTATTGACTTGGGGACAGTGTATACGCTGGTAAGATTTTATTGACTTGGGGACAGTGTATACGCTGGTAAGACTTTATTGACTTGGGGACAGTGTATACGCTGGTAAGACTTTATTGACTTGGGGACAGTGTATACACTGGTAAGACTTTATTGACTTGGGGACAGTGTATACGCTGGTAAGCAAACTGGAGGTAGTCTCTCTATGAGTAGAGGGCTGCAAGGGAGTTTTCCTGGATACACAGTGTAAAGTTTTTTTTGCCCTTGCTTGCTTGCTTCTGTCATCATGTGGTTTTAAATGTCCATCTCAGTTGTTGCTTTATCTTCTTTGCTTCTCTGTGAAGCACATCGGGTCACATTTTGTGAGAAATGCGCCTCTGTACAAATAACATTTGATTTGATTTGATTTGAATGTGTGTGTGACTGGGTGATTGAATGAGAGGCCGTCGTAAAGCACTTTGGAATAAAGCGCTACATAACTCAGTCCATTTACCCATTTGTAGGCTGTGTCTTTTACACCTCACTGATGA
>NC_137690.1:38720862-38743362 GCF_963989245.1 Nansenia antarctica
GTAGTGGCTATATCAAAGGATGTGCAACAAAAAAAAAAAGGGGGGGGGGGGGGGGGTTATGGGATACTGTAAAGCCCCAAAACAGAGGCAGGCTAGGCTAGCCCCCAGAGGCAGGCTAGGCTAGCCCCTTTTCAAACATGATTTGGTAAGCTGGTGTGAAGCTGTAGGCTGTGTGTTGGCCAGTACGGCCCACTGCTACCTGTATGATGGTGTTTCTGTTTCAAAGGAGCTGTGAACAGGAGGAGGAGGAGGGGACAAGGAGGAGGAGGAGGAGGAGGAGGGGACAAGGAGGAGGAGGAGGAGGGGACAAGGAGGAGGAGGAGGAGGAGGGGACAAGGAGGGGGAGGAGGAGGAGGAGGGGACAAGGAGGAGGAGGAGGGGACAAGGAGGGGGAGGAGGAGGAGGAGGAGGAGGGGACAAGGAGGAGGAGGAGGGGACAAGGAGGGGGAGGAGGAGGAGGAGGAGGAGGAGGGGACATGGAGGAGGAGGAGGAGGAGGGGACAAGGAGGAGGAGTAGGAGGAGGAGGGGACAAGGAGGAGGAGGAGGAGGAGGAGGACAAGGAGGAGGAGGGGACAATTAGAAGAACACCCCAGACTAGGGCATGGAGGGGTGCCTTCTGAAACCAACACCAAACCTCTCGGTTCCTTTCTGGATCTTTCACTCAGTCTTTCATTCAGATGCTGTTTTTTTGTGAGCAGGGTGGGAGAGCGACAATGCTGGTGGAAAGATCGATCAGATTGATCCTTCTTAAAAGCAGAGACTACTAAAAATCATCACGTCTTTTAGCTCAACGTGCCACTCCAAACTGTCTCCACAAAAGAGGAAAACCATTTACTTAATACAGTTAACAAATACAGTATGCATCATCACCATCATCCTATAGAATGTAAGTGTTGTTAACAGTTTTGAATTCTAGATGCTCCCTAGCCTAAACGCATCCATGCTATGCATGTTACAGTTTCTGCAGTGTTAGAAACAAGGAAGGTACTGTAAGCCACTAACCGGGTTCTGGCTTTCTATAAATGGCGAGAGAAAAGCCAAACCCTGTTAGTGTGTTTAAAAGCCAAACCCTCTTAGTGTGTTTAAAAGCCAAACCCTGGTAGTGTCTTACAGCATGGGTAACTAACTACCTTTTCTATGGTCCCTCTCTAACATGGTTGTAACTGTAATGTACATTAAAACAACAACAACATTTGAATTTATCAATGCAGTTTCCCTCCCCCCGCCATTTTGAGAAAGCGCAGCCCAGAAAGCTGGATATGAATGACATGTGACCTCCACATAAACTTCTACCATCACATGGTTTTAATCCAGTTATGTTTGGATGCAGTAATGAACTTCTCTCAGTAGAAGGTTACTGGTGGATGTTGTTTACAGTATACAGATAAACATATTCAGCCAGTAGATTTGACAGTCAGTTTTTGTTATTAGGTATCAGTGTCCCACAGTGGAGGATAGTAGAGGTTGAAATCAGAAGGCTTGTTCCCATGAGAAATGGTATCAAACACACATTCCATTCCATGCGTTACAATGAGTTTGTCCTCCAGTTTCTACCTCTACTAGCCTCCACTGATGTACTGTACAGATGTATCATCTCCCACACCAACATGCATATGACTGGAAATGAATCAGTACATCTCCATGATCCTACAGAGTTGATGTGTCTTTATAAACTCGTGAGCTTAGAATATTAAGGTTCTATCTCCGTTTAGGGTAGTTCGGAGATATTGAGCGTCAAAGTTTTTACATTCCATTATGTTTTGTGATATGGAACCTTTGTATTTTATTAATTACTAACTAAAAAATGTCAACATTTTAAAAATAACACCACACAGGCATTAATAAACACCCAATGGATCAGATTACAGTATATCTCAAAAGTGAGTACACCCTTTTTTATTTTTGCAAATATTCTGTCATATCCTTTCAGGGGATAACACTATCTTAATGAAACGTTGATATAACTTAAAGTAGTCAGTGTGCTGCTTGAATAACAGTATAGATTTATTGTCCATTGAAAATTACTCAGTACACAGCTGTTAATGTCTAAACAGCTGGCAACAAAAGTGAGTACACCCTATAGTGAACATGTCTAAATTGTGCCCAAAGTGTCAATATTTTGTGTGACCACCATTGTTATCTAGCACTGCTTTAACCCTCCTGGGCATGGAATTCACCAGAGCTGCACAGGTTGCTTCTGGAATCTTCTTCCACTCCTCCATGACGACATCACGGAGCCCACGGATGTTGGACACCGATAGTTATGGAGATAGACTCCAGTTCTATGAGTGGAGCGGAGCCCCATAGGGGAGCTCTGCTCCTATTGGTTTACCCCGCTACCTAAAGTAGCCAATGACTGAATTTTTCAATGCCTGCGCCCGCCTGGGGGGCTATATAAAAGGGGCGTACTTCGCTCCATCATTCTCCCAAACATACAAAACAGTTAAGGTAGATATGTGAACAAGTCGAAGTGGGCCAGCAGCCCTATGGGGCTCCGCTCCACTCATAGAACTGGAGTCTATCTCCATAACTATCGTTCTATATCGTGGAGCTCCGCCCCATAGTTGGTTCAAGACAACCTTAAAAAGTTGGCCCAACCCACACCGAGTCTGCTCCACTGATCTAGCCCTTACGTGAGCACGTAGGGTTGTAGATCTAACGGAACATGTCCTGGAGGAGGGTCCCCTCCCCAGGCACATCCGTATTCATCCTGACAGCACTTGAATAGAATCCCCATGACCAGGGTAATCCAAGTGCCTTCCCCACTACATCAGTCATCAGCAAAACTGAGGACAGAATGAGAAAAGGATGAGGAAGAAATATCACTGATCTAACCCTTACGTGAGCACGTAGGGTCGTTGATCTAACGGAACATGTCCTGGAGGAGGGTCCCCTCCCCAGGCACATCCGTATTCATCCTGACAGCACTTGAATAGAATCCCCATGACCAGGGTAATCCAAGTGCCTTCCCCACTACATCAGTCATCAGCAAAACTGAGGACAGAATGAGAAAAGGATGAGGAAGAAATATCACTGATCTAACCCTTACGTGAGCACGTAGGGTTGTTGATCTAACGGAACATGTCCTGGAGGAGGGTCCCCTCCCCAGGCACATCCGTATTCATCCTGACAGCACTTGAATAGAATCCCCATGACCAGGGTAATCCAAGTGCCTTCCCCACTACATCAGTCATCAGCAAAACTGAGGACAGAATGAGAAAAGGATGAGGAAGAAATATCGTGGTCGGCGGCGGACGATCCATCGCTGAAGGGAAAAGTCTGGCGGGTTCTCCAGTCTCTTGTAGTCGTCCTTCTTGCAGTCTCAGATGTAAACCCATGCTGAACTTTTTGGGAGAATGATGGAGCGAAGTACGCCCCTTTATATAGCACCCCAGGCGGGCGCAGGCATTGAAAAATTCAGTCATTGGCTACTTTAGGTAGCGGGGTAAACCAATAGGAGCAGAGCTCCCCTATGGGGCGGAGCTCCACGATATAGAACTTGCACTCCTCCACCTTCCTCTTGAGGATGCCCCACATGTGCTCAATTGGGTTTAGGTCTGGAATAATAGTTCTAACTGGACTACCCACAGTGATTTGAACTATCCACCAGTCAATTCTATATCTATATTTTTCAATGGTCCTTCGAGCCGGATAGGCAAATTGCTGTGGAAAGATGCAACACCCTAAGCCAGAGGAGATGGTCACCCGACCCAGAAGATGGGGAATAGTTCCCTCCCACCTATCGGACTACGACCTAAGCGGACCAGGGTCCCAGAGGCGGCTCCATACTGCGGAGGGAAGGCCCCTCCCCTCCAGGGCTGCATCGCCGATCAGCCATGGCGGTGCACCAGACCAGAGAGAAATGTCCAAGGAGTGGGACCAGCTGACAAAGGAGTGGGACCAGACTAGACAGGTATTGGGACTTATTACTGCACTGAAAGAAATGAAGCAACTTTCGTATATATTGGTATCTGTTACTACTAAAAATGAAGAAGAATTCTTGAGCAAATTTAAGACTTGTTTATTCAAAAAAGCAGGTTACACAGCATGGCCCCTCAATGGAGCTGATGGTCCGAATCGGTCACAGGATGGATGTGAAGAAAAATAAAGAGGCAGAGTCCATCTACGTAGCGGACTTTATACCCTGTCACTATTATTTCGCTGAGCCAACTAAACAGAGTCCACGTTACTTTAATTTGGTTGAATACAAAGCATACCAGTGAGTAGGTGAGGCCATTCTCCGTCCTGCAAATAGGATGTCATTGTCTTATTATAATGCAACTCACCCTATGGTCTAATACAATTCCAATGTAACCTATGTTATGGCCGTCTTGCTGACTCGACCCCAATGCAATTATCCTCCCATGATGACATTCCATCCTCTGCACATGCATTGTCAAAAGGCCACCGTGTGTCTCTCCCTATCTCTCCTAACAGAAACAACACAAACGGACGGTTATCTAGTGAATAGGGGAACGAATCAGATAAATGACAAATATGTTTCTGCCCTCAAGCAAGCCCTGGATGAGTAAAGAGGGAGTCAAACAGAGTCTCCTACTATGTTGCTTTCACTACGTGGCCGTCGGGTTGCCATGGCTACGTCATATGAAAATACACTACACAGCCCCCCTCGGAACACGCAGAGTGTGTTCCGAAACTAAACGACAGACAGAAAAACTACATCAACCCATCAACTACATCAACACATCAACACATCAACACATCAACACATCAACACATCAACACATCAACACATCAACACATCAACACATCAACACATCACTCAGTTCATCATGCATAATACAAAAACTGAGATACAGAAATTTCCAACGACCGATGTTTCCCTCGTCCGAAGCGGCAGGGTCAGAGGTTGCTAGCACATGGCCCCAGTTGGAGAACAGCCTTTACCGCTGTCTCAGATTGATAACACTTTCATAGTCAGGAGCTTCCATTGTCGCGTAACCATTACATCACTTCACAACCGACATCAATCACATGATATAGAAAGAAACAAACAGGAACCGAAGCAAACAATCACAAAACATCACTTAATAAACAAATCATCAAAAGAGGAAACAAAATCAGAAAGCAAAGCAGAATCCAGCTTTTGCTCATCAGCTATGTCGGCCATCATTAAAGCATTAACCGGAACATCAGAAATACACTTTCCAAAACATTTGATTAAAATACCAAGTAACATAATACAGATGATAATGACAACAAGAATAATAGCGACGGACCTGATCATATTACCAATACCTGAAAAAGCAGAATCAAAGAAATCCAATGTATTCCAACCGTGTTCTTTACGTAAATCCTCTATACCCTTCTTGTTAGATTCATGGAAATCATACAGAGCGTTACCAGAATCCGAAATATAACTGCAACATTCACCGCCTATCAAAGCACAAGTACCACCCTGACTGGCCAAAATAATGTCCAAAGCCATTCTATTTTGGAGAGCTACATTCTTAGTTTCAGTCAATTCAGTAGCCAGGGCAGATACTACAGCATCCGAAGCATTAATGTGTTTTTCAAGAACGGATGATAGGGCACTTAATTCAGTCTGAGAGTTGTAGACACCATAACTTGGGAATATTAGGCCAAAAAACTTCTGAGCGGTAGATAACGCCCTACGACTACGATGGGTTGCTTGTTTGTGAAGTACAGACATCTCTTCCCGAGTAACTTTCCTAATCAAAGGTATCAGATGAGCTAAATAACAAAGTCCCTCACTCAAAGCAGGAAGCTTAGAGAATGCATTATTATCACACACAAGAAACACACCCTCCGGGAGTTGAAGCTCCGTACCAGGATACGGGAAAATGACACCACCTATACAAGACGCGGCCCCTAGCTGACGAAGCGCGCTGCCCTTGGGCCGAGATTGTATGTCAATACAGGTTGTAATATTTACGAGAGGCATGACCTTAAGCTGCGTGGTGCCTTTCTGCCGTCTGGTAGTATTGGTATCATGTAATTTCATTTGAGGCACCATAGCACAATCAACAACTTTACATTTCAATCCAGAAATAACAACTGAACCTCTCCACCGTGTAGAAGTCACACTCCCAGAACATAACAGATGAGGACTCAATACAGTACCATTCAATTGAACGAACATAGCTTGGATAATATATATCTTCTTCGGACCTGTTGGTTGTGACAAATGTGTAAGCCTATCAATAATAACCTTCCCCACACTGCTAGGCCTATGGTGTTCGTTAACTGCTGCTGTCAGACGTTCCAACACACCAATATCCACACCTGCATAGGAAGAATTTAAAGGAACCAGAATCGTGCTGGGCTGACAAGAAGAGCTCTGGTTCTTGCCCTGTAAAACAAATTGGGCTAAACCCTGCCAATTATAATGAAACCATTCTGCTTTAGTTAACGGTATGGGGAAAAACATAGGAGCAGATGTACTTACAGGGACCTGTTGACAAATCCAGCAATCAGAATAATTCATTTTTGAAGCAAAATCTTTCATGATACTAGTGGCAGAATTAGGGTGGGACCGTGTCCCCAGGTGATTAGAATCATACAACAAATAATCGTCAGTAGCGACTACAATCGCCTTCGTAGAAGCCTTTACAGTAACATTTTTAACCTTTCCTGGTAACTCAACTGGAAAAATATATTCATGCACAAATTCCCTACAGTCCACCAAAAAGTCGTGTGGAAAGTCAGGAATGTTACTACAAACTTTGTCCTTGAAATTGTTGGATTTGTCAAACACCTGTTCACCGATATTACGTCTAGCACACCAATACGAGTTCACCTCATTGTCAACATTAGTTAATGTCACAAGTGTTGACATTAACTGTTGTGTAAGTGTAATATATTTGGCATCCAGTAAGTACCACTCAGCCGCTTCAGTCGAGGCATAGATCAAACAATCATCAACAGTACAACGTGAATGTGGGCAAATAAAAGCTCTACCTAATGTGATAAATCTTTTCTGACGTCCAGGCATAACAGTGTGTGAGTGAAGTGTAGCATTGTCCAAGGAAGTCAATGGGGTAGGAACACTAAGGGGTATATTAGTCTCTGAAACGGCATGGCTTGAGTTTCCTCCTAATTGGCCTTGGTGTATCACGGGATCTGTCTGGTTGGGGTGTATCACTGACAGGTCTGTGTCTCTCAATGGTACCTTGGTCCGGGCAGCCGCCCGGGTTGCTGACATCTCCGTCTGGAGCATTGTCAGGGTCGGAAGGGGTGACAACAGGGGCAACACCAGGCTTGGTAGAACCCCCAAGAGGGGTGTCGCAGTCACTGGATCCTTCACGATCTCCCTTGGCCCACTCGTCTCTGGGCTGGACAGGGTCTGGGACGAGGCCCCCCTCATCATCTGCATCACGGCGCAGATACTCACCAACATCTTCGTCAGCCTGGATGTCCAAGCTGTGGACTTCCTCGTCCCCAGGGGTCTCCTCACCATCCTGCTGAGGCTCTCCCTCATCGTCCTCATTGGGTGCCTTGATGCAGTGATGAACGTGGTACCAGGTGGGGGACCCCTTGATTTGGATGGCAGTCCCAGTGCACCGAACGACCTCGTATGGTCCTTCCCGTCGAGCCTCATGCCACTTCCGTCTATAGACCTTCACGTATACTTTGTCACCCGGTTGCAACGCGTCCTTCCTCTCCTGTGCGTTCACCTCCTCTTCACGTTCCTGTTTGTGGAGCACATAAGAAGAGATACTCTTTTGCCGGTTAGTCATGTACTGTACATAGGCTTTCATGTCACTCTCCAAGAGAGCCAAACTTGGCCCTTTCCCACTGGTTCGTGCACAGGGAGCTGTCATTATTCTCCCCATAGCCAGTTCATGGGGAGTCAAGTGCAGCCCTCGAATCTCACTGGAACGACAGGCCATCAATGCAAGAGGGAGTCCTTCCACCCAATTAAGACCTGTATGCTGACAGACCTTAGAAAGACGGTTCTTAAGGACCCCGTTCATCCTCTCTACCATCCCCTGGCTTTGAGGTGAGTAAATACACCCAAATCTCTGCTTGATTCCCAACTTTTGTAGTATAAGCTTTACCGTCTTATCCACAAATTCCTTACCATTGTCTGACGCTATCCTATCTGGAATTCCAAACCTAGGTATGAATTCCCTGCATAGGAACTTTGCTACAGACTGAGCATCCTTTTTTCGAGTGGGGCATGCTTCTACCCATCTGCTGAACCTGTCCACTACAACTAACATGTACCTGTATCCTGCAACAGGACGAATCATGTCCACATAGTCAATCACCAAGTGTTTCATTGGCCCGTTTGGGGTAGGGATATGCCCAGTTCCCACTGGTATTCCAGGTCTGATATTGTTTTTCAAACAGACCACACATTGACCAAGGATATGGTCTATTTGTTCCAATAAATATGGAGCCCAAAAACCATATTCCTTGGTGATCTTGCGTCTTACCTCCCCCCTGGCCACATGAGCTAATCCATGGGCTTCCTGTATCAGCATGCCTAATAAATCTGGGGGTGCCACAACCAGTCCCTCATGATTTCTCCATAGACCTGCGTCATCCTGACTAGCCCCCCTTGTTAACCATAGGTTTTTGTCTAGCGCATTTGCCCCACTCTGTAACATCAACAAATCCTCAAGCGTGACCATGCCCTGTAACTGTGCTTCATGTGTGACCAGCAGAACTTTACCTGCTTTGTCTGCTCCTGTAATGGCTTTGGCTGCATCATCTGCAGCCCTGTTACCTTGTGTGACATGTGATGAGTCAGATCTGTGTGCGGCACACTTCACTATGGCTAATTCCCTTGGTTTCATCATGGCTTGTAACAGCTTCATGATTTGAGCGTGGTGCTGAATAGGCGAACCATCAGTTTTCTTAAAACCCCGTCCCTTCCATACAGCTCCATGTAGATGACACACATTATGGGCGTAGGCAGAGTCGGTGTATACTGTCACTCTTCGTCCGGTTCCCAAGTTGCATGCTTCTGTGAGGGCAATTAACTCAGCCAATTGAGCTGAACAAGGCTGAGGAACAGCCTCGGCTTGTTCCACAATGAACCCTGAATTTTGGGATCGGACTATGGCATACCCAGCACGTAAACTTTCTCCTACCCGGTAACAAGATCCATCAGTCCAATACTCAATGTCAGCTTCCTTTAAAGGCAAAGCTAGTAGATCTGCTCTAAGCTTAGAGTACCTCATAGCTTCCTTCACACAATCGTGTGGTTCCCCATCTTCTGGGGTTGGCAAGGTCTCTGCTGGGTTAAGTGTGTTACATCTTAGTAATGTTACATCTTCTCTTTCCAACATCCTGTAATAATTCCTAATCCTAGGCATCGTCAAAGTATACTTGCCTTGATTCAAAAGATTCCTTAGACTGTGGTGGCAGAGAATGGTAATTGGGTACCCCATTGTTAAGGTTGTTGCCTTCTCGTACATAAGATATGCCCCGGCCATTGCTCTGTAGCATGGCGCGAAACCCATTTCTACCTCTGAATATGCGACAGAGTAATAGGCTATGGGCTGTGGACTAGGTCCAATGCCTGTTGGTTGCGTAAGAACAGCGCAGGCATACTTCCCTTTGGCTGAAGAAGAAACATACAATCCAAATTCTTTGGAATAATCTGGAAGCGCTAAAGCTGGCGCTTCTTGTAATTTGTGTTTAATTGTCTCAAACGCCAAATCAGCTTCCCTTGTCCAAGTAATGCAACATTGGAGTTTATCACTACCTGTTTCCTTAATCATCCCCCTCAATGGAGCGACCAGTCTAGTGTAATCCTCCACCCATGCTGAACTATACCCAGTAATGCCCAAAAACATCATCATTTCCCTAACCGTTCGTGGTTTTGGAGCCTTCTGAATAGCTTCCAAGTGTTCGTTAGTGACACTGCGATGTCCCTGTGTAATAGATTGTCCTAAGTAAGTTACCTTTTCCTGGCAATACTGTAGCTTCTTTTTAGACACCTTGTGTCCCTTCTCCGCCAAAACCTTTAACAGTTTAACGGAATCCCTGTGACATGTTTCTTCATCTGGGGCACAAAGGAGTATGTCATCCATGTACTGAATGGCAGTACTACTTATCGTCTGCCCTAACCCGTCTAAGTCCTCCTTCAAGACCTGATTAAAAACATGAGGACTGTGTTTGTACCCTTGTGGCATTCTGGTATATTGATAATGTTGACCTTTGTAGGTAAACCCAAATAACCCTTGACTTTCTACACTAAGAGGTATAGAAAAGAAAGCCCCGCATAAATCAATCACTGTAAATACTTTGGCTGTAGATGGAATCTGAGTCAACAGCACATGAGGATCAGGAACTTCGGCTGGATAGCTGACAACTACCTCATTCACAGCCCGTAGGTCATGTACCAGACGATATGAACCATCAGGTTTCGTTACTGGCAGAAGAGGTGTGTTACTTAACGGATATTGAGTTATCTTCAAGACTCCTGCCTCTAACAATCCTTTGATCTGTGGCTCAATTCCATCAATTGCTTCCTGCTTCAATGGGTATTGGTTTTTCCAAGGGGGTTTTGCACCCGGTATGAGTTCAACTCTCAATGGACGAGCTGATTTCACAAATCCAATGTCTGTACTGTTCTTTGCCCACAGGTCTGCTGGCACATTCTGTATCATTTCTTCTCTGAGGTCTTTTTCAGGTTGTACAGGAAGGATTAGCTGGTTCATTAGCTTCACAGTCTGCGGATGTCCTATTCCTTGAGCAGAGATCATCAGTTTTGTGAACTGTCCATCAATGCTCCTCCAGATAGCAGGGTTTTCTTTTGTCGTTACAAATCTGGCTTTTTCTGAGTCTGCCATCATTGCCCCTAAATGCTTCTGTTTATAGTGTTCAGATATCATAAGTGTCACATGAGGGATGCTACCCTCAATCTTATGCTCCTGATCTAGATAAGTGTCACTGTTTATCTTCATAGCCACTCCCTGAGGGCCTAGGATTATACAACTTGTACTAAGCTGTACCTGTTTTGGCTGATGCTTCAGCCACTCATCTGGGTTTGCATCTGCAACTTCTCTAAAATACTGGAGTGTACAATGCAATGGATCAGTAGGCCTTCTGGCCTCTGACATGTGTGCCAGGATATAATTGTCCCACATCCTTGCTGGTTCCATTAGGTCTGGGCTAAGCCCTCCCACCCAATACACCATAGATGCGTTGTTGTCCATCATGACAGACAGCTGTCTGTTCTCTTGTGGCACTGTCACCCGACAGCCGTCAGGTGTGCATTTCACTGTACAGTTCAATTGGCATAGTGCATCTCTCCCTAGTAGCCCTATTGGCGTGTGTTCTGATACAAGTATTGACAGATCTGCTCTCTGTCCTTTGTACTCTAAGCTTACAAGCTCAGTAGTAGGGATCAGCTGTTTAATTCCCTCGAATCCGATTGTCTTCACATATTTCCCAGACATAGGAAGGTGCGTGGCATCTTCAGGCTTCAGACAGGTGTAGGCTGCTCCACTGTCCACCATCAATTCTAATGGACGTTGGTTGACCGACACCCATATGGTAGGTTCATCTTCAGGCCTGTTCGTCACCACCAGCTGGCACCCCCCTCTCGGATCTTCTGGGCACCCCTATAGCCCAGCTGGTGGGCCTCCGTAGGGGTTCACCACTCCTGGAGCCGGTGTAGCAGGGGGCCTATATCTTCCTTTTTGTTTCCCCCCTGCGCCCCCCTGGTTCTTCTTCCAGCAGGTACGGGCTAAGTGTCCATCCTGGCCGCATTGGAAACATGGTCCTAACATCTTCTTCCCGGCTGCGGTCCATCCCTCTTGTGGTGGTCCTTGGCCAGGCTGGTTGTATGGCTGGTACGGAACCACTTGCACCCCTGGTGGCCCCTGTGGGTATGGATACCCCCCTTGTGGCCCCTGTGGGTATGACTGGGGAGGGACAGTTTGCAGTTGCTGTGGTTGAGATGGGACCTGTAGGGCTATGGTCTGCACTCTCTCTCTGGTTTTCTTGCCTTCAGTCAATTGTACTTGAGTTAGTTTTCTGAGTGAGTCTTCGTCTTGTGCCTTCTGTATCTGAATCTTCTTTCTAAATAATTCTACTTGGTGTGCTACGTTGTCTATATAAACAGCCTTGTTCATGTGTCGTAGCCCCACCACTTCTGCTAACTTGTTCTTAACTGGGGTAGGGAGACCTTGTTGAATCTTTTCCCTGATTATGGCTTTTTCTAACGGGTTATCTTCGGCATCCTTCCCTGTCACACTTCTCCATTGAGAGTGCACACGGGCTACGAAACCCCTGGGATTCTCATCTTCTCCCAGTGGCATCACAATGATATTGTCTGGGTGAATGTGAGTAGGGTATGTCTCTCTGATTGCCTTCCACAGCCTGCCTCTGTTTGCTGCGAAGAGCTCTGGGTCATAAACTGATGTACCGATATATTTATGAAGTCCTGCCTTCGTCAATATTTCCTGCATGGTGTCCAATCCTGTAATAAAGGCTAAGAGTCTTTTCAGGTCTCCCATCGCGGCCTGCGTCCCTGTCAGTCTCACGTCCATCTCGTTAGTCCAAGGGTGACCCCCATCTTCTAGGACTGGGAGTTTTTCGATCACTTCAGACAGATCTGTATGACCCCAAGGACGATATTCTATCTTGTTATCTCGAAACAGCACCGGGAAGATCCCCTGAATTTCCTCTTCCTCCGATGCCTTCCCTCTTGGTCTAAGGCCATAATTGCTTACTAGTGGCTCCGTTCTTTCGTCCCACCTTGGTGTCGCTGTAGACCTTGGGAGGTTCGGCTGGGATGTATGATGTGATGACACTTGACGATATTCTCTTGAGAGGTTCGGCTGGGATGTATGAAATGATGTCACTTGAGCTATCTGTTCTTCCAGTTCCTCTATCTGTCGTATACAACTTTCCTCCTCTCTTAGGCTTCTCTGGAGTTTTCTTGCCCTCTTTCTTAACTCCTCCTTATCCTTTTTCACCCTTTCTTCCTCCTCTTCCTCCGACATCCTCTTCTTTTGCTTTAAGCTCTCTTTCTTCTTCTCTATCTTCAGAGACTCCTGCTCATCTTCAGAACCACTTTCTTCTTTTCCCTTTTTATAGCGTCTTGTCCTTCCCTGTTTTTCGGCCCTGGCTATTAGTTTTCTGATCTGAGCACTGTAACCTCCCTGTGCATTGCTGTCAGCACCGGAACATTCGCCTTCACCTCCACTGCCATCTTCATTGTCATCTGTCTTGTTCTCTGGTTCGAAATCCACGGTCACTTTCGCTCTTCCCCTCTCTAGTACATTATCACCCCCATCTTTGATAGTGAAGGCTCCGTTCGTACTTAGGACGGGGACCTGAGGGTAGATCCGCTGAGAATTGTCCTCCAGTATCTTGGCATAGGGAGGAGGACTGGAGATTGGAGCTGTGTGTGAGAATGGAATGTTCACTTTCTCTTCCATTGCTTTGGCCAATTCATCTCTTTTTTCTGGATCCATGTGAGCTGTTTTCTCATTCCAAGCTAATGCTACTTTCTGCCCCTCTACCTTGAAGAGGTCTAAAATAGCTAACTCTAACCTGCGTTTCTCTGATCTAATCTTTCCTTTTTGATGCGCCTTATGTGCATTGATAAGTATCTCCAATGTTGCAATTAATTGTAAGTCAAAGGTGCCCTCTTCTGGCCATGGTTGTTCAATGTCTGCCCAACGAATATTCCATTTCGTTGACATTTTGCTAATCTCCTTAACAAGAGGATTCATTTTTTCCACTATAGCCACAGGGGATGAATTTGCTAATATTCCCTTGTCTGTATTAACAGCCCTCACAATGTTACTGGGTTTGGCTCCCATGTCTGAAATATTTATACTGCTTAATATGCTGAAAATATGCTATAAGGTGTACTTTTCTTACAACCCACCTTCTGTTGCCGTATCTGCTAAACAGATGCTAGTCCAACTTTTAACTGCGTCAACTGTCTACACAGAACATTACAATTCAGAACAACGGATTGTTTCAGTGGTATTGTGTATTATTGACTTAAATGTAATCTATGTGTGTGTGTTTTAATTTAAATTTAATTAAAATTTTAATTCAATTCTATTTAAATTATTTAAATAATCATAACTAATCAATCACTAACAATCAATTATCACTATTAATTAATATTAATTAATTATTAATAATCATAACTAAATAATCATTCAATTCAAATTTAAATTCAATTCAATTTCAATTCAATTCAATCCAAATTTAGTTTAGTTTTAATCTAAATGTTTTTCCCTTATTGTGTATGAATGTGTATCACTTAATTGCTCAGTCAATACTAATTATAGTTCAGGTCAACTTTAATTATTAAACTACAAAGGCTGTTCAACACAATTTATCAAATTACAAAGGCAGGTCACGCTTTCTGATTCACAAAACCCTTGATTGCTCAATCCTCAGATATAAACTGTTCTGCTCTTCTTTAATCAAAAGCTGTGAAAAAGAACTTGAAATAGAAACTTGAAATAAAAAGATGTAAAATACGAATAGTGACAACAACCTGTAAAGAAATCGATTTATTTTGGAAGGAATAAAATGATTAATTATTAATTACAATCTGTAAAGAAATCGACTTGTTATTTGAAAGGAATGCATAATTAATTAGACTTAGTCATTAACACTTCATTGATGTAATCCTGTGAAAGAAAACGTTACCATTGGACTATTACAATCTGTCCACTAGATGGCAGCAAGTTCCTTCCCCAGACCTGTCAATGAAATTTCTCCAAACCACTCTATCCCACTGGTCAATTCACTTTCCTTATCTTTTAGAATACGACACAACCCATGCGAAATGAATCCAATTTTATCTGCAAGAAATAAGTAATGTAATTCAGGTTCCTTTCTAAAGGAATGCTTATTATTCCACTTTGCTCCTTCAGACCTCCCCTCTTCCCAGGGCGCAGTCTCAGGCTGGAACCCTTTCCGCTGAGGTCCTTTCCAAAGGACATCTCATCTCAGCCTCTCTGCTTCCCAGGCGTCTCCTTTTCAGAGCCCTGATCACAGAAAGCACCACTCGCCTACTAGCTGTACGTCGCTTTCAGCTTATGGTGGCCTGACTGTACATTGAGCTGAGCGCTACTGCCATATCATATGGCCTTACGTTCTTGAGCGACCCAACCGGCCGGTGACCCAGTCGATAGCGACCCCCTGCCAATGTATAACACTGGCCCTGTAGCGGTGATTAGCCGCCCAGGTGGGAACCGACGGTCTGATCCCTAGCCCACTTTGCTATGGGTCTAGAAACTTTGACCGTTTACACCAGCCTTGCCTGTTCACGGGTGTAGCTTCCTCTCACATCCCGCTAGGTGTGGGCTGTCGCCCACGTACCACGCACTGCCCACACACCTACATGCGACAGCTGCGCCGACTAGACGGTACCACGGTAGTATGTTCATTCATACTTCATCAGACACGGGGGGCCTTCAGTCTTCTCCCCAGCACTATATGAGATATTTAACGTGCCCTCGGAACTTTGCAATTCCACCGCCGCCTGTTTTTGGCTAGGTTCGGGGTGCCTAATCCCCTGCCTAACCAAACCAATCTCATTCTAACATTTTCTAATGCCTTTTTTCCACAGCCTCTGTACTTGAACGCCTTGAGCGCTTGCAGGCATAAGGCTCGACGGCACTAAAGTAATTAGCTGACAATGGTCCTCTTGTCTTCTCACAAATACGGACTATGCTCTTTCAAACTAGGAATTCAGATTCCTTTACACTCATAACAATCCTGTTATACCACACACACGATAAAGTATCGTACAATTACAATAACACAATTATCAGACTCTCTTCTGATTTATCACAAGATATCAATATTGCCGACCCATTAACAAAACGTCTTCCGTTAATTTCCTGTCGACAAGCCTACACTTTTCATATAGACACTTACTAAAGTTCGTCTTCCTTTAGTACTCTACTGACAGCGCATTCGCAAAACGCGCACTGAAGCAATTCATCCTTTGCTCCACAATACACACGATACTTCTACAATATCGTACAATTACACATTTATGTACAATTACAGATTTCTAAATCCGGCTCTTTAAATTCAATCCAATTGTAATTATCTTATATTTCTAACAGATACTCAACACAAATCTAAATTCTTTTGTTTACAGCTTAAAACCATTTAATTACATCAAAGCTGAAAGTCTGACAGAGAGAGAGAGGGACAGAGAGACAGAGAGTGAGAGAGGAAGGGAACCAATTTGAGAAAGGCAGAGGGAGAGAGAGAGGGAGATAGAGAGAGAGAGAGAAAGGGAACCAATTTGAGAAAGGCAGAGGGAGAGAGAGAGAGGGAGGGAGACAGAGAGAGAGAGAGAGAGAGAATGAGAGAAAGGCAGAGGGAGAGGGGGAGAGAGAGAGAGAGAGAGAGAGAGAGAGAGAGAGACAGAGAGAGAGAGAGAGAGAGAGAGGCAGAGGGAGAGGGAGAGACAGAGAAAGAGCAGAGAAAGGGGGGGGAAGAAGAAGTCAATGGGTCACAGAGGGAGAGACAGAGAAAGAGAGAATGGTACTTACCTCCAGGCGCTGAATGAAGAGATGTAAAAATTGACGGTCACTATAATTACTTATAAGCTATTAATTAACTCGTGGGCTAGTCTCGCCATTATTTCGTATATATTGGTATCTGTTACTACTAAAAATGAAGAAGAATTCTTGAGCAAATTTAAGACTTGTTTATTCAAAAAAGCAGGTTACACAGCATGGCCCCTCAATGGAGCTGATGGTCCGAATCGGTCACAGGATGGATGTGAAGAAAAATAAAGAGGCAGAGTCCATCTACGTAGCGGACTTTATACCCTGTCACTATTATTTCGCTGAGCCAACTAAACAGAGTCCACGTTACTTTAATTTGGTTGAATACAAAGCATACCAGTGAGTAGGTGAGGCCATTCTCCGTCCTGCAAATAGGATGTCATTGTCTTATTATAATGCAACTCACCCTATGGTCTAATACAATTCCAATGTAACCTATGTTATGGCCGTCTTGCTGACTCGACCCCAATGCAATTATCCTCCCATGATGACATTCCATCCTCTGCACATGCATTGTCAAAAGGCCACCGTGTGTCTCTCCCTATCTCTCCTAACAGAAACAACACAAACGGACGGTTATCTAGTGAATAGGGGAACGAATCAGATAAATGACAAATATGTTTCTGCCCTCAAGCAAGCCCTGGATGAGTAAAGAGGGAGTCAAACAGAGTCTCCTACTATGTTGCTTTCACTACGTGGCCGTCGGGTTGCCATGGCTACGTCATATGAAAATACACTACACAACAGAACAAAGAGCTCCAGCAACAGTACCAGAGCCTGGTGTCAAATATGAGAGCCCCATCCAGGTCTGCAACCCCACAGATACCTCCACGTTCCCGCCTGCCACCAAGCCCATATGATCGGCAAGAGAGGTGGCACCCAACACCAGCCCGGATGCAACCAACTGGGTATCCTGCTGGCCATGGAGAGGAGTACCTCCACCCTCCTAACCATGTTGAAGAGCTAGCAGAGGATCTCTCCCACTCTAGAGTTTCACACCAGGTGAAAGAAGACCCCTCTCACACACCATACTATTCTGCCTCTCCTCATACAAGCTACCCCTGTGCAGACCAGTATGGCCAGAGAACACAGTCACGGTCAGGCTACACACCACGTGACCCATGGGATGGGTATCCAGATGGAACAGAGAGAGGGTACACCCTGCATCATCCTTACTATGCAGAACCACCACCCCCCAGAGAGCGTACATATAGAGGACCCAAGCCATCGATTCCACAACTGACGTCGCCAGATCCAAGAGAGTTCTCAAGGATGAGGATTGCACTGGAGAACATCCTCCCGGATGATGCCACGGAGGGGTACAAGTTCCAGATCCTCACAGACCACCTGAGATGTGAGGAGGCCTTGCTCGTGGCAGATTCTTATAGTTACTCCAGACAGCCTTACACAGACACCCTGTTAGCCCTCACCAAGATGTATGGGCAGCCTCACAAGCTGGCTGTGCAACGTATCGCAGAGGTGATGGATGGTCCAGATGTCCGCAGTGGAGATGCGAAAGCCTTTCGCCTGTTTGCCCTCCGTGTACGCTCACTGGTGGGCATGTTAGAACAGCTGGGGGAGAGAGGCCTTGTAGAGCTGCATTGTGGTTCCCACGTCCACTGCCAGCTTCAAGAGGTTCATCCACCCCCTGAGAGTAACCATCCCCACGCTCATTGACTTTGCTGAGTGGCTAGAGTATGAACTCGAAGTGCAGGAAGAAATCGTTCAGTGTGTCAGCTACGAGAGGGACGAGTCATCCAACCGGAGGAGGGAGAACCAGAGGGACTCAACACAATACAGCAAGACCACCACCATTCTCCCGGGTACAAATGAGACTGCAGCGACAAGTCCCCCCACAGCGCCTGCATCTGAGCCTTCAGCCAGCCACCAAAGCAAAGTGGAGAAAGGGAAAGCCTATTGTCCATACTGCGACAACACCAGCCACTTTCTGAACAATTGTACTAACTTCACGCAGCTGAACAAAGAGCAGAAGGTGGCATGGATCAAAGGTAACAACCGATGCTGGCGCTGTGGCCGCGGTCATCACGCAGCTAAGTGCACACTGAAGGCCCCATGCAAGACTTGCAACAGAAGACACCTGATTGTACTGCATGAAGTGAACGAGAGAGCAGAGGATGAAGTGCCAGCAACGGATATCTGTCTCGTGAACACACCTAGCCAAGTCCTGTATGTCGACCGCCCAGTATCCAACTGTAAAGTGCTCCTGAAGATCAGTAAGGTCATCATAAGAAATGGAAACAGGGCATTGGAAGCATATGCTATCTTAGACGACGGATCAGAGAGGACCATCCTTCTCCAGGCCGCAGCAAAGAAGTTAGGCCTGAAAGGCAAGCCAGAAGATTTGGTCCTCCGCACAGTCAGACAGGAGCTGCAGGTGCTTCACGGGGCGGCCGTATCCTTCACCATACCCCCCGTTGCTGAGCCAAAGAAGAGGTACAAGATCCAGAGTGCATTCTCCGCCGAGCAGCTGGGTCTGGCAGAACACACCCATCCTGTCGGTGCACTACAGCAGAAGTACAAACATCTAGCCTGGTTGCCTCTCCAGCCACTGAATAGAGTTCATCCAGTGTTGCTGATCGGCTCTGACTACACACACCTCATCACCCCCATAGAGCCTGTTAGATTGGGCCCGCCTGGTGGACCAGCTGCGGTGAAAACACGGCTGGGATGGACTCTGCAAGGCCCAGCTCAAGACATCAAGCTTGATCGTGACCAGCCACAGTGTCTCTTCACATCCACAGCATCCCCGACAGACCTGTCCCCTCACGTGGAGAAGTTGAGGCTGATGGACGTGCTGCCGTATCGTAGTGAGAAGTTGGCCGTGAGATCGCGTCAAGACCAGGAGGCCGTGCACCTCCTTCAAGAGCAGACGGTGAGAGTGAACGTCAATGGCATTGAGCGCCACGCCACACACCTACTTCGAGTCAAACCCATGCCACAGCTACATGCCTCACCGGAAGCTGTGCTCCCGCAGCTGAGGGGAATTGAGAAACAGTTGGCTAAGGATCCGGAACAAACCGCTACCTACCCGGCAGAGATTCACAAACTAGAAGAAGCAGGCTACGCTGTGAAATTGGAGCCACATCAGGTGGAGAAGACAGAAGAGGCATGGTATATACCACACCATATAGTCCAACACAATGGAAAGAACCGGGTGGTGTATAATTGCTCCTTTCCATACCAAGGCCACAACCTCAACGAGCCCGACCACGAGATGAGACCTGCTGTTGCTGTGCTGACAATCTCAGTTTCATCGCTGCCAGATCTACAGCAACAACAGACCCTGCGTGACTACCTGGAAGTCATTGCCCGCCAGCTTCATGGGGCGGCGGACCCGTCAACTTCCCTGACAGCTGACACCTACGCTGTTGCCGAACTGGAAGCCCTGCAACAGGCACAGAGAGACTCCTTTGCGGATGAGGTAGCCCAGCTGAAGGCCAGTAAACCGGTGGCAAAATCCAGCCGCCTCATGGCACTTGCCCCAGAGCTTGACGAGGCTACAGTACTCATCAGAGTGGGTGGACGTCTCCGCCGCAGCAGCGACCTCGCATCAGACGTGGCGGACCCTGATCCCATCACCCCCAACTGTCTCCGCATGGGGCGGCGGGATGCATCCCTACCTCAGGTCGTTTATGAGGGTCCCAAGACCCTAGGTCGCAGAAGATGGCGATATAGCCAGACATTGGCTGACCACTTTTGGAAACACTTTCTCAGGCACTAACTTCTCCAGGCCCGTCAGAAATGGAAATCATCAGTCTCCCTGCCCTTCCTGAAGAAGAGTGATCGTCGCTGCTTATCTGGACCCTCTGGCCTTTTCGGATGTTCAAATTCGCTCTGTGAATTTGACGGCGGCTGTTAAAAAGGCTGTTGAGGACTGGGTGGTCGAGGCGGCCAATCACTGGCCAGCAGAGGGCGGGCTCTAGGAATTACGAGCGAGAGAGGAATGCTGGCAGGATGGACGAGAATTGCGAGCGGAGAGAGTTGCGAATACATATTAGTTTAGTTAACACATTAGAGTTCAGTTAAGATTGTGAGTTGTGCGTCCACGATAAAAACCACAAGTTCACAAATCCATTAAAGCCTTTGATGGTAACCTGGCCTGGTTGTTGTATACATGCATAAAAGGACATAATAGTTCTAACTGGACTACCCACAGTGATTTGAACTATCCACCAGTCAATTCTATATCTATATTTTTCACACATTCCTCCCGAGGGAATTCAACGCGGTGTACATAACAGCTGTTTACATCGCACCAAGCGCGGATGCTAGCTTAGCATTAGCCTGGCTACATGACGTCATCAGTGGTGGACAGAGCACAGATCCTCAAGCAGTACATATAATCGCGGGGGACTTCAATCATGCTGACCTGAAGGTAGTACTACCCAAGTTTTATCAGCATGTTAAATGTGCAACAAGAGGAGATAACACACTGGACAAGGTATACACCAACATCAAGCTTGCCTACAAGGCTAGACCGCTAGCTCATATAGGCATGTCTGACCACGTGTCCATCCTCCTGATCCCAGCCTACACTCCCATGAGGAAAAGTGCCCCCATCACCACTAAGACTGTCAGAACCTGGCCAGCAGGGTCCGCTCCACTGCAGATCTGCCTGAATGACACCTCATGGCAGGAATATGAGCATGAGGACCTGGAACAGTTCACGTCGTCGGTTCTGAACCACATAGTGAACTGCACCAACTCAGCCACCGTGGACAAACGTGTCCGGGTCTACCCCAACAAGAAGCCATGGATGACTGAGAAGGTCCGACAACTGCTCAAGGAGAGGAACAACGCCTTCTCAGCGAAGGACAAACTGCTGTACAACACCACCAGGGCTAACCTAAACCGTGGCATCCGGGAGGCCAAGGCAGACCACAGAGAGAAGATTGAGGAATGCTTCCTGAGCAACGACTCCAGGCGGGTGTGGCAGGGGGTTCAGCACATGACAAACTTCAGAGCCAACAGGCTCACAGCCGCTGAGGGCGACCCCCTGCTGGCGGAAGAGCTGAACTCCTTCTACGCCCGGTTCGACGAGGGGCGAACGGAGGTAACCACAACACAAAAACCACTCTCTCCAGCTCTCAGCAGCCTCACCCTCACAGAGCATGAAGTGAGACGCGTGCTGAAGGCGGTGGACCCCAGAAAAGCCTCAGGGCCGGATAGCGTCCTGGGACGGGTGCTGAGGGACTGCGCCGACCAGCTGGCCGGGGTTTTCACCAACATCTTCAACCAGTCCCTGTCCCAGGCCACCATCCCACCCTGCCTGAAAACCTCAACAATCATCCCAGTCCCGAAGAAAAGCACGGTGAGCTGCCTAAACGACTACCGCCCGGTGGCACTCACACCAATCATCATGAAGTGCTTCGAGAAACTGGTCCGGGCCCACATAGTCACACGCCTCCCGCCCAACCTGGATCCATACCAGTTCGCCTACAGAGCCCACAGGTCCACAGAGGACGCCATCGCGACGGCTCTCCACTCCACTCTATCCCACCTGGAGAGGGGGAACAGCTACGCGAGACTGCTCTTTGTGGACTTCAGCTCTGCCTTCAACACTATCCTTCCAGACAGGCTAGTGACCAAACTACTAGACCTGGGACTATCACACTCCATCTGTGCATGGATCAAGGACTTCCTGTCTGACCGCCCCCAGAGGGTGCGGGTGGGCTCCCACACCTCCACAGCCCTCAGACTCAGCACTGGGTCCCCCCAGGGCTGCGTGCTTAGCCCCATCCTCTACAACCTCTACACCTACGACTTCACCCCCGTCCACCCCAGCAACTCCATCATAAAGTTTGCAGACGACACCACCGTGGTGGGCTGCACCTCGGGGGGGGACGAGGCGGCGTACAGGGATGAGGTGGAGCAGCTGGGCAAGCTGTGCAAGGTTAACAACCTGCTGCTGAACCAGTCAAAGACCCAGGAAATCATCGTGGACTTCAGGAGGAAAAAATCTGAGGTCCA
>NC_137690.1:38748362-38765862 GCF_963989245.1 Nansenia antarctica
CTAACTAGTACGTACTGTCTTCATACTGAGTTAGTAGATAACTAGTACTGTCTTAATACTGAGCTAGTAGTTAACTAGTACTGTCTTCATACTGAGTTAGTAGCTAACTAGTACTGTCTTCATACTGAGTTAGTAGATAACTAGTACTGTCTTAATACTGAGCTAGTAGATAACTAGTACTGTCTTCATACTGAGTTAGTAGTTAACTAGTACGTACTGTCTTCATACTGAGTTAGTAGATAACTAGTACTGTCTTAATACTGAGCTAGTAGTTAACTAGTACTGTCTTCATACTGAGTTAGTAGTTAACTAGTACTGTCTTCATATTGAGCTAGTAGTTAACTAGTACTGTCTTCATACTGAGCTAGTAGTTAACTAGTACTGTCTTCATACTGAGTTAGTAGATAACTAGTACTGTCTTCATACTGAGCTAGTAGCTAACTAGTACTGTCTTCATACTGAGTTAGTAGATAACTAGTACTGTCTTCATACTGAGTTAGTAGATAACTAGTACTGTCTTCATACTGAGTTAGTAGATAACTAGTACTGTCTTCATACTGAGTTAGTAGATAACTAGTACTGTCTTCATACTCAGCTAGTAGCTAACTAGTACTGTCTTCATACTGAGTTAGTAGATAACTAGTACTGTCTTAATACTGAGCTAGTAGTTAACTAGTACTGTCTTCATACTGAGTTAGTAGCTAACTAGTACTGTCTTCATACTGAGCTAGTACATAACTAGTACTGTCTTCATACTGAGTTAGTAGTTAACTAGTACTGTCTTCATACTGAGTTAGTAGTTAACTAGCAGTACTGTGTTCATACTGAGCTAGTAGCTAACTAGTACTGTCTTCATACTGAGCTAGTAGATAACTAGTACTGTCTTCATACTGAGTTAGTAGTTAACTAGTACTGTCTTCATACTGAGTTAGTAGATAACTAGTACTGTCTTCATACTGAGATAGTAGTTAACTAGTACTGTCTTCATACTGAGCTAGTAGTTAACTAGCAGTACTGTCTTAATACTGAGCTAGTAGTTAACTAGTACTGTCTTCATACTGAGTTAGTAGCTAACTAGTACTGTCTTCATACTGAGCTAGTAGTTAACTAGCAGTACTGTCTTCATACTGAGCTAGTAGATAACTAGTACTGTCTTAATACTGAGATAGTAGATAACTAGTACTGTCTTTATACTGAGTTAGTAGTTAACTAGTACTGTCTTCATACTGAGCTAGTAGATAACTAGTACTGTCTTCATACTGAGCTAGTAGATAACTAGTACTGTCTTCATACTGTGCTAGTAGTTAACTAGTACTGTCTTCATACTGAGCTAGTAGTTAACTAGTACTGTCTTCATACTGAGATAGTAGATAACTAGTACTGTCTTTATACTGAGTTAGTAGATAACTAGTACTGTCTTCATACTGAGCTAGTAGTTAACTAGTACTGTCTTCATACTGAGCTAGTAGATAACTAGTACTGTCTTCATACTGAGCTAGTAGTTAACTAGTACTGTCTTCATACTGAGTTAGTAGTTAACTAGTACTGTCTTCATACTGAGCTAGTAGATAACTAGTACTGTCTTCATACTGAGCTAGTAGATAACTAGTACTGTCTTCATACTGAGCTAGTAGTTAACTAGCAGTACTGTCTTAATACTGAGCTAGTAGTTAACTAGTACTGTCTTCATACTGAGTTAGTAGCTAACTAGTACTGTCTTCATACTGAGCTAGTAGCTAACTAGTACTGTCTTCATACTGAGTTAGTAGCTAACTAGTACTGTCTTCATACTGAGCTAGTAGCTAACTAGTACTGTCTTCATACTGAGTTAGTAGCTAACTAGTACTGTCTTCATACTGAGTGAGTAGCTAACTAGTACTGTCTTCATACTGAGCTAGTAGTTAACTAGTACTGTCTTCATACTGAGCTAGTAGATAACTAGTACTGTCTTCATACTGAGTTAGTAGATAACTAGTACTGTCTTCATACTGAGTTAGTAGTTAACTAGTACTGTCTTCATACTGAGCTAGTAGATAACTAGTACTGTCTTCATACTGAGTTAGTAGATAACTAGTACTGTCTTCATACTGAGCTAGTAGTTAACTAGTACTGTCTTCATACTGAGTTAGTAGTTAACTAGTACTGTCTTCATACTGAGTTAGTAGTTAACTAGTACTGTCTTCATACTGAGCTAGTAGATAACTAGTACTGTCTTCATACTGAGCTAGTAGATAACTAGTACTGTCTTCATACTGAGTTAGTAGTTAACTAGTACTGTCTTCATACTGAGCTAGTAGATAACTAGTACTGTCTTCATACTGAGTTAGTAGTTAACTAGTACTGTCTTCATACTGAGTTAGTAGTTAACTAGTACTGTCTTCATACTGAGTTAGTAGATAACTAGTACTGTCTTCATACTGAGTTAGTAGTTAACTAGTACTGTCTTCATACTGAGTTAGTAGTTAACTAGTACTGTCTTCATACTGAGCTAGTAGATAACTAGTACTGTCTTCATACTGAGCTAGTAGATAACTAGTACTGTCTTCATACTGAGTTAGTAGTGAACTAGCAGTACTGTCTTCATACTGAGTTAGTAGATAACTAGTACTGTCTTAATACTGAGTTAGTAGATAACTAGTACTGTCTTCATACTGAGATAGTAGATAACTAGTACTGTCTTCATAGCTAGTAGTTAACTAGTACTGTCTTCATACTGAGTTAGTAGATAACTAGTACTGTCTTCATACCAGGGTTTCCGTTAGAAAAATTTGCCGTCGGACATCGTGTCCGGGAAGAATTCGATTTACCGGACAAACGTGATATATTCCGGTCATCATATTAAAATATAATATTTTTTTTTTTTTTCAAAATCATATTTTTTTTTCTTCCAAATCTAATATAGCTGTTTGTCGCGGTGATTACTGTTGTGTAGCGGCCTATATATGCCATTTAATGTATATTTCTCATCCGATACGATTAGATGCGAGCTATATATAATAATATAACATGATTTGACGCATGCGCGCTATGCCATGCGTCAAATCCAGCGCTGAACGGGCGCCTCACTGGGAACTGAACAGACAGCATCGATCAATGAACGGACTCCACATTACGTTAACTGAAGTTTGTTAAATTGTTTGGGATTAATGTGAGTTTTCTATTTTCTCTTTCCAGTTTTACCCTTTTTTAAAAATCAATAAATCAACGTCATTTCTATAAGTCTCGCTGGTTGGGAAGGCATTTCGTTTAGCTCGGGAGTATGACAATGGGAAGAACATAACTGTATAACTGAATGACAACAAATGTATGAGTAATGAGTAAAACAATGTCACTTTTATAGTATGTTGTTTAACTTGCCGTTCGGTCGCCATGGCTCTGGTGTGTGTAGCAGCTTCAGCTAGCTGGCTAGAAACTTCTAGGGGTGCGTTCGTAAACACGCTCTGAGAGCGCCGGAGCGCACGCTGGCTTCGATGTCACAGAGCGACCGAGTCGTTCGATTGGACGAGAGGCGTTCCGCGAGTGCTGATCGGATTTCCAGAGCGTGTTTACGAACGCACCCATAGATGGGAAATCAAGAAACCGTATTACTATGGTGGACGGGTTGGCAGGGTTGCCAGATAGGCATGGGTTACCGCCGAATGGGCTACTGTGTTTAAGCGGTAATAGACTGGTTAAACTGTAATCCCATCTGGCATCAATCCCATGTGGCACCTGTGCGCTGTTTCGCATAGGCCGGCCTACACATTAGGAGTCATCATCATGCCGGTGTCAAATCATATCATAATAAAAGAAATACATAGCCTATATATTCGTCTTTTTTAAAATAGAATGAATCAGAATGTGAACTTTAGCGAATTGTATTCAAAGGGAATTATTTTCACCGGACAATATGTCCGACGACTTTTCAATTTGTCGGACTTCAACAACATTTACCGGACAAAGACCGGTAATTGCCGGTTAACGGAAACCCAGCTTCATACTGAGCTAGTAGATAACTAGTACTGTCTTCATAGCTAGTAGTTAACTAGTACTGTCTTCATACTGAGTTAGTAGATAACTAGTACTGTCTTCATACTGAGTTAGTATATAACTAGTACTGTCTTCATACTGAGCTAGTAGATAACTAGTACTGTCTTCATACTGAGCTAGTAGATAACTAGTACTGTCTTCATACTGAGCTAGTAGATAACTAGTGCTGTCTTCATACTGAGCTAGTAGATAACTAGTACTGTCTTCATACTGAGCTAGTAGATAACTAGTACTGTCTTCATACTGAGTTAGTAGTTAACTAGTACTGTCTTCATACTGAGCTAGTAGATAACTAGTACTGTCTTCATAGCTAGTAGTTAACTAGTACTGTCTTCATACTGAGCTAGTAGATAACTAGTACTGTCTTCATACTGAGTTAGTAGATAACTAGTACTGTCTTCATACTGAGTTAGTAGATAACTAGTACTGTCTTCATACTGAGCTAGTAGATAACTAGTACTGTCTTCATACTGAGTTAGTAGATAACTAGTACTGTCTTCATACTGAGATAGTAGATAACTAGTACTGTCTTCATACTGAGCTATTAGATAACTAGTACTGTCTTCATACTGAGCTAGTAGATAACTAGTACTGTCTTCATACTGAGCTAGTAGTTAACTAGCAGTACTGTCTTCATACTGAGCTAGTAGATAACTAGTACTGTCTTCATACTGAGCTAGTAGATAACTAGTGCTGTCTTCATACTGAGTTAGTAGATAACTAGTACTGTCTTCATACTGAGCTAGTAGTTAACTAGCAGTACTGTCTTCATACTGAGCTAGTAGATAACTAGTACTGTCTTCATACTGAGCTAGTAGATAACTAGTGCTGTCTTCATACTGAGTTAGTAGTTAACTAGTACTGTCTTCATACTGAGCTAGTAGATAACTAGTACTGTCTTCATAGCTAGTAGTTAACTAGTACTGTCTTCATACTGAGCTAGTAGATAACTAGTACTGTCTTCATACTGAGTTAGTAGATAACTAGTACTGTCTTCATACTGAGCTAGTAGTTAACTAGTACTGTCTTCATACTGAGTTAGTAGTTAACTAGTACTGTCTTCATACTGAGCTAGTAGATAACTAGTACTGTCTTCATAGCTAGTAGTTAACTAGTACTGTCTTCATACTGAGTTAGTAGATAACTAGTACTGTCTTAATACTGAGATAGTAGATAACTAGTACTGTCTTCATACTGAGCTATTAGATAACTAGTACTGTCTTCATACTGAGCTAGTAGTTAACTAGTACTGTCTTCATACTGAGTTAGTAGATAACTAGTACTGTCTTCATACTGAGTTAGTAGATAACTAGTACTGTCTTCATACTGAGCTAGTAGCTAACTAGTACTGTCTTCATACTGAGTTAGTAGATAACTAGTACTGTCTTCATACTGAGTTAGTAGATAACTAGTACTGTCTTCATACTGAGTTAGTAGTTAACTAGTACTGTCTTCATACTGAGCTAGTAGATAACTAGTACTGTCTTCATACTGAGTTAGTAGATAACTAGTACTGTCTTCATACTGAGTTAGTAGATAACTAGTACTGTCTTCATACTGAGCTAGTAGCTAACTAGTACTGTCTTCATACTGAGTTAGTAGATAACTAGTACTGTCTTCATACTGAGCTAGTAGATAACTAGTACTGTCTTCATACTGAGTTAGTAGATAACTAGTACTGTCTTCATACTGAGTTAGTAGATAACTAGTACTGTCTTCATAGTGAGCTAGTAGATAACTAGTACTGTCTTCATACTGAGTTAGTAGCTAACTAGTACTGTCTTCATACTGAGCTTGTAGATAACTAGCAGTACTGCCTTCATACTGAGATAGTAGATAACTAGTACTGCCTTCATACTGAGATAGTAGATAACTAGTACTGTCTTCATACTGAGTTAGTAGTTAACTAGTACTGTCTTCATACTGAGTTAGTAGTTAACTAGTACTGTCTTCATACTGAGTTAGTAGATAACTAGTACTGTCTTCATACTGAGTTAGTAGTTAACTAGTACTGTCTTAATACTAGGGGTGTAACGGATCACCTAACTCACGGATCGGATCGTGTCACGGATTTTGAGTCACGGATCGGATCATTTTTCGGATCAACACAAAACATTTTTTTTTTTAAATAAAAACAACATTTTCCTTGAATTCTGTAAAAAGAGGATGCATTTGCTAATTCGCCGACAATTAGGATCCTCTCCTTTTCATAGAGGTCGGGCACAACCTTCTCACTGAAGTGGGGGCGCGAGGGGATTTTGTAACGTGGCTCAAGCACATTGATCATATTTTGAAACCCTCCGTTCTCCACAACGGAGTATGGCCTCATGTCTGCCGCGATAAACTTCCCAATTGAATTGGTAATGGCTTTAGCCCGGTCTGAGTCTGCAGGAATCGTCTGTTTAAATGACGTTTGGAGAAGTTGTTGTTGAGCTACTTTTTTCTTGCCCCCCGTCATCAACACACCAGGGTGATGTCGCGTTAAATGTGTGGCCATGCTTGACGTATTGCCTGCCTCATAAGATTTCCGCGTGGCACAATGCCTACACACCGTAACTTTCCCTCCTTCCATCATTATTATAAGTAACAGGGAAGCCAAAGTGCTCCCATACATGTGATTTCAATGACGAGGGAGGCCTTTCCAGTTCGCCAACGTTGCTAGCACTCGCCATGATACTTGTTGCTGTGGATTCCCAGCTTCACGTGGAGTGAGTACGTAACAGAGTACTTTTTTTGTGTGTTTACACAATCACCCAGGCTGCTTAGCGGGTGATATGACGTGATATAAGTGGGACAGAGATGAGTGAATGAATGTTGTTGTCAACTCAGTACACATGCAGAGAGTGAGAATAAAGCGCACATGATTGTTTTTCTACCGGTTACATTTGAATGAATGAATGAATGGTCTTTATTGTCATTGCTACAGCACAGGTACCAAACAACGAAATTTAGGAGGGGTGGCTCCCCTGGTGTTAGAAAAAAAAAAAAACAAAAAAAAAAAACAAAAACGATTTTGCTATTGATCCGCGGTACACATGCGTTCCGAACCGTGGAGGGCGATCCGAACGGATCACGGATTATCCGTGATCCGTTACACCCCTACTTAATACTGAGCTAGTAGATAACTAGTACTGTCTTCATACTGAGCTAGTAGATAACTAGTACTGTCTTCATACTGAGTTAGTAGATAACTAGTACTGTCTTCATACTGAGCTAGTAGCTAACTAGTACTGTCTTAATACTGAGCTATTAGATAACTAGTACTGTCTTCATACCGAGTTAGTAGATAACTAGTACTGTCTTCATACTGAGCTAGTAGATAACTAGCAGTAATGTCTTAATACTGAGCTAGTAGTTAACTAGTACTGTCTTCATACTGAGCTAGTAGATAACTAGTACTGTCTTCATACTGAGCTAGTAGCTAACTAGTACTGTCTTAATACTGAGCTATTAGATAACTAGTACTGTCTTCATACCGAGTTAGTAGATAACTAGTACTGTCTTCATACTGAGCTAGTAGATAACTAGCAGTAATGTCTTAATACTGAGCTAGTAGTTAACTAGTACTGTCTTCATACTGAGCTAGTAGATAACTAGTACTGTCTTCATACTGAGCTAGTAGCTAACTAGTACTGTCTTCATACTGAGCTAGTAGATAACTAGTACTGTCTTCATACTGAGCTAGTAGATAACTAGTACTGTCTTCATACTGAGTTAGTAGATAACTAGTACTGTCTTCATACTGAGCTAGTAGCTAACTAGTACTGTCTTAATACTGAGCTATTAGATAACTAGTACTGTCTTCATACCGAGTTAGTAGATAACTAGTACTGTCTTCATACTGAGCTAGTAGATAACTAGCAGTAATGTCTTAATACTGAGCTAGTAGTTAACTAGTACTGTCTTCATACTGAGCTAGTAGATAACTAGTACTGTCTTCATACTGAGCTAGTAGCTAACTAGTACTGTCTTAATACTGAGCTATTAGATAACTAGTACTGTCTTCATACCGAGTTAGTAGATAACTAGTACTGTCTTCATACTGAGCTAGTAGATAACTAGCAGTAATGTCTTAATACTGAGCTAGTAGTTAACTAGTACTGTCTTCATACTGAGCTAGTAGATAACTAGTACTGTCTTCATACTGAGCTAGTAGCTAACTAGTACTGTCTTAATACTGAGCTATTAGATAACTAGTACTGTCTTCATACTGAGCTAGTAGATAACTAGCAGTAATGTCTTAATACTGAGCTAGTAGTTAACTAGTACTGTCTTCATACTGAGCTAGTAGATAACTAGTACTGTCTTCATACTGAGCCAGTCAGCAGCTTGTTGGTCAGGTTCAGTCAGCTAGTAGGAACAAGCGAAGTCTCTTCCAGAGGTGTCGCCTTGTGTGGGGCTTGAGGGCAACTAGAGGGTCGACACACTGTAGCTACCGTCCCTGCGATGCTGACCAGCTACAAGACAGCTAGATGAGTTCATAGTTAGCAGAAGCTGCTAGCCAGGCAGAACCCAGTCTTCCTAGGCTGACTAGCTATGAGCTATAGCTGCGTTTCTATTAGGATCACTTTGGCTAATGCGTCAGAGGTGCGAAGGTGTTATAGAAAGGCAGTGTTTCATTCTAATAAAGCTTAGCTACAGTATAGCTGATGTCTTCCGCTGGCCTTGCTCATCCTCATGCAGCTGGCTGCATCCTGTGCCCCCATGCTTTTATGGCAGTCAGTCAGCTGTCAAGGCGATTGTCTTTTCGTCAATCATGCACGCTCCAACAACAGAGTTGTGTAGCCTTTGGTGTGATGTACTGTAGCTAGCCAGAGCAGCTCCACAGGCTCATGTCAGGTTCCTTCTTTAGATGCACTACCCTAACGGTCTTCTGCCTGACAGGTTGTATACTGTGTTTGTGTGTGTCTGGGTCTGAAAAAGCTGGCCCAGACCAGAGGTACAGGTATAACAGGAATTTGTTTGTTTTTTTGCCCCAAAAAGTATTTATTTAGAGGGAGAAAAAACTGCACTGTCACTCTGAATCATTTCTGCCACACTTTGATCAAAAGCAACCAGTTCTTGCAACATTTAGGCCTAGTTGTCATGCTGGTTTAGACTAAAGACTACTGTATTGAATTTGTTTTGTGCATAATGTAGTTCTAGAACATATAACAGGATAACACAACTGCCCAGTTGCTTTGTACTGATGTGTAGGCCTAGTGCTATGGAAGACTCGATGAATGAAAACAGGTGTTATTTGTCATTTGCATAACATAGATAACATCGTGTCAAACCCTACTATATAGCCACGGCCTGGGTCTAGTTGCTTAAAGTGTAGTTACTGATAGTTGTGTAGTCCTATAAAGTTTAATCTAATCTAATCTGATCTATAGCAGACGTAGTAAGGTCGGATGTTGTTTTCTTCGCATACGTTTCAGAACTGACCTGTTTCAGTTAGTGTGCCATCCAGATAAAACAGGTTAATCATCTATTTAGAAATGATGTCGATGGTCTGGTGAAATGATCATGTAGCAGGCCTCTAGCCTTTCTGCCATGTAGCTAGCAGGCCTCTAGCCTTTCTGCCATGTAGCTAGCAGACCTCTAGCCTTTCTGCCATGTAGCTAGCAGACCTCTAGCCTTTCTGCCATGTAGCTAGCAGACCTCTAGCCTTTCTGCCATGTAGCTAGCAGGCCTCTAGCCTTTCTGCCATGTAGCTAGCAGACCTCTAGCCTTTCTGCCATGTAGCTAGCAGGCCTCTAGCCTTTCTGCCATGTAGCTAGCAGGCCTCTATAGCCTTTCTGCCATCTAGTCCAGAGTATCATCCAGTAGGATGTTATCAATAATCAATGTTACGGGACACTGTCAATCTGGGATTGTCACATCCATTTTGGGATTTTATCAATGAATGACACTTATTCTCGAAGGATATAGTTTAAATGCCTCATGATCTTAGTTCAACTGTCCTACCCAAAGTAGGCTATACGATTATTTCACTCCACAACAATGTCATTGTAAACAGACTCAGACGCTTAAAACATTGTTCAAAACTATCATTTTGGTCTTCTGGATGGTCAAACTTCGCATCCACAATGCTTTCTATTCATTTGAGAGCGGTTACATTTCTCCAGCCCGATCCCTCTGCTTTTTACCCCAAAAAGTGGCAGGGTGATCAGTGACCGTTTTTTGTTTGAATACCAGATTGTTCCTTTTTAACTGTTATTGTAAACGCTGACTAACTGGATGATTGAATTAGCTTGTGAGGACTGTTACAAGTTCTTAAACTTCCAAGTTTTTCTACTGCGTGTTAGCCTGTTTAAACCTCAACGTTATCAGGAGGACCTCTTTGAAATGTTTAGGTGTAATGAGGAAAGTGCAAAGTCGTGGTTTATTTTGTTTATTTGTAGTTTTGCTCAAATGAGAGAATGACCATGACTTCTCTGGTTAGCGACATCTCTTGGCCCTGGGACGGTTGTGGCCTTCCACCTATCTAGCTTCACCTAACGGTTAAGTCTGCATCGCTGGCCATGCTGCAGTTGTGTTAGCCACATTCCCAGACTCTTCTGCCCACGCGTGCGAAAGCGTCTGCTGGACCAACACTTCAGACACAGCCGTCATTAAGCCTATCAAAAGACTGTCAAAAAAACACCCCCCCCCCCCTCCTCAGTGCTTGCACACCACACGTTGTCTCTGATTCAGAGCGATGCCTCGCGACTGTGTGATTCGCCGAAATCAAATCATAACAGATTCCCTCCCGCTCAGGCCAGGTCGGCCCAGGCACACCGTACACAATAGCCTGAGGGCCGAGGTCAGAGTTCTGTTGACATGAACACTGCCCCCCTCACCCCAGCCCTGCCCCCCCCTCACCCCAGCCCTGCCCCCCCCCCCCCTCACCCCAGCCCACAGCAGATGTTCAGTCACCCGACGGTTGTTCTTTGGCATTCATCTCGTTGTGTGTGTGTGTGTGTGTGTGTGTGTCTGTGTGTGTCTGTGTGTGTCTGTGTGTGTGTGTCTGTGTGTGTGTGTGTGCGTGCGCGTCCCTCCCTCCCCCCCAGGACTGATGGCCCCAGAGTGACGTCCCAGGGTGCACCATGGCTTTGATGATCCCTCCCGTGAAGCTGAAATGGCTGGAGCACCTGAACAGCTCCTGGATCACGGAGGACAGCGAGTCCATCGCCACGCGGGAGGGCGTGGCCGTGCTCTACGCCAAGCTGCTGGCCAACAAGGAGGCGGTCCTGCTCCCGCAGCAGGTGAGAGGGACGGACCACCACCACCATCATCATAATTGCAACACTGTCCCTACTTATTGAATCCTGAAATGAACCTTAAACCCCCTTAACCATAATCATTTGATGTTAAACTACATGTCGTTGTCTGGTACTTGTACTCTGCAATAACAATGAAGTTGTATCTAATCTAATTGAACCACAATCATTTCCCTACTCGAACCCGATAATAAGCCGATAATACCGCAACGTAACACAAGCAACGTTTTGGAGGAGAAAGTGAAAGTGAATTTCACAGCCCAGGTTGGACCTGAGGTTGTCTGGAAGCCCCAGCAGACACCAGAACTGGAGAATCAAAGACTTCCAGAATCGTGTTGTTGTCTTGTTATGTTATGTGATTTAAGCCCATGTTGATATCAGCCCTGACCCCTCCCCCCCCCTCCCCCTCCCCCTCCCCCCCCTCCCCCTCCCTCCCCCTCCCCTGCCCCCCCCCCCCCCCCCCCCCCCCCCCTCCCTCCCCCAGGTGCTGTGTCTGAAGGGTCCCCAGCTGCCAGACTTTGAGCGGGAGTCCCTCTCCAGTGATGAGCAGGAGCACTACCTGGACGCCCTGCTCAGCAGTCAGCTGGCGCTGGCTAAGATGGTGTGCTCCGACTCGCCCTTCGCTGTCGCCCTGCGCAAGCGCCTGCTGGTGCTGCAGCGCATCTTCTACGCCCTCTCCAACAAGTACCACGACAAGGGCAAGGTGGGTCGGGTTGTGGTTGGTTTTGGGTTTGGTTGGGTTGGTTTTGGGTTGGTTTGTGTTGGTTTGTGTTGGTTCTGGGTTGGTTTAGGGTGGTTTGGGTTGGTTTCGGGTGGTTTGTGTTGGTTTGTGTTGGTTCTGGGTTGGTTTAGGTTGGTTTGTGTTGGTTTGTGTTGGTTTGTGTTGGTTCTGGGTTGGTTTGTGTTGGTTTAGGTTGGTTTTGGGTTGGTTTAAGGTGGTTTGGGGTGGTTTTGTTTGTGTGTCTTTGTCAGGAAGGGGGACAGAAGTTGTGTTCTATCGTACTAGGTTCTCAAGGAGTGGATCGAAGCCCCCAAAAGTATATCCTGTTGTGTCATATTGTGTCATAGCGAACAGCGGGGGTAGAGTAGCTCACCCCTAAGCAGGTATCGAACTCACGACCTTCCGCTTACGAACCCCGCGACGCTAGCTACGACGCCGAGAGAGAGAGCGAGCTGGGCTCGGTAGAGAAGCCCGGACGGGCCTTAACCAGGGTGGTCATTACAGGTGTTGTCGTCCTGTGTGTCCTCAGGTCAAGCAGCAGCAGCACTCTCCAGAGAACAGCTCGGGCTCCGCAGACTGCCACTCCGTCAGCGAGCGGCCGCGCTCCAGCACCGACGCCCTCATCGAGATGGGCGTCCGCACGGGCCTCAGCCTGCTCTTCGCCCTGCTGCGCCAGAGCTGGCTGATGTCCCCCCCGCCCAGCCCTGGGTTAGGGGGTCCAGGAGGAGGAGGAGGAGCAGGAGGAGGCCTCAACCTCTGCAACGACGTCATCCATACGGCCATCGACGTGGTGAGCTCCCTGCCCCCTCTGTCGCTGGCCAACGAGAGCAAGATCCCGCCCATGGGGCTGGACTGCCTGGCCCAGGTGACGGCCTTCCTGAAGGGGGTCACCATGCCCAACTCCGGGGCGGACGTCCTGGGCCGGCGGCTGGCCTCGGAGCTGCTGCTGGGCCTGGCCGCCCAGAGGGGCTCCCTCCGGTACCTCCTGGAGTGGATCGAGATGGCGCTGGCCGCCTCGGCCGTGGTCAGCACCATGGAGAAGAGCCGGGGGGCGGGCCCGAACCCGAACCAGAACCAGAACCAGAACCAGAACCAGGAGGGGCTCATCGGCTACGACAGCTTCATGAACATCCTGATGCAGATGAGGCGGTCCCTGGTAAGGCCCTGTGACGTCACGTTCACCTACTGTTAGAGCTGCCACCGGGGGGGTCAAATGTACCATCGTCTTGAGAACGGGAAGCTGCTACTGCTACTGTTACTGACACACAACGACCACTAGTTGGCGCTGTCTTGTTAATTACCCTGCCCTCCTACACAGAAAAAAACTGCAAAATAGCTTGATACTAGCTTACCCTGATGTGATGTTGAAAATGCAAGGATACTGGGGTTGGTAGAACGCACATATCTAGGAAAAGTCATGAAAGGAGGGTCCTGAAATTCGATCGAGTGCAAAGATATCTTTTTTTATTTTTTTATTTTTTTACTCACTCGGTCAGATGACCCCACCCGTTGTGTTTTTGAACGTAGCCCTAAAGCTCGTTGAAATAAATGCCTTGTTGAATCAGAAAAGATTACACAGATTAGCGCGTTTTGTTGTCTGACCCCCCCCCCCCCCCCCCTCGTGTTCCTCTCCCAGGGGTCCTCGGCCGACCGCAGCCAGTGGAGGGAGCCCACGCGCACGTCGGACGGCCTGTGTTCCCTGTACGAGGCGGCGCTCTGCCTCTTCGAGGAGGTGAGACCCCCCCTCCCCTCCGCGGCCCTCCGGAGAGACAGGGAGACGTCTCACACCACACACCACCACACTATCACACCACCACACCACTCTACACACTACCACACCACCACACCACACACTACCACCACACCCCACACTACCACACCACCCCACACCGCACCCTACACTACCACACCACACCACCACACTACCACACCACACACCACCACACTACCACACCACACCACACCACACAAACCCCACTCCACACCACACCACAAACACCACACCACACCACACACCACACCACACCACACTACCACACCACACTACCACACCACACCACACACTACCACACCACACCACCACACCACCACACACACCACACCACCACACCACACCACACCTCCACACACACCACACCACCACACCACACCACATCACACTACCACACCACACCACACTACCACACACACCATACCACACACACCACACTACTACACCACCACACCACACTACCACACCACCACACACCACCACACCACCACACACACCACACCACACCACACCACACCTCACCACACCACACCACACCACACCACCACACACTACCACACACCCCACACCACACCACACCACACCACACAAACCCCACACCACACCACACCCCCACACCACACCACACCACCACACACACCACACCACACCACACCACACCACACAAACCCCACACCACACCACACCCCCACACCATACCACACCACCACACACACCACACCACACCACACCACCACACACACCACACCACACCACACCACCACACACCACACCACACCACACCACACCACACCACACTACCACACCACACCACACCACACTACACCACACTACCACACACACCACACCACACACACCACACCACACTACCACACACACCACACCACACTACCACACCACACTACCACACCACCACACCACACTACCACACCACCACACCACCACACACCACACACTACACCACACCACACCTCACCACACCACACTACCACACACCCCACTCCACACCGCCACACCACACCACCACACCACACTACCACACCACACCACCAGACCACACCACACCACCACACACACCACACCACACCACACACCACCACACCACCACACCACCACACACCACACCACACACACACCACACCACACCACACCACACCACACCTCACCACACCACACCACACCACACCATCACACACTACCACACACCCCACTCCACACCGCCACACCACACCACACCACCACACTACCACACCACACCACACCACACCACACAAACCCCACTCCACACCACCACACCACACCACACTACACCACCACACACACCACCACACACACCACACCACACTACCACACCACCACACCACACTACCACACCACACCACACCACACCACATCACACTACCACACCACACCACACCACACTACACCACACTACCACACACACCACACCACACACACCACACCACACTACCACACACACCACACTACCACCCCACACTACCACACCACCACACCACACTACACACTACCACACCACCACACCACCACACACCACACACTACACCACACCACACTACACCACACCACACCTCACCACACCACACTACCACACCCCCCACTCCACACCGCCACACCACACCACATCACCACACCACACTACCACACCACACCACACCACCACACACACCACACCACACCACCACACCACCACACACCACACCACACACACACCACACCACACCACACCACACCTCACCACACCACACCACACCACCACACACTACCACACACCCCACTCCACACCGCCACACCACACCACACCACCACACCACACCACACTACCACACCACACCACCACACCACACCACACCACACCACACAAACCCCACTCCACACCACCACACCACCACACCACACCACACCACCACGTGAAAATAATTCCCTCTAAGCACAATTTGAATACAATTCGCTAAAGTTCACATTCTGATTCCTTCTATATTAAAAAAGACGAATATATAGGCTATATATTTCTTTTATTATGATATGATTTGACGCCAGCATGATGATGACTCCTAATGTGTAGGCTAGCCTATGCGAAACAGCGGCGGCAGGGTTGCCAGATGGGATTGACAATACAGCCTAACCAGTCTATTACCGCTAAACCCAGTAGCCCATTCGGCGATAACCCGGCCCATCTGGCAACCCTGCGCAGCGGGCCACCATAATAATAACTTTTATTTGTATAGGCTAGCGCTTTTAACCCGCAAACGTTGCAGCTCAAAGTGCACCATAGCGAGCGAGAGGCAAACATGGCAAGACAAAGTAAGCTTAACAATTACTTCATGAAACCAAGCTACAATGAGTCTGAGGAGAAGTCTGACTGTAAAGAGATGGAGGCGTCTCGAGGGTTCCGAGTTGAATGGAAAGAACATTTCCCCTGGCTGCGTTTAGATGGGGAAGGAAAAATGTTCTGCTCACCGTGCAAAAAATCGGGGAGGAATAACGGATTCACGAGAGGAGCAACGAATATGATATATATAATATAGCATATAGCGAATATGAGAATGTCTCACTGATCACAGGCGGTGCAGTGAGCACATACCGGCGGTCAGTTTGAGGCAACAGCAAACCGCTATGCAAGGCCACTGTGAGCAGGCTAATGAAACAGCTAACAATAAGCTGCACTCTCAGCTACAAGTTGCATTTCACATGGCAAAAAATGGCATCGCATGTCATCAGTATGTGGGACTGACTGAGCTACTGAAAGCAGTTAAGGTTCAGATTGTGTCTTGAGTGAGGGCATTTACCGCCACAGCGACTCCGTTGACATTGTGGCGCGCGTTCAGCGCTGGACATGGCATAGCGCGCATGCGAATCATGAAAGCCTATTATTATATTTATTATATAGCTCGCATCTAATCGTATCGGATGAGAAATAGACATTAAACGGCATATATAGGCTACACAACAGCTAATCACCGCGACAAACAGCTATATTATATTTTAATATGATGACCGTAATATCTCACGTTTGTCCGGTAAATTGAAATCTTCCCGGACACGTTGACCGGCACAATTTTTTTCTAACGGAAACCCTGCACCACACCACACCACACCACCACAAACTACCACACACCCCACTCCACACCGCCACACCACACCACACCACACCACATCACCACACCACACTACCACACCACACCACCACACACACCACACCACACCACCACACCACACCACACCACACTACCACACCACACTACCACACCACACCACACTACCACACCACACCACACCACCACACCACACCACACCACCACACACACCACACCACACCACCACACACACCATACCACACCACACACCACACCACATCACACTACACCACCACACCACACACCACACCACATCACACTACCACACCACACCACACCACACCACACTACACCACACTACCACACACACCACACCACACTACCACACCACACCACACTACACCACACTACCACACCACACCACACCACACTACCACACCACACCACACCACACTACCACACCACACCACACCACACCCCACCACAAAACGCTACGTTCTCACCCCTAACCCTAACTCTCCTTCTCCCTCCCCACAGGTGTGCCGGATGGCGTCGGACTACTCCCGCACCTGCGCCAGCCCGGACAGCGGCGTGCAGACGGGCGACGCCCCGGCGGTGTCGGAGAGCTGCGAGGTGTACG
>NC_137690.1:38768362-38773362 GCF_963989245.1 Nansenia antarctica
CGCCTATCATCCATCCTCACTATGGCTTTTGCCACTTGATTGACGTACAGGTAAGCCAGTCTGAGATCTGATCTTTTCACCTAACACCTAACACAGGTTCACCACGCATGCGCAGTCAACAGCGCCAACTACAAAATACCGGCGAGACTAATTAACTAGTTAGCCTTCCAATTTCTACTATTTACTATATAATACTAAAGAAAGGGTATACAAATTAGTGGGGAAGCTGGACCAAGTAAGAAACCAATAACGTACAACTTCCATCCAGAATGGTAGGAGGACTTTTTTACACAATGTGATATTGGAAATGCGTCTGTCTGATCTGCAAATCTACGAAGGCTATTTAGAAGAAGGGAAATGTGGCAAAAGAGCGAAAACGTACAGCTGCAACGATAGCTTCTTATCGCGTCAGTCACATTCTTGTTAAACACAAGAAGTCATTCAAAGACGGCGAAATTGTGAAAAAAGCGTTTCTCGAGGTTGCAGATTGCCTTTTCGATGACAGATCCACAGTGGCTGATGACACCTTGCAAGCCTGCCTACACCTTGCAACCAGCTCCTACAGCCCTGACTACTAGAAACTAGCTGCCTCCTCCCAGTGCCAGGTCTCCCACTAAGGTAGAGAAATGCATTTATTTCCTCCTTTCAAACTAGGGAACTACCTGTTTTGTATCTGGTTTACTGGATCAGTAGTTGGCTATGGTACTGCAGACTGGCTGTCAGTGTGTGAGTGAGAGAAAGTGTGTGTGTGTGTGTGTGTGTGTGTGTGAGTGTGTGAGAGAGAGAGAGAGAGAGAGAGAGAGAGAGAGAGAGAGAGAGAGAGAGAGAGAGAGAGAGAGAGAGAGAGAGAGAGAGAGAGAGAGAGAGAGAGAGAGAGAGAGAGAGAGAGAGAGAGAGAGAGAGAGAGAGAGAGAGAGAGAGAGAGAGACTGGCAAATGTGTGTGTGTGTGTTAGGGGTGTAACGGATCACCTAACTCACGGATCGGATCGTGTCACGGTTTTTGAGTCACGGATCGGATCATTTTTCGGATCAACACAAAACATTTTTGTTTTTATAAAAACTGCTTTTTCCTTGAATTCTGTAAAAACACCACTTTTACTATGTGACAAAAACCAACAACATTCAAGATGTCAAAACTATAATATATATATAACATATTCTACACTCAAACATTACATAATTATACTGAAATACACTCAATTTAAATGATAGGAGAGAGGGAGGAGGCGCCTGGTTGCAGCAGTGAGTCACTGGGCTCTTTAAAGCAGATGAATAAACATGTTTTATGCCACTTTTAACTAAATAATAAAGTGAACCCTTATTTTCAACATGGTATGAAAAAAATGCCTACATTATCAGAAGTTGTCGAGCTACCTTTTTCGTGCCTCCCGTCATAGTTGACAGAGAAGCCAAAGTGCTCCAGTACATGGGATTTAAATGACGAGGGAGGCAATTCGAGTTCTTCTCTGCTGAACAACGTAACATGACACACTTGGGCCGCGTTCGTAAATTCGCTTTGAGAGCGCCGGAGCGCACACTGGGTCCGACGTCATAAAGGGACCAAGTAATTTGATTGGACAAGAGCGCTCAGCGCTCAGATTCCAGAGCGGATTTACGAACGTGGATTTACGAACGCAGCCTTGTTGTTGTGGATTCCCAGCTTCACGTGTAGTGAGCAAACAACGGATTCTTTTTCTTTCGCATTATCAACCTATCATTGCGCTTTAGAGTAAAACAAACCCGCAACTGTCGCGTCTATCTTTTCATGGAAACTCGACATTGTGCTTTACAAGAGATATTAAGTAAGATATTAAGTAATATTATTACTTGTTAACATTTTGCAATTGATCCGCGGTACACATGCGTTCCGATCCATGGAGGGCGATCCGTTACACCCCTAGTGTGTGTGTGTGTGTGTGAGTGTGAATAGCAAAGAGGGAGGGTTTGTGATGGTCTTCTCCTGTGTGGCTGTGTGACAGAGAGAGAGAAAGTGTATTGTGAGTTTACTATGCAGGCTGGGAACTGTGTGTGTGTGTGTTTGTAGTACGTGCGTGTACGTTTGCGATGTTGAAACTAGACTGGTAGATCTTGGCAGACTGGCTACTTGAAAAGTAGATCTTGGTTCAAAAAAGTGTGGGCACCCCTGGTATAGAGGGACACATCGTCAAATTAGAACTGCAGGACAGTTGGATTAATGCTTACATTTTACATTTAAATTTTTGGCATTTAGCAGACGCCTTATTCCAAAGCGACTTACAATCAATACATTTGAATACTAAGCATGTGAATCAGCAATCCACCATTCGTTGCAGGAAGAGTAATCTAGCTCGGGCCCGGGGCCACCTTTTTTACTGGAGAAACTGAGAAACAGTACAAGGGGGGGTAATAGACAGGGGTGCACATAACTTTTTGGGGCCAGTGCTCAGAGGAGCACCTAGGGATGCTGCTTGGTGCTCCCCGAGCTCGCGAGTCACGACCCGTCCCACAGGATGGATAAAAAAGGGATACATGGATAACTTATATTAGCAAAACGACATTTATTCATAAATAAAGATGAACGAACAAATGATTGTGTGCAAAACAAAAGAAACAAATGCAAAATCAAATGACTGCTCTTTAAGCATGAAAGTCTGTCAGACTCCTTTAAACACAATGAAATCAACTGACGTCTCTTTAAGGACTAACTGAATGTCTGTTCTTTAAACACAATGAAATCCACTGACATCTCTTTAAGCACTGCTCTGTTCTGTAAACACTGAAATCAACTTTTCAACAAAAAGTTACAGCCTAAGCATTTACTTATGCTACAAGCTTAATCATCATCATCACTGCTCTCTTGACTGCTGTTAATACTGTCCTCAATTTCAACCATGGTAGAGGATGTTGTAGGCTATCACTTTAAATAGCTCATTATTTTGATTGTGCAACAAAGTCTTTTTTTTTTTTCTTCTAATAGAATTCCCAACCATATTCCCTGGGTCAGGGGTCGAGGTGCGATAATGAAGCTGTAAAACAAACGTCTGAACGTTTGAAAGCTTCAGAGAAAAGAAACGTGTCCCTTGGTGTTGTTTTTCCTTTTAGCGACGAGTCGTTCGGGACTGAATTTTCACGTGGGTGAACCGTGCGATACGCGATACGCGGAATGAAAGTACGAGTTACGATACTTTCCGAATGTTTTCGTGAGGGGAGTCGCCGTGGTCGTCGTCGGTCGACTGTTGTGATGGATTACTCGTCGGGCCTTCGGCTGAGGGGACGGCAAATAGTTACTTAGTGGGGCTTGCAGTGATGCAGCAGTCAGCAGTTGTATTTTGAGGAAGTAAATTCCTCTCCCAGCGCTTCCAGCTGTTGGTGCGCAAGAGCGCGTTCATGCCGCTGATCTGCCGCGCAGCATGCATTTTGGCGACGCATGCGCACTGGCGCACCAGTTATGTGCACCCCTGGTAATAGAAGTTCATAGGGACACAGTAGAGGGGAAAGCGGGTGTCTTTAGGAGACGTAGTGGTGAGGGTCAGAAGATGTCTCAGGAGGAGCAGTTAAGATGTAACCTGAAGAGATGGGTCTTCAGTCTACGACGGAAGATGGGTAGTGACTCTGCCGTTCTGACGGCCGTGGGGAGCTCATTCCACCAGCGGGGAGCCAGTGTTGTGAAGAGACGTGATCGGGCAGCCCGACTGCTGTGTAGAGGAGGTGGGGCCAGTCGGCCAGCCGAGGTGGAGGAGCGGAGTGAGCGGGCAGGGGTTTGGGGGGTTACCATTTCCTTCAGGTAGGCAGGGGCTGTCCCTTTAGCTGCCTGGTATGCAAGCACCAGGGTCTTGAATCTGATGCGAGCTGCTATCGGGAGCCAGTGCAGGGTGCGAAGGAGAGGGGTGACATGCGAGTATTTGGGGAGGTTGACTACCAGCCGGGCAGCAGCATTCTGGATGAGCTGCAGAGGTCTAATGGCTGAAGCGGGGAGCCCAGCCAGGAGTACATTGCAGTAATCCAGGCCGGAGATGATCAGTGCCTGGGTCAAGAGTTGCGCTGCCTCTCTGGTAAGGAATGGTCGTATCCTTCTGATGTTGTAGAGGAAGAATCTGCAGGAGCGAGCCGTTGCTGCAATGTTCTCCGCACAGGATAGTCGGTTATCCAGGATCACTCCAAGGTTCTTGGCTGTCAGGGAGGGGGTCACAGTAGAGTTCTCCACTGTGATGGAGAAGTCTTGGAGAGGGCAGGCTTTCCCGGGGATGAAGAGGAGCTCGGCCTTGTTAAGATTGAGCTTGAGATGGTGGTCAGCCATCCAAGTTGAAATGTCAGCGAGACATGCTGAGATACGGGTTGCCACGTGTACATCAGACGGGGGGAAGGACAGGAAGAGTTGAGTGTCGTCTGCGTAGCTGTGGTAGGAGAGCCCATGTGAAGAGATTACCGAGCCAAGAGACTTGGTGTAGAGGGAGAAAAGTAGGGGCCCTAGGACAGAACCCTGGGGTACTCCAGTGGAGAGGGTTCGTGGAGAAGATAGCGATTCTCTCCAGGTCACCTGGTAGGAGCGGCCCTCCAGGTAGGAAGAAAACCAGGAGTGTGCGGTGCCAGAGATGCCCAGGTCTGAGAGGATGGAGAGAAGGATCTGGTGATTGACTGTGTCGAAGGCAGCAGACAGGTCAAGGAGAATGAGAACAGAGGAGAGGGAGGAAGCTTGGGCAGAGTGGAGGGCTTCCGTGACAGCAAGGAGCGCAGTCTCAGTGGAATGCCCAGCCTTGAAGCCAGATTGGTGGGGGTCTAAGTGATCCATCTTCCGGAGATAGTCAGTCAGTTGTTTAGATGCCGCGCGTTCAAGGGTTTTGGAAGGGAAGGAGAGAAGGGATACAGGTCTGTAATTGTGGACAGATGATGGGTCAAGGGTAGGTTTCATGAGGAGAGGCTTGACTCTGGCTATTTTGAAGGCCGCTGCGACAGATCCTGTGGATAGGGAGGAGTTGATTAGGGTGGTAAGGTAAGGAAGGATGTCGGCGGAAATGGATTG
>NC_137690.1:38780862-38808362 GCF_963989245.1 Nansenia antarctica
CTTCCCTCCTCCTTCTCTCCTCCTTCCCTCCTCCTTCCCTCCTCCTTCTCTCCTCCTTCTCTCCTCCTTCCCTCCTCCTTCTCTCCTCCTTGCCTCCTCCTTCTCTCCTCCTTCTCTCCTCCTTCCCTCCTCCTTGCCTCCTCCTTCTCTCCTCCTTCTCTCCTCCTTCTCTCCTCCTTGCCTCCTCCTTCTCTCCTCCTTGCCTCCTCCTTGCCTCCTCCTTCCCTCCTCCTTCTCTCCTCCTTCCCTCCTCCTTGCCTCCTCCTTCTCTCCTCCTTGCCTCCTCCTTCTCTCCTCCTTGCCTCCTCCTTGCCTCCTCCTTCTTCTCTCCTTCTTCTCTCCTCCTTCTCTCCTCCTTCTCTCCTCCTTGCCTCCTCCTTCTCTCCTCCTTCTCTCCTCCTTCTCTCCTCCTTGCCTCCGCCTTCCCTCCTTCCCTCCTCCTTCCCTCCTCCTTCCCTTCTCCTTCCCTCCTCCTTGCCTCCTCCTTGCCTCCTCCTTCTCTCCTCCTTCTCTCCTCCTTCTCTCCTTCTTCTCTCCTCCTTCCCTCCTCCTTCCCTCCTCCTTCTCTCCTCCTTGCCTCCTCCTTGCCTCCTCCTTCTCTCCTCCTTCCCTCCTCCTTCCCTCCTCCCCCCAGACAACGAGGTGTACGCGTGGGGCAACAACTCCATGGGCCAGTGCGGCCAGGGTAACTCCACGGGCCCCATCACCAAGCCCAAGAAGGTGGTGGGTCTGGACGGTGTGGCCATCCAGCAGATCTCAGCCGGCACCTCCCACAGCCTGGCCTGGACCGCCCTGCCCCGGGACCGGTCAGTACTCTGGGCACAGAGCCCTTCAGAATGTCTTAACACTAGAACAGCCGTGCCTTTTTACCTACTAAAAGAGCCGCCTCTTTACAATGCTCAAGCTGCTATTTTACACACAACGACCACTAGTTGGCCGCTTGTAAATAAAGCCTGATACACACATAAAGATAATCTGGCTGATATTGGGCCGATTTTCCCCCTTTCCCCCTTTCGATCAAGGCTGTTCAATCCAATATTTTTTATCTTCATGTGTGGGTTCTGTCTCAGATAAAAAATCTGTTAAGATTTTGAAAATCCTTGTGTACCGGGCTTTAGCCTGCTTCCTACACAGAAAAACTGCAAAATAGCTTTATACTAGCTTATCCTGATGAGATTTTGTAAATGTAAGCATACTGGGTGGTAGAACGCAAGTCATGAAAGGAGGGTCCTGCAAAGAAACAAAAAAGAATCGGGATCATTCTGACTGGGCCCTGGACTTTTACACCCCCCACCCCCCTCCCCCTCCTTCCCCAACCCTCCCATAAGCAGCCCCATCGCCCCCAGAGGGCTTTAACGTGACAGGTCAAAGGTTGAGGTGCTAGGGGGCTTACCGTTAGCGCGGTGTGTAAAGAAAACGTGGGGGTTTTCAGTCCAGAACAAAGTGGCTGTGAGTGGGTCAACGTACTGTGTGTCCGACTCAGCCAGGGGGAGGGATTTGAGATGTTTGGGTGATTGTGGGAGATACGTCCAGGCCAGGAGAGGCTGGTGGGGGTAGTGGTCGGGGGGACAGGGGGGGTCATCGTAACGCGTGAGAACGGAATGAGGAGCAGGTTTCAAAGACACGTGATGTGTGTGTGTGTGTACATATTGTTGTAGGAGAGCAATAATAATTTCGAGGAATTCACCAATATTGTTAATATTGTGACTTGGTGGGGGGTTAGCGTAGCCACTCTGCCTACCCGTGACAATATTGACTCACGTGGAGAGATGGCGTCTCCTCATTCTGTTCCATACGTTTACAATGAGGCCTGGCCTCCGATGTCTACCTCCACCAACCTCCCCCTGGCCTCCGATGTCTACCTCCCCCAGCCTCCCCCTGGACCAGCTCTCCATGTTCTCTTTCCTAGACTGACTGACTGTCTGTGTGTGTGTGTGTGTGTGTGTCTCCGTGTGTGTGTGTGTGTCCGTGTGTTTGTGTGTGTGTCCGTGTGTGTGTGTCCGTGTGTGTGTCCGTGTGTGTGTCCGTGTGTGTGTCCGTGTGTGTGTCCGTGTCCGTGTCCGTGTCCGTGTGTGTGTGTGTGTGTGTCCTCAGACAAGTGGTGGCGTGGCACCGCCCCTACTGTGTGGACCTGGAGGAGAGCACCTTCTCCCACCTGCGTTCCTTCCTGGAGCGCTACTGCGACGGAATCAACAGCGACGTGCCCCCCCTGCCATTCCCCTCCTCCAGGTGGGTGCTCCGGTGGCCGGGGGGGGTGGCAGGGTTCCCATGGGTCCTTGAAATCGCAAAAAAGCTTTTAAAAGCTTTTGAAAATAGACATGGGTGACTTGGTTGTGGGAACCCTGGGGTGGTGGTGGTTAGGGCTGGGAGATAATCGGGATAATTCCAGAAACTTTCTTATCATTTCCATATGGGTTTCAAAACATATAGTGGCCTTCGTTAAGGCCAGTAGAAAGCTTTCGTTAAGGCCAGTAGAAAGCCTTCGTTAAGGCCAGTAGAAAGCCTTCGTTAAGGCCAGTAGAAAGCCTTCGTTCAGGCCAGTAGAAAGCCTTCATTAAGGCCAATAGAAAGCCTTCATTAAGGCCAGTAGAAAGCCTTCGTTAAGGCCAATAGAAAGCCTTCATTAAGGCCAATAGAAAGCCTTCATTAAGGCCAATAGAAAGCCTTCGTTAAGGCCAGTAGAAAGCCTTCGTTAAGGCCAATAGAAAGCCTTCATTAAGGCCAATAGAAAGCCTTCATTAAGGCCAATAGAAAGCCTTCATTAAGGCCAATAGAAAGCCTTCGTTAAGGCCAGTAGAAAGCCTTCGTTAAGGCCAGTAGAAAGCCTTCGTTAAGGCCAATAGAAAGCCTTCGTTAAGGCCAGTAGAAAGCCTTCGTTAAGGCCAGTAGAAAGCCTTCGTTAAGGCCAATAGAAAGCCTTCGTTAACGCCAGTAGAAAGCCTTCGTTAAGGCCAATAGAAAGCCTTCGTTAAGGCCAATAGAAAGCCTTCGTTAAGGCCAGTAGAAAGCCTTCGTTAAGGCCAGTAGAAAGCCTTCGTTAAGGCCAATAGAAAGCCTTCGTTAAGGCCAGTAGAAAGCCTTCGTTAAGGCCAATAGAAAGCCTTCGTTAAGGCCAATAGAAAGCCTTCGTTAAGGCCAATAGAAAGCCTTCGTTAAGGCCAATAGAAAACCTTCGTTAAGTCCAATAGAAAGGCCGTGGGGAGAAAACGGACGGCCCATAACCATTGGCTTTACTTTACCCCCTCTTCCCCCTCCCCCTCCCCCATGCTTGCACACCACGCGTTTCTGATTCAGAGCTACGCCTTGCGACCGAGTGATTGGCTGAAATCAACTCATAACAGATACTTCACTCAGTCATTTCACTCCCCTAAGGCCAGGTGTGAGGCGTTGTTATTTCAGGCTTGTAGGCACTGAGTTCAACAGCCTCCACAATGTTCTACACAACGTACATGGACACTAAACTTCCTAAACGCTAAAAATACATCAATGACTTGGTTCCTGCAGACCAATTCACTCTTCCTCACCTCGTCATTCCAACCTCCTCCTCCTCTTCCTCATCGTCGTCACATGTTTGTTCCAATCACGCAGGGAGCACCACAACTTCCTGAAGCTCTGCCTCCGGCTGCTGTCCAATCACCTGGCCCTGGCCCTGGCCGGGGGCGTGGCCACCAGCATCCTGGGGCGCCAGGCCCGCCCCTTGAGGAACCTGCTCTTCAGACTGATGGACGCCTCCGTGCCGGACGAGATCCAGGAGGTCAGCTGCTGCACCGCCGGGCCTTCTGGTTCTGTCTGGTTCACCATGGCGTCACCCTGCCTCAGACGGGGCCCGTGGGTTCTACACTCTAGAAGGCCTGAGGTCTAGAAGGCCTGAGGTCTAGAAGGCCTGAGGTCTAGAAGGTCTAGAAGGCCTGAGGTCTAGAAGGTCTATGAGGTCTAGAAGGCCTGAGGTCTAGAAGGTCTGAGGTCTAGAAGGTCTGAGGTCTAGAAGGTCTAGAAGGTCTGAGGTCTAGAAGGTCTGAGGTCTAGAAGGTCTATGAGGTCTAGAAGGCCTGAGGTCTAGAAGGTCTGAGGTCTAGAAGGTCTGAGGTCTAGAAGGTCTGAGGTCTAGAAGGTCTGAGGTCTAGAAGGTCTAGAAGGTCTAGAAGGCCTGATGTCTAGAAGGTCTAGAAGGTCTGAGGTCTAGACGGTTCTGAGGTCTAGAAGATCTGAGGTCTAGAAGATCTGAGGTCTAGAAGGTCTGAGGTCTAGAAGGCCTGAGGTCTAGAAGGTCTAGAAGGCCTGAGGTCTAGAAGGTCTAGAAGATTCTGAGGTCTAGAAGGTCTGAGGTCTAGAAGGTCTTAGGTCTAGAAGGTCTGAGGTCTAGAAGGTCTAGAAGGTCTGAGGTCTAGAAGGTTCTGAGGTCTAGAAGGTCTAGAAGGTCTGAGGTCTAGAAGGTCTGAGGTCTAGAAGGTTCTGAGGTCTAGAAGGTCTAGAAGGTTCTGAGGTCTAGAAGGTCTGAGGTCTAGAAGGTCTACAAGGTCTGAGGTCTAGAAGGTCTGAGGTCTAGAAGGTTCTGAGGTCTAGAAGGTTCTGAGGTCTAGAAGGTCTGAGGTCTAGAAGGCCTGAGGTCTAGAAGGTCTAGAATGTCTGAGGTCTAGAAGGTCTGAGGTCTAGAAGGTCTAGAAGGGATATGGACTGATAAGATTTCCTGCATTTGTTAAAAGTGTGCAATGAGGTTGATTAATAGAAGTAGAGGGTGATGAATAGAATTAGAGAGTGATAAATAGAAGTAGAGGGTGATGAAGTAGAGGGTGATGAAGTTGGCTACAGGCCAACAGATAAGCACTACCAACAGAATCTCTCTCTTTCTCCCTCTCCCTCCCTTTCTCTTTGTTTGCCTCTCTCTCCCTTTCTCTTTGTCTCTCTCTCTCTCTCTCTCTCTCTCTCTCTCTCTCTCTCTATTTGTGTGTGTGTCTGTGTGTGTGTGTCCGTGTGTGTCCAGGCGGTGATCGAGACCCTGTCTGTGGGGGCCACCATGCTCCTGCCCCCCCTGAGAGAGAGGATGGAGCTGCTCCACTCCCTCCTGCCCCAGGGTCCCGACCGCTGGGAGAGTCTCTCTAAAGGACAGGTACGCTCCTACACCTGGTCACCTAGCACCCAGGGTAGTCTCTCTAAAGGACGGGTACGCTCCTACACCTGGTCACCTAGCACCCAGGGTAGCCTCTCTAAAGGACAGGTACGCTCCTACACCTGGTCACCTAGCACCCAGGGTAGCCTCTCTAAAGGACAGGTACGCTCCTACACCTGGTCACCTAGCACCCAGGGTAGCCTCTCTAAAGGACAGGTACGCTCCTACACCTGGTCACCCACCTAGCACCCAGGGTAGCCTCTCTAAAGGACAGGTACGCTCCTACACCTGTTCACCTAGCACCCAGGGTAGCCTCTCTAAAGGACAGGTACGCTCCTACACCTGGTCACCCACCTAGCACCTGCTTATGTGTTGCACTAAGACCGTGACCTGACTCATTTAGCACCCAGGGTGAATAAAGTCGCTAAAACTTCCTAGAGTACCAAGAATGACTTTATTTACCAGAAATGCATCAGTGACGACGCTTCATTTGTAGCCAATCAGAGTGTTGTTTCTAGGTAAACATCACCGTAAAAACACTCGGCACTCTAAGGTGGTTGAGTGTTTCGGAATTCTTTAGCGGTGAGTGAGTTAACGGCCGAGAGAGAACATCGCGACGATAAATCACGACCTCGAGGGCGTCGTTGTTTTTTTGTATAGAACGTTTGTTACATGACAAAATCTAACAAAGAAACGACAAGAAACCGATGCTTGAGGTGTTCATTTCCACGATCGATGGCGGTGGCTTCTGGCCCTGCGATGACAAACTTACCGTAGTTTCTCCAGAACGTCAAACGTCAAGGGAACACGACGCACAAATCGGCCGCGGTGTAGAAATACCACTACAGGTGATGTTTAACCGTGACGCGGGCGTGATTAAATCACGCCATCGGACGCCTGTTTTCATGGACCCGTTGTGTATCTATTACTAATAGATGCTCACGCTGTTTCCTCTCTCGTGTCCAAAGCTGTTGTTGCCGTAGTAACCTCTACGTCTGGTCAAGGCTGCAGAGTGGACAGATAGCTGTGTGTGCGCCTGTGTGTTCTCACGTGTGTGTGTGTTCTTGTGTGTGTGTGTGTGTGTGTGTGTGTGTGTATTCTTGCGTATGTGTCTGTGTGTCTGTGTGTGTGTGTGTGTGTGTGTTCTTGTGTGTGTGTGTCTTCTTGTGTGTGTGTGTATCTTCTGATGTGTGTGTGTGTGTTCTCGTGTGTGTGCGTGTGTCTTCTCGTGTGTGTGTGTGTGTGTTCTCGTGTGTGTGTGTGTCTTCTCGTGTGCGTGTGTGTGTGTGTGTCTTCTGATGTGTGTGTGTTCTCACGTGTGTGTGTGTGTGTGTCTCCCCAGAGGATGCAGCTGGACATCATCCTGACCAGCCTCCAGGACCACACCCACGTGGCCTCCCTGCTGGGCTACAGCTGCCCCCCGGACGGCCCAGAGGCCCCGCCCCCCCCCCCCTCCTCCTCCTGCCTGGGCTTCGGCCTAACCCCCGACCCCTCCTCCTACGGCTCCCCGGGGGGCCACCCCCCCGACACGCACCTGGCCGAGATCCTGATGAAGACACTGCTGAGGAACCTGGGCTTCTACACGGTGAGGAGAGACCTCTGACCTTCTAGCTAGCTCCTCCTCCCCTCCCCTCCCCTCCCCATCTCCTCCTCCCCTCCCTCTCCTCCTCCCCTCCTACTCCCTCTCCTCCTCCCCATCTCCTCCTCCCCTCCCTCTCCTCCTCCCCTCCCCTCCCCTCCGTCTCCTCCTCCCTCTCCTCCCTCTCCTCCTCCTCCCCATCTCCTCCTCCCCTCCCTCTCCTCCTCCCCTCCTACTCCCTCTCCTCCTCCCCATCTCCTCCTCCCCTCCCTCTCCTCCTCCCCTCCCCTCCCCTCCGTCTCCTCCTCCCTCTCCTCCCTCTCCTCCTCCTCCTCCCTCTCCTCCTCCTCTCTCCTCCTCTCCTCCTCCCCTCCCCTCCCTCTCCTCCTCTCCTCTCTCCTTCTGTGCAGGGGAGATGGCCGCAGCATGAGTCATCCCCACACAATCCCCGCCTGTTGTCTTAGCTAGCTAGTTTTCCGGTTGTTGTTGTTGTTGCTGTAGTTGTTGTTGTTGTTGTTATTGTTGTTGTTGTTGTTGTAGTTATTGCTGTTGTTGTTGCAGTTGTTGTTGCAGTTGTTGTTGTTGTTGCTGTTGCTCTTGATTGCCTGTTGTTGCTGTTGTTGTTGTTGTTTTTGTGTGTATGTGCGTGTGGTGTAAGTGTCTGTGTGTGTGTGTCTCTGTGTTTGTGTGCGCCTCTCTGTATCTGTGTGTGTCTGTCTGTGTGTATAACATATGCTGTGTGTGTGTGTGTGTGTGTGTGTGTGTGTTCAGGACCAGGCGTTTGGGGAGCTGGAGAAGAACAGTGACAAGCTGCTCCAGGGCTCGTCCTCCTCTGACAGCAGCCAGCCGGCACACCTGCACCAGCTGCTTTGCTCCCTGCAGAAACAGCTGCTGGCCTACTGCCACATCAACTCTGTCACCCAGGTGTGTCTGTGTGTGTGTGTGTGTGTGTGTGTGTGTGTGTGTGTGTGTGTGTGTGAGTGTGTGAGATAATAATTACTGGCCTACTGCCACATCAACTCTGTCACCGAGGTAAGACCTGGGGGGGGGTCTGTGTGTGTGTGTGTGTGTGTGTGTGTGTGTGTGTGTGTGTGTGTGTGTGTGTGTGTGTGTGTGTGGGTGTGTGTGTGTGTGTGTGTGTGTGTGTGTGTGAGTGTGTGAGATAATAATTACTGGCCTACTGCCACATCAACTCTGTCACCGAGGTAAGACCACCTGGGGGGGGGGTCTGTGTGTGTGTGTGTGTGTGTGTGTGTGTGTGGGGGGGGGGGGGTGGTAACAACTGCTGGCATAGTGCCACATCAACTCTGTCACCAAGGTCCCACAAAGTGCGTGTGCGTGTGCGTGTGCGCGTGCGTGCGTGCGTGGTAACGACTCCTGGCATAGTGCCACATCATAGGGGGCGGTGGTAGCCTAGAGGTTATAGAGAGGCCGGCTAGCTAATGAAAGGTGGAGCTGCATGTGCCCTTGAGCAAGGCACTTAACCCCTAACTGCTCCAGGGGCGACTATGGCTGACCCTGTGCCTAGATCAAAACATACCACACTCCAACAGTTGACTGACAAGTTGATTGCATGGCAAATAAAACATTATAAAAAAAAGTGTGTGTGTCAGACCTCCACCAGTGTGGTATAAAGGTATTTGTGTGTGTGTGTGTGTGTGTGTGTGTGTGTGTGTGTGTGTGTGTAGACCTCCAGCAGCGTGGCTCTCCTCCACAAGCACCTGCAGCTCCTGCTGCCCCACGCCACGCACATCTTCTCCCGCTCCGCTGCCCTGCTCAGGGAGAGCTCCTGGAACGGCGCCGTCACACACAAACTACGAGGTGAGCAGCAACTCAACTCCTCCCTCTACCTCTCCACACCCCCCCCCCCCCTCGGGTCTCATCCCTCTATCTCTCTCTCTCTCACTCTCTCTCTCTGTCTGCTGGTCTGCCTCTTTCTGTGTATCCCTCCCTCCCTCTCTCTGTCCCCCTCTTTCTGTGTCTGTCCCTTACACCTTCTTTATCTCTCTCTCTCTCGCTCTCTGTCTACTCATCTGCCTCTTTCTGTGTATCCCTCCCTCCCTCTCTCTCTGTCCTCCTCTTTCTGTGTCTGTTCTTTACTTCTTCTTTCTCTCTCTCACACACTCTCTCTCTGTCTCTCTCTCTGTTCTAGATGATATAAAACTCTCTCCCTGTCCCTCTGTGTTCTAGATGATATAAAACTCTCTCTCTCTCTGTGTTCTAGATGATATACAACTCTCTCTCTCTCTGTGTTCTAGATGATATAAAACTCTCTCTCTCTGTGTTCTAGATCAGTGTTTCTCAACCCTCTCCTCGGGGCGCCCCAGCCGCTCCACATATTTGATCTGATCCACCACCAGCTCACCTGATTCAACTAATCAAGTACAAACCATAATTGCTTTGTACTTGATTAGTGGAATCAGGTGAGCTGGTGGTGGAACAGATCAAATATGTGGTGCGGCTGGGGCGCCCCGAGGAGAGGGTTGAGAAACACTGTTCTAGATGATATAAAACTATCTCTCTCTCTGTGTTCTAGATTATATAAAACTCTCTCTCTCTCTGTGTTCTAGATTATATAAAACTCTCTGTTCTAGATTATATAAAACCCTCTCCCTGTCCCTCTCTCTATTCTAGATGATATAAAACTCTCTCTCTCTGTGTTCTAGATGATATACAACTCTCTCTATCTCTGTGTTCTAGATGATATAAAACTCTCTCTCTGTCCCTCTCTGTGTTCTAGATGATATAAAACTCTCTCTGTCCCCCTCTCTCTGTTCAAGATGATATAAAACTCTCTCTCTCTCTGTGTGTTCTAGATGATATAAAACTCTCTCTCTCTCTGTGTTCTAGAGATAATATAATCTCTCTCCCTCCCTCTCTCTCTCTCTCTCTCTCTCTCTCTGTTCTAGATGATATAAAACTCTCTCTCTGTCCCTCTCTGTGTTCTAGATTATATAAACTCTCTCCCTCCCTCTCTCTCTCTCTCTCTCTCTCTCTCTCTCTGTTCTAGATTATATAAAACTCTCTCTGTCCCTCTCTCTGTTCTAGATGATATAAAACTCTGTCCCTCTCTGTGTTCTAGATGATATAAAACTCTCTCTCTCTCTGTGTTCTAGATGATATAAAACTCTCTCTCTCTCTGTGTTCTAGAGATGATATAAACTCTCTCCCTCCCTCTCTCTCTCTCTCTCTCTCTCTCTCTCTCTCTCTCTCTCTGTTCTAGATGATATAAAACTCTCTGTCCCTCTCTGTGTTCTAGATGATATAAACTCTCTCCCTCCCTCTCTCTCTCTCTCTCTGTTCTAGATGATATAAAACTCTCTCTGTCCCTCTCTCTGTTCTAGATAATATAAAACTCTCTCCCTGTCCCTCTCTCTCTGTTCCAGATGTGATCTACGTGTCAGCAGCAGGCAGCATGCTGTGTCAGATCGTCAACTCTCTGCTGCTGCTGCCCGTGTCTGTGGCCCGACCCCTCCTGGGGTACCTGCTGGACCTGCTGCCCCCCCTGGACCGCCTCAACAGGCTGCTCCCCGCCGCCTCCCCTCTGGAGGACCAGGAGCTGCAGTGGCCTCTGCACGGTCAGGACCCCCCCCCCCACACTCTAACCCTCCAGGAATCCATCCACTCCTCTTTTTTCTTTCTTGATACTCATCCGCTATATAATATGTCATGTTTATTTTGTCAATCTTCTTGTCTTCTCCCCCCCCCCCCAGGCACTCCAGACTTCGTGGACCCCGCGGGGCTGCCCCTGGCCCAGCCGGCCCAGTCCTGGGTGTGGCTGGTGGACCTGGAGCGCACGGCCGCCCTGCTGGTGGGCCGCTGCCTGGGGGGCATGCTGCAGGGGGCCCCCACCTCTCTGGAGGAGCAGGACACAGGCTACTGGCTCAGAACACCGCTGTTCAGCAACGGCCTGGAGATGGACATCCCTCAGCTAGGTAGGAGGGGAGGGAGGGTGGGGGGGGCGGTGGTGTGAGGGTGTGTATGTATGTGTGTGTGTGTGTGTGGGTGTGAGGGTGTGGGTGTGAGGGTGCGTGTGAGGGTGCGTGTGAGGGTGCGTGTGTGTGTGTGTGTGTGTCTGGGGGTGTGTATGTGTGTATGTGTGTATGTGTGAGGGTGTGAGGGTGTGAGGATGTGAGTGTGTGTGTGTGTGTGTGTGTGTGTCTGTCTGTCTGTGTCTGTGTCTGTGTCTGTGTGTCTGTGTGTCTGTGTCTGTGTCTGTGTGAGTGTGAGTGTGAGTGTGAGTGTGAGTGTGAGTGTGAGTGTGAGTGTGAGTGTGAGTGTGAGTGTGAGTGTGAGTGTGAGTGTGAGTGTGAGTGTGAGTGTGTGAGAGAGAGAGAGAGAGAGAGAGAGAGAGAGAGAGAGAGAGAGAGAGAGAGAGAGAGAGAGAGAGTGTCTTCCCATATTGTACACCTCCACCAGCCACTTCAGCTGATGTTGATTATTCAGTGACGCCCAACCCAGCTCACTGTACTGCAGACCCAGCGTAGAGAAACAGACACTCTGGGTTGGCAGACCCCTGCAGTGTGTATGTCTGGGGGGTACGGCCTGCCAGTGATGTGTTGGTGGAAATCAGTGAGTGGAGAGACTAGGTCTGTGTTAAGAGACTAGACCTGTTAATGACAGTAATACCATGTCAGTCCAAAACCTATTGTTGACTGTCTGATCAATAGAACTTTTCAGCGATTGAAAACCCTCTCTGTGTTGAGAGACTAGTTAGAGGTCTGTGTTGAGAGACTAGTTAGAGGTCTGTGTTGAGAGACTAGTTAGAGGTCTGTGTTCAGAGACTAGTTAGAGGTCTGTGTTGAGAGACTAGTTAGAGGTCTGTTTTGAGAGACTAGTTAGAGGTCTGTGTTGAGAGACTAGTTAGAGGTCTGTGTTCAGAGACTAGTTAGAGGTCTGTGTTCAGAGACTAGTTAGAGGTCTGTTCAGAGCCTTGTTGTCATTTCAGCCAAGAACCATCTGTCAGAATGTGCTGTACCTATGTGTGTGTTCGTTTATATGCTACATTATTTTAATGTGTGTGTGTGTGTGTGTGTGTGTGTGTGTGTGTGTGTGTGTGTGTGTGGCAGACTCCTGCATCAGCTCTCTGCTGGAGGCGGCCCTGTCTGGTAACGAGGAGCAGAGGCCTCTGGACTGCCCCCTGCAGGGAGACATGGCCACGCTGGTGGACCTGGCCCTGGGCGGCACCAAGGAGCCCACCAACAGCCTCTGGGTCAACCTGCAGGACTACGCCGTCAGCAAAGGTGGGTGTGTGGGGGTTCTAGTGCTGAATGAACCACCAGGTCTGAGAGGGTTGGTGTTAGGCCTGGAACTATTCAGAATGTTGCTGTACAAATAATTAATTAATAATTAATTGTCTCCAAAATCATTGCAATTAACAATAGAATTGTTTCACTGTTATGTGACCCATATAATGTACGAACGCAGCAGCCTATGAAGTTAAACCATGCCTCTTAATGATGCATCCTCATCAATAAAAAAGGGAGTTTGTCATCTAGTTATGTGTATCTACCAGCGTGTTGTGATGTGATTAACATGCAGAGCAGCTGTCTAGCTGACGCCGTGTTCTTTGTTGTTAGCCAGCTAGCTAGCTAGCTAGCGTGTCGGAGCAGCAGTCAAGATTGCCATTAGATCATTGAATCGCCATTAGACAATTATTTCAGAGTTGTTCCAGGCCTAGTTGGTGTTAGCCTCTTCAGGAAGGGGTATTTGTGTGGGGTGTGTAGGGGTATTAATGTGTGTGTGTGGGTGTCTCTCTCTCCAGACTGGGAGCCTTTTCAGGAGGAGGTGTCGGGGTATTAATGTGTGTGTGGGTGTCTCTCTCTCCAGACTGGGACAACGCGTCCCTCAGTAATGAATCTTTGTTGGACACGGTATCCAGGTTCGTCCTGGCTGCTCTGCTCAAACACACAGGACTCCTGGGCCAGGCCTGCGGAGAGGGCAGGTAGGTCTGAGGGGGTCTGGGTCTGGGTTTAACCTGAGTCTGGGTCTGGGTCTGGGTTTAACCTGAGTCTGGGTCTGGGTTTAACCTGAGTCTGGGTCTGGGTCTGGGTTTAACCTGAGTCTGGGTCTGGGTCTGGGTTTAACCTGAGTCAGGTTTTGATAATGCTATCCAGGAGAGAAGCCTGCACTAGTTTTATTATTATTATTAGTGTTATTATTATTAGTGTTATTATTATTAGTGTTATTATTAGTGTTATTATTATTATTGTTGTTATTATTAGTGTTGTTATTATTATTGTTGTTGTTGTTATTATTACTGTTATAATAATAATAATAATAATAATATCAGATTATTTGGTTGGTATGGTTTTAGCCGTCAGCTTGTGTTGTATCCCAGTCCTGTGCTGGCAGCATCATGGAAGAAGGAAGGCTGTGTGGTGTATGCTCCATGTTGTGTATCCAGTTGGCCTCAAATGTGAACCCCAATATGATTATGATACTGTGAGATGTTGGTTGATATAGTTGGTGATTATTATGTTTCATCAGAGAAGCCAGTCAGGTGTCATGGCCGACCAGAGTGTGTGTGTGTGTGTGTGTGTGTGTGTGTGTGTGTGTGTGTGTGTGTGTGTGTGTGTGTGTGTGTGTGTGTGTGTGTGTGTGTGTGTGTGTGTGTGTGTGTGTGTGTGTGTGTGTGTGTGTGTGTGTGTGTGTGTGTGTGTGTGTGTGTGTGTGTGTGTGTGTGTGTGTGTGTGTGTGTGTGTGTGTGTGTGTGTGTGTGTGTGTGTGTGTGTGTGTGTGTGTGTGTGTGTGTGTGTGTGTGTGTGTGTGTGTGTGTGTGTGTGTGTGTGTGTGTGTGTGTGTGTGTGTGTGTGTGTGTGTGTGTGTGTGTGTGTGTGTGTGTGTGTGTGTGTGTGTGTGTGTGTGTGTGTGTGTGTGTGTGTGTGTGTGTGTGTGTGTGTGTGTGTGTGTGTGTGTGTGTGTGTGTGTGTGTGTGTGTGTGTGTGTGTGTGTGTGTGTGTGTGTGTGTGTGTGTGTGTGTGTGTGTGTGTGTGTGTGTGTGTGTGTGTGTGTGTGTGTGTGTGTGTGTGTGTGTGTGTGTGTGTGTGTGTGTGTGTGTGTGTGTGTGTGTGTGTGTGTGTGTGTGTGTGTGTGTGTGTGTGTGTGTGTGTGTGTGTGTGTGTGTGTGTGTGTGTGTGTGTGTGTGTGTGTGTGTGTGTGTGTGTGTGTGTGTGTGTGTGTGTGTGTGTGTGTGTGTGTGTGTGTGTGTGTGTGTGTGTGTGTGTGTGTGTGTGTGTGTGTGTGTGTGTGTGTGTGTGTGTGTGTGTGTGTGTGTGTGTGTGTGTGTGTGTGTGTGTGTGTGTGTGTGTGTGTGTGTGTGTGTGTGTGTGTGTGTGTGTGTGTGTGTGTGTGTGTGTGTGTGTGTGTGTGTGTGTGTGTGTGTGTGTGTGTGTGTGTGTGTGTGTGTGTGTGTGTGTGTGTGTGTGTGTGTGTGTGTGTGTGTGTGTGTGTGTGTGTGTGTGTGTGTGTGTGTGTGTGTGTGTGTGTGTGTGTGTGTGTGTGTGTGTGTGTGTGTGTGTGTGTGTGTGTGTGTGTGTGTGTGTGTGTGTGTGTGTGTGTGTGTGTGTGTGTGTGTGTGTGTGTGTGTGTGTGTGTGTGTGTGTGTGTGTGTGTGTGTGTGTGTGTGTGTGTGTGTGTGTGTGTGTGTGTGTGTGTGTGTGTGTGTGTGTGTGTGTGTGTGTGTGTGTGTGTGTGTGTGTGTGTGTGTGTGTGTGTGTGTGTGTGTGTGTGTGTGTGTGTGTGTGTGTGTGTGTGTGTGTGTGTGTGTGTGTGTGTGTGTGTGTGTGTGTGTGTGTGTGTGTGTGTGTGTGTGTGTGTGTGTGTGTGTGTGTGTGTGTGTGTGTGTGTGTGTGTGTGTGTGTGTGTGTGTGTGTGTGTGTGTGTGTGTGTGTGTGTGTGTGTGTGTGTGTGTGTGTGTGTGTGTGTGTGTGTGTGTGTGTGTGTGTGTGTGTGTGTGTGTGTGTGTGTGTGTGTGTGTGTGTGTGTGTGTCCAATCAGGTACCAGCCCTGTAAGACCCTGGCGGAGGTGTACCGGAGCGTGTACAAGGTCCGGAACCGCCTGCTGGCCTGCAAGAACATGGAGCTGACCCAGACCCGCTCCTCCTCCAGGGACAGGAGGGTAAGTCCCCCCACACCCCTACTGATCACCATACCCTACTCCAGGTGTATCACCTCTACTGATCACCTCTACTCCAGGTGTATCACCTCTACTCCAGGTGTATCATGCTGCTTCTGAATACTCATCCTTTCCTCCTCAATTCCTTAACTCTGAGTGCAGAGGGTGAATAAAGTTGCCCAAATGGTCAACATTCTAGAGTCCCAACGCTGGCTTTAATCACTAGAAAGGCATAAATGATGACGCTTTATTTTGTAGCCAATCAGAGTATTGTTGCTAGGTAAATGCCGCATACAACACATGGCGCTCTAGGTGGTTGAGTGTTCCCGGAATTCTTTGGCAACGAGTGAGTTAAAGAAATCACCACCGACGAGTGGAGGATGAATGAGGAATGGTGTATTTCCTACCATTGTGAAAGGGCCCATTGTGTGCTTGTTTGTTGGGGGGGGGGGGGGGGGTGTCTGATCAGATTTGTTGATGGGGGGGTGGGGGATGTCTGATCAGATTTGTTGATGGGGGGGATGTCTGATCAGATTGTTGATGGGGGGGGTGGGGTGCCTGATCAGATTTCAGACAACCAGGACTCTCTGGAGATGGACCCCCAGGAACACTCCTTCACACGCACCATCGATGAGGAGGCGGAGCTGGAGGAGAGGGCCGACCGCGAGAGGGAGGAGGGGCATCAGGAGCAGGACGAGGAAGAGGAGGAGAGGGAGCATGAGGTCATGACCGCTGGGAGTGAGTAACACCCCTCCCCCCAACCCCCATCCCCCACCTCCTGTCCCTTGTAGGGGAACCCTTTTTTGCCGCCATATAGAACTCTTTTGGGTTCCATGTAGAACCCTTTTTGGCACCATACAGTCCCTGACAAAAGTATTGTCGCTTGGGTACAAGTTGACCTTAAGTGCCCCTCAAATATATTTCTAATCAAAAAATGTTTACAAGAAATGGCTACATTCAATCCCAACAGCTTTTGAAATAATGTTTTGGTGCATAACGAAACTGCTGAAAAGCATTCTAACGTTCACAGCTTGGTAAAGCCCACTGAGTCAGTTTTTGCAAAGACAAAAGTCTTGTCGCCTTGTCATATGATGCACCCAATCCTAGATTACAGCCTCACCTATGATCAATAATTGATCAATCAATTAGTGGGTGTGTATAAAAAGAATCCCAGCACACCAGACCTTCACATCAACTGCAACTTGACCTCTGACAACATGCCTAAGATTCACCCTGAGACCAAAGCGTTGATTATCAAGAGGCTGAAGACTGCTGAGGTGGCTGACACCTTCAATGTGTCTCAGTGTCAAGTACAAAGAATAAGAAAAAGATTTGAAGAGACTGGAGATGTTTTTGCCACGCCGCATTGATGCAGTCATTCGTGCAAAAGGAGCCCAGACCAAGTATTGAGTGTATAAATGAACATACTTTTCAGAAGGTCAACATTTCTGTTTCATAAATCCTTTTATTTGATTTGATTGGTCTTATGTAATATTCTAATATTTTGAGATAGTGGATTTTGGATTTTCATGAGCTGTAAGCCGTAATCATCAACATTCAAACAAAAAAGGCTTGAAATATTTCACTTTGTGGAATGAATCTAGAATATATAAACATTTAACTTTTTTAATGAAATTCTGGAACATTTTCCTCGATATATATATATATTTTTAGATGCACCTGTAGAACTCTTTTGGGTTCCATAATATAGAACCGTTTTGGGTGCAACGTAGAAACTTTTCCACAGAGTTCTAAGTCCATGGTGCCAAAACGGGTTCTTCATAGGGTTCCCCTACAGGGGACATGTTCCTCAGTGTTCCTGCACACTAGGGGTGTAACGGATCACCTAACTCACGGATCGGATCGTGTCACGTTTTTTGAGTCACGGATCGGATAACTTTTCGGATCAACACATAAAAAAAAAAAAAAACAGCCTTTTCCTTGAATTCTGTAAAAACACCATTCTGTAAAAACCCGACAACATTCAAGATGTCAAAACTGGTAATATATATATAAACACTACCGTTCAAAAGTTTGGGGTCACCCGGACAATTTCGTGTTTTCAATGAAAACTCCTTTATTTATCAAATTAGTTGCAAAATGAATAGAAACTATAGTCAAGACATTGACAAGGTTAGATATAATGATTTTTATTTGAAATAATCATTTTGTCCTTTCGTCAAAGAATGCTCCCTTTGCAGCAATTACAGCATTGCAGACCTTTGGCATTCTAGCTGTTAATTTGTTGAGGTAATCTGAAGAAATTTCACCCCATGCTTCCTGAAGCACCTCCCACAAGTTGGATTGGCTTGATGGGCACTTCTTGCGTACCATACAGTCAAGCTGCTCCCACAACAGCTCAATGGGGTTGAGATCTGGTGACCACTCCATTACAGACAGAATACTAGCTGCCTGCTTCTTCCCTAAATAGTTCTTGCATAATTTGGAGTTGTGCTTTGGGTCATTGTCCTGTTGTAGGAGGAAATTGGCTCTAATCAAGCGCTGTCCACAGGGTATGGCATGGCGTTGCAAAATTGAGTGATAGCCTTCCTTATTCAAAATCCCTTTTACCTTGTACAAATCTCCCACGTTACCAGCACCAAAGCAGCCCCAGACCATCACATTACCTCCACCATGCTTGACAGATGGCGTCAGGCACTTCCAGCATCTTTTCACATGTTCTGCGTCTCACAAATGTTCTTCTGTGTGATCCAAACACCTCAAACTTTGATTTGTCTGTTCATAACACTTTTTGAGAGTATAATCGAACCCACAAATGTGATGCTCCAGATACTCAACTAGCTCAAAGGAAGGCCAGTTGTATAGCTTCTCTAACCAGCAAAACCGTTTTCAGCTGTGCTAACGTAATTGCACAAGGGTTTTCAACGTTTTTCTAATCATCCATTAGCTTTTTAACTCGATTAGCAAACACAATGTACCATTAGAACACTGGAGTGATGGTTGCTGGAAATGGGCCTCTATACACTGTTGGATCTAATGGGGTTTTCTAAAACATATATTCTCATGTCACTCACACACACACATACACACACACACACACACACACACACATTCTCTCTCTCTTCTCTCTCTCTCTCTCTCTCTCTCTCTCTCTCTCTCTCTCTCTCTCTCTCTCTCTCTCTCTCGTAACAAGAGTATCAGGCTACGTCATTGCTAAGGTCAGGATGATCTTGACTGTTGGGAGTGACACCACAAATAGACAGATTCGGGGGTGTTATCTTTAGGGCTGTCCCTAACGACTATTTTTCTAACGATTAATCTAGCGATTATTTTTTCGATTAGTCGATTACTCTAACGACAATTTTTTATATTTTTTCAGATTTTATCCCTTTTTCACCCAATTTGGTATCCAATTGAACCCAACCTAGCATCCAATTATCCCCTGCCTATTGCGTAGGATCCGCCGCCCGACCCCGTAGCCGGCAGCCCCAGAGGAGATCGCCAGGCAGACTAGCTGACTGGCTCCTCGAGCCCGACACCGTTATTCCGGCACCCAGGGGGCGGTGTTGCGCGACGGATCCTTGTCCGGAAATAGTCCTTATACCGCCCTTGGGAGCGGCCGCTCAATATGCCGCTCCCTGTGTGCCCTGGCCATATCCGGGTCTGGCGAGACCGGGATTCGATCCCAGTCCCCGGTGGGCAGCTTGCACTAGTGGCTAGTGCTTAGACCGCTACGCCACCGCGGGGCTACTACTCTAACGACTAATTTAACGATTAGTCAACACCTTTTTTTTTACTGTTCGATTAATGTATCACTTAATTTTCCCCAAATAAATGTCAAAAACTTCTTATTGTTTCATGCTGGGACCAAACTATAACCATCCTCAACACTACTATAGGCTAATCGATTTGCTCCTTCCATAGGGTCCTGTAGGGGGGGGGGGGCTGTGATTGGGTGGGGGGGGGTGGGCGGGGGGCTGTGATAGGGGGGGGTGGGTGGTGGGGGGGTTGTGATTGGGCGGGTGGGTGGGAGGTATCTGGCGGGAGGGACATTTGTGGGAGGAGGGGTAGGTGGGGAACTACTGGGGTAAAGGGAGATTGGGAAGGGAAGGGGAGGGGGGGGGGTTGAAAGGTTTATGCGCATTTTGTATTTGTACTGATAAACCGTATTTTTGTTATTCTATTTTCTCCTTTGTTTATTTGGATGTTACCACTCCCCTTGTTTTACTCCCTGAAATAATAATAAAAAATTGATCACAAAAAAAAAAAAAACTTCTTATTAACATTTCAGTATTTTATTCAATTATTCTTGTACAAATATATAAATTAGGCTTCTGCACTGCAGGGCAATATTCCACAACAAAAAAATATCCTCTCTTTCTTACAGTCCAACATAAAATATAATATTATAAAATATAAAAGTTAACTTCAAATAAAAGGAAAAGTCAAAGTAATGCAGTAGGCAAGTTCAAGTCATTTTCAGGAGGAATACCAAAATAAATACCAACATAAAATCCTCTAATTAGTGCAATTCGAGTGAAATTCTAACCGGAATACCGTAACTATACCTCTCAGTAACAATAACGATCTCAGTAACAATATAACATTCACCCCTCTCTCTGCTCTCCCCCTCCCATGCTCCTCTCTCTCCCCCCCTCCTGCCTCCTGGTTATTATTATTATTATAGGTCAGTGTTTCTCAAAGTGTGGGGCGGGCACGTCGCGAGAGACAGTTAGGAGGTAAACAAGTTACAGTATCTTAGCTGTTCATAATGATGGCATGTCTAACAGGGACACTGACAGGGAAAAGAAAAACGCCAGAAAATCACAATACTTGAGAGTAGGGATGCACCGAATGATCAGCCAGGTTCAGAGGGATAAGCCTTAACCGCGCCATTGATGTACGACTGTGTCGGAGATCTCCGGTCGATAAAAGCTTGCATGATTATACTACTATCTAGTATACTAGTATACATACTATTGCATGTGCGGAGTCCATACTCCACCCACTTTACAGCACAGTCGGAGTTCGGCCATTCCGTGTTCCGTGTGAATGTTCGCCAATGTGAGACGTTCATTTTTTATGACGCGATCAAACAGTGCAAGCAACCCATGCTGTTCTGTAAATGAGACGAGCATCGAGTGATGACTACCTACTGCCAAGTCACCGTTTCCTCCAGGATTTTTCACATTAGTGGCGGAGCGCTCATTTGTCGATTTTTTTCCGCGTGCACGCGCATAAAACGCGCACTGGCGCTCAAAACAAAGCCGAGCAGGTGATTTTATATAGAAGGTGATGAAATACCAATATATCCTACAGCTGCAGCGGAACATGCGGAACGCGCATTACACACACACTTACACACAGAAAGATCAATACGAAGTAGGCCTACATGAGAGTACACGTACACGCACAAAACCGGCTAACGTTACTCATTAACTGTTTACACAAGTAAAATCACAGTGTGACAGTCAGATGGAGCATTCGGTAACAACAGCAAGGTAATGCTATCAGTTGAGTTAAAGAAAACCAACTCTTACCTTTGAGGACACCAACATGAGCCCTGCTTACCCGTACCTCCGCCGTTCTGTTCGTGGTGATTTTAGAGGCAATGGATTATTTTTGCCCCGCGCATATTGCTATGAATAGTTCGAAGCTAAGTGCTTGCACGTTAGGTGCGAGAATGCTCGGTTAACCCATTAGCGGGAACATTATTTGTTTCACAAAATAGGCTGATTTAATTGACCATGAACATCAGAGACATACATTACGAATGTTCATTTAAAAATACTCTATACTGAGCACTGGTATAAGAACATGAACCAGAGAACAGCAGTAAATGCAATAACCCACAGTCGTCGCTGATGATGTTGCATTTTTGATTAGGATACGTTTACGGGATTAAAGGGACCGGCGACGGGTGAAGAGAGAAATCCAAATGTCCCGCTAAATTCGGACCAATCACAAAACTCGCCTCGCCCCGCGCGCCTGTTGAGAGCGATTCAGTCTCGATTGCAGTGCGAACACAAACGACGAGGTTAATTGCAACATTGTAACATATTGTAACTAACTACGCCCTAAATCGTAACGAAATGTAGGTCTGGAAGTGGCCTAAATCTAGCTTCAATCTGCTTTTTTTCTGTTCTCCGGTCATAATAACTCGCTGCCTTTCTGCGCAGCCTGAATCAAAGTGGACTGTCTGAATCAATTAGTGGCGGAGGAAATTCATTCGTGGCGGCCCGCCACGAATAAATGCATATAGGGGAAACACTGCAAGTAATATAATTACAGCAAACATGTCGGCAGTTTGGTATCTGTTCTCTGACTCTGAAAGACAACAAGAGGCACATTCTGATATTATAGACTTCCGGTTTCGTTTTCGCGTCTTCAAAATAAAAGCGTGAGTTAAGCATTGTTGAAAATCAATGACACGTCGCTCGTAACTGGTCGCAGCCATGTTGTTTATTTGCGACGCACATTACGCAAGTCGACGTATTGACGTAGTCGATTACGTCGACGCATCGTCCCAGTCCTAGTTATCTTAATACCTTGGGGGTTGTAGGCGCCAGAGAGGGTGATTTAACTTACTGCGTAACATCTGTGATAACATGAAAGGTATTTAAATCTGCCTGTATCCCAGAAGAGGTTGTCTAAATGCTTGTACTCTGTTGGGAGAACCAGATTTGAAGGACTAAAGTTGCCTAATAAAATCAATTAGAGTAATCATTACGACCCGTGTTTGGATATCTATTCCTTGTCAATTCGTGTACGCTGCACACCTGATCTATAGAGATGACACAACACATTTAAGATCACAAAATCCTCAATAGATTGATCCATTCCATCTTTACCGACAAGAAGATTCTTCAACACCTATGTAGATATCCCATTAAAAACCAGATGTTTGCAGCTAGAATATGCATTTTCCACATTAACAATGTATAGAGTGTATTTCTGATTAATGTAATGTTATCTTCATTGAAAAAAAACTGTGCTTTTCTTAAAAAAACAAGGACATTTCTAAGTGACCCCAAACTTTTGAATGGTAGTGTATAACATCTACACTCAAACATTAGGCTACATATTATACTGAAATACACATTCAACTTAAATGATGCAGTAGGAGAGAGGGAGGCGCTTGGTTGCAGCAGTGAATCACTGGGCTCTTTAATAAAGCAGACAAATAAACATGTTTTTTGCCACTTTTAACTAAATAATAAAGTGAACCCTTCCTTTAAACATGGTATGAAAATGCCTACATTATCAGAAGTTGTTGAGCTACCTTTTTCGTGCCTCCCGCCAACACACCAGAGTGATGTGGCGTCAAATGTGTGGCCTACACACCGTAACTTTTTGATCGACCACACTTCTACCGTCATTGTTATAATTGACAGAGAAGCCAAAGTGCTCCCCTACATGGGATTTAAATGACGAGGGAGGCATTTCCAGTTCCTCTCTGCCGCCAACGTTACTAGCACTCTACTCTACTCTACTCTACTCGCCATGATGCACTTGGGCCGCGTTCGTAAATTTGCTCTGAGAGCGCCAGAGAGCACACTGGGTCCGACGTCATAAAGGGACCAAAGTAATTTGATTGGACGAGGCGTTCTAATGAATGCTGATCAGATTCCAGAGCGAATTTACGAACGCAGCCTTGTTGTTGTGGATTCCCAGATTCACATGTAGTGAGTAAACAACAGATATTTTTTTCCTGCATTATCAACCTATCATTGCGCTTTAGAGTAAAACAAAGCACGCAACTGTCGCGTCTATCTTTTCATGGCGACTCTACATTGTGATTTACAAGAGATATGAACTACCGTATTTTCCGCCCTATAAGGCGCACTTAAAAGTCCCCAAAAAAAAAAAAAAACGACAGTGCGCCTTATAACCCGGTGCGCCTTATATATGGATCAAAATGTAAAAATTACATGACCAATATTTTTTTTTTAATAATAATACAATGTTTCAGTACGACTGGTAAACTACAAAGCCGCACCGCTTGCAGCATTACGGTAATCAGTAAACGACGGCCGCCATCTTGGAATCTCCGCGAATGCTATGCTTGTGGTGGGTTAACATAATTCACCCCCGGAACTAATAGTTGGGAGTATTGTTCCGTACGGAGGGTTAAGTGGGTGGTACTGAGTTTTAGTTCCTGTTTTAAGTGTGTGATAACAACTGGTTCATGTCTGTCAATAAACGTCTAGCTGTGACATTTAATACGCCGCCTCCGACTCCCGTCTCTCGGCACTACATGCTATTGTTATTCTATCATGTGCTCTGAATGGATGCCGTACTCACCCAACTGTTCAATTCGGACACTCACACCGCTTGCAGCATTACGGTAATCAGTAAACACCGGTGTTGTGCTTACTTACAGTCCCACACCACAAGACCCCAAGTTAAGAAGACTGAACAGAGTTTCCGAGGGAACAAAGTGAGATTCTTGGTGCTTTCAACTTTAAGTTTTAAAGTACCCACTCGATATAATAAACAACAGTTTAACGATCACTAAACACTTATCATTTGTGTATTGGATTCATTATTCTCGTTTGCCGGAGGCTACCGGTAAGGGAGGGTTGATTTGTAAACATACTTTCGTTTTAGCTCGTGTTCAAAAGCAAGAACTGTGTGTTCATCTAGTTATGTGTAGTTATGTGTTTTTAGCATGTCGATGTTCTCCCAGTATGTTGTCATGTTATTAAAATACAGTTTAGACCTTCGTAGCGATGTGTTTTGTTAGCTGTTAGCCGCTAGCAGCGTTTGTTGTGGGTGTTTGAGATGAACCAATTCAGTGTTTGAGATGAACCAACATTCAAATACGCCTGTCGTGTTCAATCTTTCTCTGATTTGAATGTATGACACATCATTTGAAAGCTTACAATCTGTAGTTTAAGCATGTGTAAAAACTGAAAAAGTACGTTGCACATTTCACCAGGAGCTGTCACATATTGGTTGTTGGTTATAATTGTATAGCCTATTGGTTGTTTTCTGGTGTTGTTTTGCTCTGTTTGTAGTCTACTTGATGTATTTTTATCAGCTGTTAAATCACCACAGCGGTTAATCCACTAATAGAGATAATAGCAGATTGAGAATGCTTGTAGCTAACTACTCTATATCTCGTGGTTGCAGCTATTGCGAATTGCTATTCACGCGAGTCAGCTGTGAATCACCGCAGGTCCTTGACGCTTGTTGCAAAAATGGATGACGAACGGCTGATACTTGAGGTGGAAAAATATATATTTTTGACAGTGGAGCAGGTAGAACGTTGATGGTGACAACGCTCAGGAGGAGCTTGGACAACGGGAAGTTGACACAACACCGATGGAGAGGTGACGCAACGCAGTAGGTGGAGCTTGGGCGTAACGCAACCCCAGTCAAACGTTTGACTGCAGTATCTATTCTATGCGCCTTATAAGCCGGTGCGCCTTATAAGCCGGTGCGCCTTGTATATGAAAAAATTTCTAAAATAGGCCATTCATTGAAGGTGCGCCTTATACTCCGGTGCGCCTTATAGGGCGGAAAATACGGTAATATGAAATAATATTATTACTTGGGTACATTTTGCAATTGATCCGCGGTACACATGCCTGCCGAACCGTGGGAGGCGATCCGTTACACCCCTACTGCACACTGGTGTTACACCCCTACTACACACTGGTGTTACACCCCTACTACACACTGGTGTTACACCCCTACTACACACTGGTGTTACACCCCTACTACACACTGGTGTTACACCCCTACTACACACTGGTGTTACACCCCTACTGCACACTGGTGTTACACCCCTACTACACACTGGTGTTACACCCCTACTACACACTGGTGTTACACCCCTACTACACACTGGTGTTACACCCCTACTACACCCCTACTACACACTGGTGTTACACCCCTACTACACACTGGTGTTACACCCCTACTACACACTGGTGTTACACCCCTACTACACACTGGTGTTACACCCCTACTACACACTGGTGTTACACCCCTCCTAAACACTGGTGTTACACCCCTCCTAAACACTGGTGTTACACCCCTACTACACACTGGTGTTACACCCCTACTACACACTGGTGTTACACCCCTACTACACACTGGTGTTACACCCCTACTACACACTGGTGTTACACCCCTACTACACACTGGTGTTACACCCCTACTACACACTGGTGTTACACCCCTACTACACACTGGTGTTACACCCCTACTACACACTGGTGTTACACCCCTACTACACACTGGTGTTACACCCCTACTACACACTGGTGTTACACTTCTACTACACACTGGTGTTACACCCCTACTACACACTGGTGTTACACACTGGTGTTACACCCCTACTGCACACTGGTGTTACACCCCTCCTAAACACTGGGCCTCCTTGGCTTTTTGAATGTGTGGCATGAACCCATGGAATGAAACCGTCTGGCTTCCATAGAACTCCATAGAACTACATAGAACTCCATAGAACCCCATAGAACTCCATAGAACAGATGTTGGTAATTCCGCCCTGGTTGTGGATGCTGGGCCGCTGCACGCCTGCCTGAGGAATAACCTGAGGGAAACACTGCATGACTGTGACTTTGCTGTGCCCCCCACCCCCCTCATGTAGAGAACCCCCCCCCCCCCCCACCCTCATATAGGGACCCCCCCTCCATCCCCTCATGTAGAGAACCCCCCCCCCCACCCTCATATAGGGACCCCCCCTCCATCCCCTCATGTAGGGCCCCCCCCGTCCTCCCCTCATGTAGGGCCCCCCCCGTCCTCCCCTCATGTAGGGACCCCCCCTCCCTGCCCTCATGTAGGGACCCTCCCCCCCTCCCCTCATGTAGGGACCCCCACCCCACCCTCATGTAGGGCCCCCCCCTCCCTCCTCTCATGTACGGACCCCCCTTCCCTCCCCTCATGTAGGGACCCCCCCACCCTCATGTAGGGACCCCCCTCCCTCCCCTCATGTAGGGACCCCCACCCCCCCCACCCTCATGTAGGGACCCACCCTCATGTAGGGACCCCCCCCTCCCTCCCCCCCCCCCAGTGTTGCGCAGCAGCCCGCCTCTAACCTGACGTTCCCCTGCCTTGTCTGCTTTGTGTCGCACGGCGCAGAAATCTTTCAATGTTTCCTCTCAGCGCGGGAGGCGGCCCGGAGCAGGGAGCGGGAGCGGGCCAGCAGCAGCACCACCGCCGGCCTGGGCCTGGCCCCCGGACCCCGGGGAGGAGGAGGAGGAGAGGAGGAGGCCCCCCCCTCCCAGGAGGAGTGCAGGGACAGCAGGGGGCTGCCGGAGGGCCAGGACCTGTACACGGCGGCGTGCAACTCGGTGATCCACCGCTGCGCCCTGCTGGTGCTGGGGGTCAGCCCCGTCCTGGGGGAGCAGGGGGGCGGAGGAGAGCAGGGCCAGGAGGAGGGGGGCGGGGGTGCCCTGTCGGCCAGCGGCGCCGGGGTCCAGGACGGAGGAGGCTTCATGACCAGGTGAGAACCAACCAACCAACCACCCACACACCAACCACCCAACCATTCAACCACCCACCCACACACCAACCAACCAACCAACCAACCAACCATTCAACCAACCAACCACCAACACACCAACCACCCAACCATTCAACCAACCAACCAACCAACCACCCAACACACACCATACCCCAAACCAACCTCTCATCTCTAACTGTTGGTTTGTATTATTATTTATGAAAAAACCTTTCTTGAATTGTATTTTGAAAGTGGTACTTTGGCCCATCTATCTATAAGATGGATATTTGTAAGACTTTTATTTTGAAAATGGGTCTCGCCCAATCTAAGGACCAGTATGGATATAAGGAAGTGATTACTCCTTGCTAGGGTTTGATGAGTCCTGACGCGTGAGTAGGGTTGGGTATTGTTTGGGTTTTATCCGGTACCGGTACCTAACCGATACTTTAAAAACGGTACCGGTACCGAAACGGTACTTAATTTGGTACTTTTGATTTTTAAAAATGACATATATATACAGTATATATAATAATAACACGGTCGACAACATTAAACAGCTTTTCACTTTTTTATTGCTGAGGCACAATATATATTAGTTAAATATACACTCAAATTAAAATAAATGAAAATAAAACTCCTGCTGACTGAGGCACAATATACATATATATATAATATTACAGTTAAATATACACTCAAATAAAAATAAATAAAAATAAAACTCCCACCTCAGCAATTCTTTTGCAAAAAGATCAGCATATTTGCCTTCTCTGGCAAAATACGACACCTCTCTTGATTAATTGCATGACCTGCACATGAGACATGAACCAGGGACCTCCGGAGTCGGGAAGAGTTACTCTGAAACTCTTATGTCTTCGACCACAAGTTCGTTTTGTGGCGCTGTTCCGACTTTTAGTACTTCAGCAAGCGGAGAAGTAGTCTCTGAAGACTAGAAGAAGTCTGACATGAAATTTAACAGGCGATGTCACGTCACGACTCAGTCACGTGTGGTTGACTGTTGCATGACACCGGACACCACAGGGGGAAAAAAAGTAGAAAAGTACCGAAATGAGGTACCGAAATCTCCTTTGCAATTCGGTACGGTAAATACCGAATGTAAAGTAACCGGTACCTACCGGTACCGATTTTCGGTACCCAACCCTACACGTGAGGGTGTGACACAGTTTTTCAACCACATCACGATAAACCACATTCAACTTCAATTACATCACGTTACATCTCATGACAAGTATATATATATATT
>NC_137690.1:38813362-38843362 GCF_963989245.1 Nansenia antarctica
TAAATACAGTAGCTACGTAGCTTATTTTATAAGTATTAGTAGTATTTCGTATTTAGTGTTTCAGTTTTATTGTCATTGTTATAATTCAGAGGTCTCACGTTAGGCGTGTCATTCATCCGACCCCCCCCCACCCCATGATTCCCCTTTTTTTTTTCTTTTTGGAATGTTTCGACCATTTTTTGCACAGTGACGCTTTCAAACAATGACAACTGCGTCGTTTCCGGTAGAACAAGACCCAATTAGTCTGCGTGTGTGTGTGTGTGTGTGTGTGTGTGTGTGTGTGTGTGTGTGAGAAGCGCACTGCTGCTTGACAGGGTCCGGGGACGGCCTAATAATAGCCCCCCCTCTTCGCCAACGCTCGATGACTCACCCAGACACTCGTAGAGCGCTGGCTGTCCCACCGCGCCGGTCCCATACCTGCCCGCCATCTCAGCGCCCCCCCCCTCCAGCATCCCCGCGGGTCTCAGAGGGAGAGACACATACACACATGTGAAAAAAAGATGCAATATCATATCATGGCTTATTATGAAGGCTCATAGCATGGAGTGTCAGAGCCAGCCCTGGAATGAGAGCGTCTACAGCGTGAATGGCATTTATAGATCGATATTTATTTATTTATTCCTATCTTTCTGTTTTATGACCCACATTGTATGGAGATTTTAGAATAGCTACCATTACCCACCACCACCACCAGAGGGAGTCTGCAAGGTAGTGTGTCTGAAGCGCTCTCTGTCGTCCCCCCTCCTCCCCCAGGCCCCCTCCACAGCTCCCCCGACTCCCTGGCCGACTCGTGGTTCCGCGCCAAGCACAGCCGGGACCGCCTGTACGGCTCGGCCCACTCGTACGAGGAGTCGGACCTGGACCTGAGCCGTTCGCTGGGCGTGCACGCGCTCATCGACAACATCGTCAGCTTCACCAGCGGAGACGTGGGCGGCGCCCCCGCCTTCAGGGAGCCGGAGGAGAGCATGTCCACCAGCCCCCAGGGCACCGCCCTGGCCATGGAGCAGCAGCAGAGCAGGGCCGAGGTAGGGGGGGCGGGGGTGGTCTGGGCCTGGTCTGGGCCTTGGCCTGGTCTGGGCCTGGGCCTGGTCTGGGCCTGGTCTGGGCCTGGGCCTGGTCTGGGCCTGGTCCGATCATTTACCTGCGAACAGATTCTTCTTATTGTGATATGTCACTCAATAACTGTGTCTGTGTGTCTGTCTCTGTGTCTGTGTGTGTCTCTGTGTCTGTGACTGTGTGTGTCTCTGTGTCTGTGTCTGTCTCTGTGTCTGTGACTGTGTGTCTCTGTCTCTGTGTGTGTCTCTGTCTCTGTGTGTGTCTGTGTCTCTGTGTGTGTCTCTGTCTCTGTGTCTGTCTCTGTGTCTGTCTCTGTGTGTTTGTCTCTGTGTCTGTCTCTGTGTGTTTGTCTCTGCCTCTCTCTGTGTGTCTGTCTCTGTCTCTGTGTCTGTGTCTGTGTCTGTCTCTGTGTCTCTGTGTCTGTGTCTGTGTGTCTATGTCTGTGTCTCTGTGTCTGTCTCTGTGACTGTCTGTGTGTGTGTCTGTGTGTCTGTGTCTGTGTGTCTGTCTGTGTCTCTGTGTCTGTGTCTGTGTGTCTGTGTGTCTGTGTCTGTGTGTCTGTCTCTGTGTCTGTGTGTCTGTGTGTGTCCCTCCGTCCGTCCGTCCGTCTGTCCGTCCAGCTGCGCCTGGAGGCGCTGCACCAGATCGTGGTTCTGATCTCCGGCATGGAGGAGAAGAGCAGCCAGGCGCCGGGCCTGGGCCGGCCCAGCGGTGTGTTCCAGCCCTGCTCCTCCTCCTCCTCCTCCTCCTCCCAGCCCCCAGGCTCCGGGAGGCCCAGCCCCAGCGCAGCCTTCCAGTCCTCCTCCCTGCTCACCTCTGTCAGGCTGCAGTTCCTGGCCGGCTGCTTCGGCCTGGGCACCGTGGGCATGGGGGGGCTGAAGGGGGAGAACGTCCAGCTGCACCACTACCAGGTCAGGGGGGCTGGAGGAGGAGGAGGAGGAGGAGGAGGAGGGGGAGGGGGAGGGTGGTGGTGGGGATGATGGTTGTTATAAGGAGATATTTTCCTCCTCGGTCAGGGGGGCCGGAAATGACATTGATCACTCAGAGAGAAGGTCAGGGTATCCGCGGTGTCTTGAAAAGTATTACAAGTTGATAAATCAATTTTGGGAAAATCAAGACCCTTAATAAGTATTAAAAAGTCTTATCACGATTTTATGAGGTCTTGAATTTTGTAGGTATTTTTCTGAATTAGACTCTGTCCAAAGAGTTTGAGTCCTAAAAACTTTTAGTAAAAGTTTGTGAATTTATTAGTTTTTATTAAAAAACAAAGATGAACCGGAAATTCTGTTGTATGATAGTGGTCTAGTCTATTGCATAACTAAACTAAAACGATTAAGTTAAAGGTGTCACTGATGTCAACGGTTACAGCTCGAAGTGGCAGTGAGGTCTGGAAAAATATTGACACGGTCTTTAAAAAGTCCTGAAATTATCCTCCAGATTCCTGTATATACCCTGGAAGGCTGAATCATAATCATGGATGATTTGGACCGAGCCATGTACTGATGTTTGTTCCAGCTTCTATACTTGTTCACAGAGAGAGAATAGCTTTACGTCTGTCCATCGCAACTTCCAATATTGACATTGGTTGGTTCCCATACATGGCTCTATCCTGTGTCCATGCTGTTCTGTTCGGCTGACCCCTAGGCAAGTCTCCTGTATCCTAGACTAGAGTTAAACTGGTCTCACTGTTACTTGATCTACAGTATGCTATAATATATGCTATAATATAGCATAGATCAAGTAACAGTGAGACCAGTTTAACTCTAGTCTAGGATACAGGAGACTTGCTTTAGGAGACAAGCTTTAGGAGCAGGCACATACCATATGGTACGTGCCTGCTCCTACAGCTTGTCTTGTTCACTCCTTGGTGACTGAGAGTGGGCAGTTTAAAGTATGTTTAACATTAAACAATGAATATTGCAATATTTAAGGCACACCCCAAAAATTGATAGGCACACAAAAATGCCTCATATCACTGGTGGTAGTGGTGATGATGATAACAATAACATCAGCCTCCCCTGTCCTCCCATGTCTACCTCCACCAGCCTCCCCTGTCCTCCCATGTCTACCTCCCCCAGCCTCCCCTGTCCTCCCATGTTTACCTCCCCCAGCCTCCCCTGTCCTCCCATGTCTACCTCCACCAGCCTCCCCTGTCCTCCCATGTCTACCTCCCCCAGCCTCCCCTGTCCTCCCATGTCTACCTCCACCAGCCTCCCCTGTCCTCCCATGTCTACCTCCCCCAGCCTCCCCTGTCCTCCCATGTCTACCTCCCCCAGCCTCCCCTGTCCTCCCATGTCTACCTTCACCAGCCTCCCCTGTCCTCCCATGTCTACCTCCCCCAGCCTCCACTGTCCTCCCATGTCTACCTCCACCAGCCTCCACTGTCCTCCCATGTCTACCTCCACCAGCCTCCCCTGTCCTCCCATGTCTACCTCCACCAGCCTCCCCTGTCCTCCCATGTCTACCTCCCCCAGCCTCCCCTGTCCTCCCATGTCTACCTCCCCCAGCCTCCCCTGTCCTCCCATGTCTACCTTCACCAGCCTCCCCTGTCCTCCCATGTCTACCTCCCCCAGCCTCCACTGTCCTCCCATGTCTACCTCCACCAGCCTCCCCTGTCCTCCCATGTCTACCTCCACCAGCCTCCCCTGTCCTCCCATGTCTACCTCCCCCAGCCTCCCCTGTCCTCCCATGTCTACCTCCACCAGTCTCCCCTGTCCTCCCATGTCTGCCTCCCCTGTCCTCCGATGTCTACCTCCGCCAGCCTCCCCTGTCCTCCCATGTATACCTCCACCAGCCTCCCCTGTCCTCCCATGTCTACCTCCACCAGCCTCCCCTGTCCTCCCATGTCTACCTCCGCCGCCTCCCCTGATGTCCACACAGTGCTTTTTTCCCTCTGCTGCTGGTTCATCCAAATCTATTTAACACATCGTGAGCTTAGAATGATAAGGTTCTATCTCGGTCTAGGGTAGTTCAGAGATATTGAGCGTCAACGTTTTTACATTCCATTATGTTTTGTGAGATGGAACCTTTGTATTTTATTCATTACTAACTCAAAAATGTCAACATTTTAAAAACAACACCACACAGGCATTAATAAACACCTAAAGCATCAGATTATGTAAAAAAACTCAATTTTGACCAAAAATTGAGATAGAACCTTATAATTCTAACGTCACAACATGTCCTCTCACGCCGTGGTGTCGTCCCCCGCAGGACGGCGTGAAGGCGGCCAAGCGGACCCTTCAGATGGACATCCAGACCGCCGTCCACAAGATCTACCAGCAGCTGTCCGTCACACTGGAGAGAGCCCTGCAGGCCAACAAACACCACATAGGTCTGTCTCACACACACACTCCTCCACCACATAGGTCTGTCTCACACACACACTCCTCCACCACATAGGTCTGTCTCACACACACACACTCCTCCACCACATAGGTCTGTCTCTCACACACACTCCTCCACCACATAGGTCTGTCTCACACACACACTCCTCCACCACATAGGTCTGTCTCTCACACACACTCCTCCACCACATAGGTCTGTCTCTCACACACACACTCCTCCACCACATAGGTCTGTCTCTCACACACACACTCCTCCACCACATAGGTCTGTCTCACACACACACTCCTCCACCACATAGGTCTGTCTCTCACACACACACTCCTCCACCACATAGGTCTGTCTCACACACACACTCCTCCACCACATACAGGTGCAACTAAAAACATTTGAATATCGTGCAAAAGTTCATTTATTTCAGTAATTCAACTTAAAAGGTTAAACTTAGATATTATATAGACTCATTACATGCAAAGCGAGATATTTAAAGCCTTTATTTGTTATAAATGTGATGATTATGGCTTACAGCTTATGAAAACCCCAAATTAAATATCTCAGAAATGTTTAATATTACATGAAATCAATAATAAAAGGATTTTAAATACAGAAATGTCAGCCCTCTGAAAAGTATAATCATGTATATGTACAATGCAATGAGTCTATATAATATTTAAGTTTAACCCTTTAAGTTGAATTACTGAAATGAATGAACTTTTGCACGATATTCTAATTTTTTGAGTTGCACCTGTAGGTCTGTCTCACACACCCACACTCCTCCACCACATAGGTCTGTCTCACACACATACACACACTCCTCCACCACATAGGTCTGTCTCACACACACACACACACACACACACACACACACACACTCCTCCACCACATAGGTCTGTCTTCTTCCTAGGGCTGTTACGATTATTCTACGTCATCGACTACGTCAATACGTCGGTTGCCGTAAAAAATGCGTCGGTTAGTCGTAAAAAACTAAATGGCTGCGACCAGTGCAAACACGGAGGAAGAGCCGGCGGCTAAAAGACTTCGCCCACGATCGTCCAAAGTATGGGAGTACTTTACAAAAAAAGAAACCAATGGCAATGTGGTGGTCTGTAAACTGTGCAAAAATGAATTGTCCTATCACAGCAGTACGACCTCAATGAACGAGCACTTGAAGCGAAAGCATCCTGGAGCGCTTTGTGAAGACAGCCGCAAGCTAGCACCGTAAGTCAGCGTTGTATTTCTGTTCACTTTTCCGGCCGTGTATCAGTGAAAAATAGATAGCTACTAGCTAATGTCACACAAGCAATGTAGCTCACCACAGTTTGTATGTCTTGTCTTCTGGTGTTAGTAACGTTAGCTATGTAGCTGGCTAGCTACGGTAGCCTTACTAGCCTATTGTTATTGTGGTGCTCGCACCTACTGTACGTTATCTAGCTCGTAGCTCGCATGCTACGTTAGCATCAATTTAGCTATTCATAACATAGCAGCGAGAGTAAAGTTAGCTAGCCATGTAGCTACTAGCTAGCTATGTGTTGTGGTGATGGACAGACTTCTAAATGGCCATGTTGGCTAAACATAGCAGTGAGGTGGAAATTAAGGGGCCTACACATGATAAGAAAGGTGTGCTTTTTTTATTTTCAGGAAGCAAAGCAGTGTGGAAAACTTTTTCCACAAAAAGAGCACAACTCCATGCACACCCCAGATGGCTGCTCAGCTTTCTAACAGCATCTTACAGATGATCGTCAAGGACATGAGACCTGTTGCTATTGTGGAGGGTCAAGGCTTTCGTGAGATGATCAACACATTTCACCCAGGGTACACACTTCCCTCCAGGCACCACTTCACAAATTTGATGGAGAAAAAATACGAGGCTACTATAGAGAGGGTGAAATCTGAAATAAAAAATAAAAAAATCACACTCACCACAGATGCTTGGACAAGTATTGCCACCGAGGCGTACTTAGGAGTCACCTGCCACTTTATATCTGAAGACTGGGAGATGACTTCATACAGTCTGACCACGATGCCGCTTGAGGAGCGCCACACAGCGGTAAACATTGCTGGCTGGTTGGAAGAGGCAGCAGAGAGGTGTGGTTTCTCTCTCAGTGATGATGTCCTGGCTGTTGTACATGATAATGCTGCCAATGTGGTGGCAGCTCTCAGGATCCTGGAAGAGAGGAATGGAGTTGCTTCACATCGATGTGCTGGCCATACAATCCAGCTGGTGGTCAACCACGCCCTGAAGAAGGACCCCCAGATAAGCAAGGCACTGGGGGCTGCAAGATGCCTGGTAGAACACTTCAAGCGGAGTGAGCTCGCCAGCAGCAAGCTCAAAGATAAACAAAAGCAATGGGGCACAGCTGAACATAAGTTGATCCAGGATGTGTCTGTAAGATGGAACAGTTCTTACTACATGGTGAGTCGCCTCTTGGAGCAACGGTGGCCGGTGACCGCAACCCTTTCAGACCATCATGTCACACAGCGAGGAAAGCACTACCTGGACCTGAAAAATGACCAATGGACCCTACTGGAGGAACTGGAGCAAGTTCTCAAGCCCTTTGAGCAAGCCACTGTCTTCCTGAGTGGAGAGGCTTATGTCACAGTCTCTGCTCTACCTCCACTGGTAAAGGGCCTCCTGAAAACCACACAGATAACATCCTTCGAGTCTGCTCCCATCAACTCTTTCCAAACAGCTGCAGCAAAGGAGATAGCTTCAAGGTGGAAGGACGAGGCCACATTCAGAGAAGATGGTCAAAATGTGTGTGTCATCGCTGCTGCCCTTGACCCCAGGTTCCGCAAGCTAAAGTTCCTGTCGTCAGAAGATATCCTAAAAGTGCAAGTCAAACTTCAGACTCTTGCACTTCAAGCCAAAATAAGAGAGAAGGAACAGCTTCAACAGGCAAGTGAATGAATGAATGGTCTTTATTGTCATTGATATAGTACAGGTACCAAACAACGAAATTTGGGAGGGGGGGGCTCCCCTGGTGCTAGGAAAGAAAAAAAAAAAAAAAAGGGAAAGGAGCTGATTTACATAAATAAAGGCTATGTACACTATCCACTATACTATACTGTACAAATAAAACACTGTGCTGTACTCTATGCTATGCTATACCTATTCTAACATTTCCTATTCTCTGTGGGGCAGGATGGCTCAGCCAGTGCCCAGCCAGAAGCTTCAAAGAAGAGGACTAAGATGCCAGTGTCTGTGCTGGACACATTGCTAGGCTCAGACTCAGAGGAGCAGCACAGCAATGAGGAAGACAATGCCCAGGAAAGAAACAGCGAGGACAGTGACACCGACACTGACATTGTGAGGAATGAGGTGTTAGTTTATTTTGGAGAACGAAACGTTTCAAGGGATAAGAGCCCGCTACACTGGTGGAAGGAAAACGCAGCACGGTTCCCCTCCCTGGCTATGCTGGCCAAGTCCTACCTGTCTGTCCCTGCAACGTCCACTCCGTCTGAAAGGCTCTTTTCAGCTGCTGGGAACATCGTTTCAAAAAAAAGGGCAAGCCTGACCTCTAAGCATGTGGACATGCTCACATTCCTCCACAGTAATGCCTAAGGTGGAGGGGGGAGAAGGGAGAGAGCTAAGGGGGGAGGGGGAGAGCAGAGAGAGGGGGAGAATGTTATGTTTGTTATTGAGATTGTTATTGTTAAAGATTGTTACTGAGAGGTATACAGTATTCCGGTTAGAATTTTACTTTTTTACAGAATTTACTGCATTACTTGCACTTTTCCTTTTACTTGAAGTTAACTTTTATATTTTATAATATTATATTTTATGTTGAGATTGTTATTGTTAAAGATTGTTACTGAGAGTATACGGTATTCCGGTTAGAATTTTACTTTTTTACAGAATTTACTGCATTCCTTGCACTTTTCCTTTTACTTGAAGTTAACTTTTATATTTTATAATATTATATTTTATGTTGGACTGTAAGAAAGAGAGGATCTTTTTTGTTGTGTGGAATATTGCCCTGCAGTGCAAGAATAATTGAATAAAATACTGAAATGTTGATAAGAGAAGTTTTTGACATTTATTTGGGGAAAATTAAGTGATACATTAATCGAACAGCAAAAAAATAATCGTTAGACTAATCGTTAAATTAGTCGCTAGACTAACCGAATAATCGACAAAATATTCGTTAGATTAATCGTTAGAAAAATTGTCGTTTGGGACAGCCCTACTTCTTCCCCATCGCTCTATCTGAAAGTCCTTTTGCATATCAGCCCAATAGAGCTCTCAGGTCTTTTGCTAGCATATCAACCCAATAGAGCTCTCAGGTCTTTTGCTAGCATATCAGCCCAATAGAGCTCTCAGGTCTTTTGCTAGCATATCGGCCCAATAGAGCTCTCAGGTCTTTTGCTAGCATATCAGCCCAATAGAGCTCTCAGGTCTTCTGACGCTGGTTTTCTCTGTGTACCACATGTACAAAAGAAGAGATTTGGTGAGGCTGCATTCTCATTTTATGCACCAGATTGTGGAATGCACTGCCAGTTTACATTAGGGATGCAACCTCAGCAAATATGTTCAAGTCAAGACTAAAAACCCATCTTTTTAATATTGCCTTTAAATGACTAAATCATTGAATTATGATTCTATAATGATTGGAGCACTTTGAGCTGCAACGTTTGCAGGAAAAGCTCTATACATATAACAAGTTATTATTATTATTATTTGAGGCACTCTTCCCAAACCCGCTTCAAAGAGTCCAGGAACGCTCTCCTCCTTCAAACGGTCCCTCACAAACCCGTCTGAACTATTTTTAGCATTATTTCTTTTATTTTTTTTACTGTCTGTGCTTTCGGTATGACTTTTTATGTATCTCTCTATCCTTGTGTTCTGTCCGTGGAACGTAGAGTACTGAGAAAAGCGCTATCCAAAAATAAACACGTTATTATTATTTGATTAGGTCCTTCCTCTCTCTTAAAACCTCTCTCCCCCCCTCCCCTTTCTCTCTCTCTCTCTCTCTCTCTCTCTCTCTCTCTCTCTTTGTCTGTCTCTCTCTCTCTCTCTCTCTCTCTCTCTCTCTCTGTCTCTCTCTTTGTCTGTCTCTCTCTCTCTCTGTGTCTCTCCCCCCCCCCCCCTCTCTCTCTCTGGGTTCTGTCTCTCTCCAGAGGCTCAGCAGCGCCTCCTGCTGGTGACGGTGTTTGCCCTGAGCGTGCGCTACCAGCCGGTGGACGTGTCCCTGGCCATCTCGTCGGGCCTGCTGAACGTGCTGTCCCAGCTGTGCGGCACGGAGACCATGCTGGGCCAGCCCCTGCAGCTGCTGCAGCGGCCCGGCGTCTCCCAGCTCTCCACCGCCCTGAAGGTGGCCTCCACCCGCCTGCTGCAGATACTGGCCATCAGCACCGGGTGAGACAGGGGGAGGGACGCCCTGGGTGGGTGGGTGTAGGGGGGGGTGTAAGACAGGGAGGGACGTCTGGGTGGGCTGGTGTGTAGGTGTGGGGGTGGGGTGTAAGACAGGGAGGGACGCCTGTGTGGGGGGGGGTGTAGGTGTGGGGGGGGGGGGGGCAGGGGTGGGGGGGGGGCAGGGGGGGGGGGGGTGAGACAGGGAGAAATGCGTCTGTGTGTGTGTGTGGCTGACTGTGGGTGTGTGTGTGTGGGTGTGTGTGTGTACGCATATGTGTAGGTGGGTAGTGATGGTGATGATTGCAAATACAGTGGGGAAAATACGTATTGAACACATCAACATTTTGTCCAGTAAATGTATTTCCACTGAACCTATTCAAGTGAAATTGGTATTAGCTCAAACAATCCAGACAACAAATCTAAACATTAAAGTCCATATGTAAATAATGTTATGTGTAATAAAGCGGAATGAAACAGGAAAAAAGTATTGAACACACTAACTGAAATTAATTCAATTTTTTTTTCGCGTGCACGCGCATGAAACGCGGGCGCGTGCTCAAAACAACGACCGAATTTCAAACTAGAGGGAGGATGGCAAAAAAAAAAAAAAGCTACAAAAATCTTCCCAGATCCTCATTTGCACGACCAGCTGTCGCTGTAGGACACGTTCGATTGCAAAATTCATTTATCCTTTATGTTCCCAGTTGAGGGCGTGTAGCTGTCGTTAGTTGGCCTGCTTTTATTTAGTTATGCGTACGTTTGAGTTAGTCATCTCTAGGATTGTTGTTTGATATTAGCCTATACTTTCTCTTATCTGCATTTTGAGCAACTGTACAAGACCCAACAACACAACTCTGATACAGGACTAATGTTACCTAGCTGCTATAGCTAACCCAACCCTGCTACAAGACCCAACAACACACCTCTGATACAGGACTAATGTTACCTAGCTGCTATAGCTAACCCTGCTACAAGACCCAACAACACAACTCTGATACAGGACTAATGTTACCTAGCTGCTATAGCTAACCCTGCTACAAGACCCAACAACACAACTCTGATACAGGACTAATGTTACCTAGCTGCTATAGCTAACCCTGCTACAAGACCCAACAACACAACTCTGATACAGGACTAATGTTACCTAGCTGCTATAGCTAACCCTGCTACAAGACCCAACAACACAACTCTGATACAGGACTAATGTTACCTAGCTGCTATAGCTAACCCTGCTACAAGACCCAACAACACAACTCTGATACAGGACTAATGTTACCTAGCTGCTATAGCTAACCCTGCTACAAGACCCAACAACACAACTCTGATACAGGACTAATGTTACCTAGCTGCTATAGCTAACCCTGCTACAAGACCCAACAACACAACTCTGATACAGGACTAATGTTACCTAGCTGCTATAGACCCATTTGTACTAAACAACTACAACGTTGTATTGGACACATTTTTTTCGAACTAATCCACAGACAGCAGTCTTATTAACGGGCCCCTGTGGTGCCAGGTGTGGAGGCGACCCAGCACAGTGGGGATATACACTATCAAGCCAAGCTCTACTGTCAATATTTGCATGTGTGTGTTTTACTTTGAACGCAATTTCAATTGCAATGTCCCAAGTATTACCTACATCTCCTCTGTGGAAAACTCTAATCCCGACGCAGCAGTTATTGTGCTCGGCGATTTTAATCACACCAACAGAACTTCCCAATTACAAACAACAGGTGTCATGCCCCAGCAGAGGAGCTAACATACTAGACCACTGCTACGTTACTATCAATGAGGCTTACCGTTCGTTCCCGAGGGCACCGCTGGGAAGGTCCGACCATGCCATGCTGCTCCTCGTCCCGAAATATATAGAGAAACTTAAATCCTGCAATACGACACCCAGCCATGCAGTTTCGTATCGCTCATAGCCACTGCTAGCTTCAGCAATGTTTGAAGTGTCTGGGACATCTTTTTTCTTGAAAAATCCATCCATCTGTCGCTGTTATTTAATGTGATATCTTATTTGTGCACCTAGCTAGCTAGATCAGCTTTTTGTATCTTTTAGATGGTACTACCGGTGACTTTTAGCCCGTTATTTGCGAGGAGAAAACACAGGCGGCCGAGCATTTCGGAAGCTGAGCGGGGATGGTTGAGTCTGCACGGTTCTCATGCCGGTTCACATTTAGACCAATCAGGAGTAGCCCTAATGTCATTAATCTGATTTTGGATCAGCGGTTAGAGAGAGATGGGCGTGGATTTAGGTGCACTTTTAGTCAACATCCATTATAGCGCTGATCTAGGATCAGATATATTTTAATCAGCTAAAATGTATATATTTATTATTATTTTTTTATTATTATTATTTTTTTATTCTTTTTTTTGTGGACTGAATCAATTCGTGGCGGAGGAAATTCATTCGTGGCGGCCCGCCACCAATACATGCATATAGAGGAAACACTGACTTAGTGGAGAAGCCTTTGTTTGTAATGACAGCTTCAAGGCGCTTTCTGTATGAAGTAACTAATCGCCCGCAGTATTCGGGTGTGATTTTGGCCCATTCCTCTACACAGATTGTCTTTAAATCTTGAAGATTGCGGGGGGCCCTCTTGTGAATCTGGATCTTCAGATGCTTCCACAAATGTTCAATTGGGTTTAAGTCAGGTGATTGACTGGGCCATTCCAACAAGTTGATTTTCTTTCTCTGAAACCAATTGCGAGTTTCCTTTGCTGTATGCTTTGGATCGTTGTCCTGCTGGAAGGTCCACCCACGTCTCATCCTCAGGTGGATGGCAGCAGGTTCATCTCAAGAATCTCTCTGTACATGGCTCCATTCATTGTTCCTTCAATGATATGAAGTCTGCCAGTACCACGAGAGGAGAAACAGACCCACACCATGATACTTCCACCTCGAAATGTCACTGTTGGTATGGTGTTATTCGGGTGATGTGCAGTGCTATTTCTCCTCCAAACATGGTGTGTTGTGTGACAGCCAAGAAGTAACATTTTGGTCTCATCTGACCAGAGTACATGCTCCCATTAGTTCACTGGCTTGTCCAAATGTTGTTTGGCAAAACTTCCTTCAACGACCTTCAACGTGTCTTTTTTTCAGTAGTGGAGTCTTGTGGGCTGAGCGTGCACAGAGGCCATGGCGGTGGAGTGCATTGCCTACTGTCCTTTCTGTCACAGTTGTACCTGCTGCCTCCAAGTCTTTCCTAGTGGTCCTTGGCTCTTTGGCTACTCTTCTAAGTATCCTTCTGACTCCCTGATCAGAAATCTTGCGAGGAGCTCCTGTGCGTGGCCGGTTGATGGTGGAGTGATGTTGCTTCCACTTACGGACAATGCCCCCAATGGTGCTTACTGGAAGATTCAGAAGTTGTGCAATACGTCTGTAGCCAATTCCGTTTTCATGTTTTGCAACAATCAGGTTACGAAGGTTAGGGTTAGGGTAAGGTTGCGTTTTTTCCCCAGACTTTTTTTGGTGCCTGATCCACACGCCACAGTCTCGCAACAATCCTATGGGAAACACTGTTCCCATTCCATACTCTCCTGCGACTCTGTTAGAGGGACGAAGCGGGTAGAGGACAGAGGAGAGGAAGCGAGGAGACGTGTTCATGACACACACACACACACACACACACTCACACACACCCCTACCCGCCCCCCCCTCCACCTCCTCTGACCTGCCGTGTGTCTGTGTTGTGTGTTGGTTCCAGGACCTATGCAGATAAGCTGAGTCCCAAGGTGGTCCAATCTCTGCTGGACCTGTTGTGCAGCCAGCTGAAGAACCTGCTCTCCCAGGCCGGGGGGAGTCTGCTCAGCGCCGGGAAGGATGAGGAGGAGGAGGAGGAGGAGGAAGAGCAGGACAAGAAGGAGGAGGACGGGGCGGAGGCAGAGAAGAAGGACTTCAGAGGTAGACATGGAGTTTTAGTGTCAGGTTCTTTGGTTTGAAATGGGTGGATGGATGGATGGATGGATGGATGGATGGATGGATGGATGGGTGGGTGGGTGGGTGGGTGTGTAGATAGATGGATGGATGGATGGGTCATAATGCACGTGAAATGTGTGCAAGTACTGTTTCGCCAGGTCTCAACCAGTGTTTCTCTCACGTAAAGCTGCTACGTTGAAAACTGAACCTCCGACACAAGGTGACCACAGGGGTTCTGATCAGCAGATGCCGGCGGAGGTAGAGACCGGAGGCTCATTGTGACGCACGGGACACAACGAGCAACGCTATCAAACGCCAACGGAACGAGGAAACGCAACGTGTTTGATACCGTTCCTCAGTCCATTCCGTGCGTTCCAATGAGCCCCGTCCTCCGATGTCTACCTCCGCCAGCCTCCGCCTGGTTCTCAGTGGAGGGGTGTTGGTGTACGGGGTGTTTGAGGTGGTTTGGTCGCTCCGTCCCCAGCCTTGGTGCGTAAGCAGCACACGGCGGAGCTGCACCTGGGGGACTTCCTGGTGTTCCTCAGGCGGGTGGTCTCCTCCAAGGCCATCCAGGCCAAGATGGCCTCCCCCAAATGGACCGAGGTGCTGCTCAACATCGCCGCCCAGAAGTGCTGCTCAGGTAACAACACCAACACCAACACCAACACCACCAACAACACCACCAACAACACCACCAACAACACCACCAACACCACCAACACTACCAACACCAAAACCAATAACACCACCAACAGCAACACCAACAACACCAACACCAGCACCACCAAATCAAATCAAATTTTATTTGTATAAGGCATTTCTTACAAGATGCAACTCAATGCGCTTCACATAATAAACATTCTCAGTCAATCAATCAATCAATCAATACTGACAGAGCCGCAAGCAGGCAAAAGTAAAAACCTGTACACTATGTAGCCAGGAAAATTCCCTTGTAGCCCTCTACACATAGAGCGACTACTAGCCAGTTTGCCTACCAGCACCCAGCGGGGAGCCCCCACCGCCCCACACACCCAGCCCGCCCCACCACCAGCACACCCGGCCCAGCCAAGCAAGCACAGACCATAAAAGGCCCAGCACAAGGACGGCCAAGCAGGTGCCCCGGCGGCGGAACAGACCAGGCACACGGGGCAGCCGGGGGTCCCCAAGGGGAGGCCCAAGGACCACCGGAGCATAGCAAGCAAGCAAGGGCGAAAAAACTGTACACCATGTATCCAGGAAAAGTTCCTTGCATATTATCGGCGTACACACTGTCCATAAATGTAGTGTTATATCTGCATCGTTCTGCATCCAGCATGGGCACAGGTCCTGCCAAAAGAGAATCTCAAGCGCAGTTATGATGCAACAACACAATAAAGATGACAGCAATGCAACCTGATGGTGGTCCAGGTACATCCTGGTACTGGTTCTGGTACTGCTCTAGGTGCTACTGGGGTGATCAGCACCCAGGTCCTTTTTCCTGTCAACACAAATCTCAAAGCAAGAGTATGGTGTAATAGCATAGTGATCCTAGTTCTATAATGTCCAATGTCTCCCGTAACAAAAGGCGACATTGAATAAGTAGGTTTTGAGGTCTCGCTTAAAAATGTCCTGAGTTTTAGACAACCTCAGGCCCTCAGGTAGGGTGTTCCACAATCTAGGAGCATATATGCTAAAAGCTGATCCTCCAAATCTCTCAGTCCTAGCCTCTGGCACTATTAGAAGTTCCGTGCCACTAGACCTTAGGGGTCTAGCTGGTGTGTATCTTATGAGCATGTCCACCATGTAATTGGGCGTGTCGCAGTGGAGTGATTTATAGACTAGTAAAAGGATCTTAAAGTCTATTCTATAACTGACAGGGAGCCAGTGTAGTGATCTCAAGACAGGTGTGATGTGCGCTCTTCGTTTGGTCCTAGTAAGGACACAGCAGCAGCATCCTGAACCATTTGTAGTCTATTAATATTTTTTGGGGGGAGACCTGTCAGGAGAGCATTACAATAATCTAGCCTACTAGTAACAAACGCATGCATACATTTTTCGGTGTCTGCTTGGGAGAGAAATTATTGTACCTTAGTCAGTGTTTCCTCCAGGAATTTTTACAATGGTGGCGGGTAGCGGTGACCGCGCGCGTGCGCACGCGCGCTCAAAACAACGACGTAATTTCAGCCAAAACTCGAGGATGGCCCAAAAAAATAAAATGTTTTCCTGTACTTCTCCCGTGTGTCTCTTATTGTCTGTGTCTGCATGTTTTTCCAGCATGTAATTCCGTTGTCAATAAAAAAATCGTCTCCCACGACTCTTTCCGGACACGTTGGAATTTTTACCGTAACCCCCGGAGAACCAAAGTTATTAAGCCGCAAAGGGTGCCTCATTTACCGCTGCTGGAGGAAAGTACCGCTTACCGCTGACAGCGGGGAGAGGAAATATTTCTACCCGGGAATTCGCTCCTTGCTGTGTCCACGGTGATAGGAGTGGAGGATCGACTCCATTCAAAAACTTTTCGATTCCATGGCTTGTCCTCTTTCCGGACACATTGGAATTTTTACCGTAACCCCCGGAGAACCAAAGTTATTAAGCCGCAAAGGGTGCCTCATTTACCGCTGCTGGAGGAAAGTACCGCTTACCGCTGACAGCGGGGAGAGGAAATAGTTCTACCCGGGAATTCGCTCCTTGCTGTGTCCACGGTGATAGGAGTGGAGGATCGTAGTTTGTAGACTAGACGCAGCCTAGATGTATTCGACCAATCACAAAACAGTTTTGCAAGCGCGTCGCTTCGCGCTTGTGGGTGTGTCTAGCGCTGTGAAGGTCTGAAAAGCGGCCTAAATCTTTTTTTTTATTTTTTTTGAGAAATCTGAATGGTGGCGGAGGAAATTCCATCGTGGCGGCCCGCCACGATGAAATGCATGTAGAGGAAACACTGCTTAGTGATGTTTCTTAAATGGTAGAAGGATGTTTTAATAGTATTATTAATATGAGTTTCAAAATGTAGATCTGGGTCAATTATGACACCAAGATTCCTAGCCTGACACTTAGTGTTAAGAGCTAGTGTTTTCAAATGTGCAGATAATTTCTCTCCCAGTTTTCTCGCCAATGATCATTTCTGACCTCTGTGTTTTCTTGATTGAGTTGGAGAAAATGTTGTGTCATCCAAATATTAATATCAGCAATACAATCTATCAGGTGGTCGATCATCTCGTAGTCGTTGGGAGTTACTGAGATATAAAGCTGAGTGTCGTCAGCATAGCTATGGTAGTTAACGCTATGCCTCTTGATAACAGAACTGAGGGGTAGCATGTATAGGCTAAAAAGCAACGGTCCTAAAATGGACTAGGGCTGGGTATCGCCACTGATTTCCCAAAACGATTCGATTCCGATTCACAGCTCACGATTCGATTCGATCCACGATTCGATTCGATTCGATTCCGATTCGATTTAGTTACAATATCAATTTTCCTTGAATATGAAGAGATTCTCAGAACTAATGCTATAAATGGTTCAAGGAACCCTATAACATGTAGCATTGTTAAACATATCAATGTTTACATTAAGAATTGACTCCAAAGCAGTTACATGAATGTACTTCTTATTGGAACATAAATTAACATCATTGACCAACATTTTGCTAAATCAGACACTTACAAAAAGTGCTTTTTAACGTGCTTTACTGTAGCCAGTGTAAATAAAGGGGCTACAAACATAGCCTATCGGTAAACAAGACATCACATATCCCTCAGGACTGTCTCAAATAGCTTATTTGCATAATATATATATATATATATATATATATATATATATATATATATATTTATATACAAAATAAAAATGTGCAAAACTCAAACGAAAATAGTGCAATAGATGAGGGTATTTTGAGGAACAAAAAAACACATTGTAAACCATAATGTCCATGAAACTAAAGCCCTTCATTACTGCTTTCTCACTTTTTGGAGATTGGAAGATTTTATTCAGGAATAAACATAATTGGAAAATCAATGATTATTAAAATACTGTAGTATACAGTAACAATAAGTTCATGGAAACACCACAAATCTACGGAACCACTTATTGAGGCATCACCCTGACGTGAAACATGGAAAAGAGGATCCGAAACAAGCTTCGCTGATAAAGTGGCAAGTGATTGTCAGGTACGAGTCCATTGCTCTGGATGTCCAGCTGTCACACGTTATGGCAACTCTCTCTGCTGGCTGGAGTGAAGTTGCAATGTCACGTTTCACCTGCGCGGACATGTCTGGGATTATCACTTCACTCAACTGTTTGCGTGTCGGTAACACGTAGCGTGGTTCTACACTGACGACGCTGTAGTAGTTGGGCACGCGGAGAATTTGATTGTAATTTGCAACCAAATGTCTTTATCAGCGAGGCTTGTTTCGGATCCGCTTTTCCATGTTTCACGTCAGGGTGATAGGCCTCAATAAGTGGTTCCGTAGATTTGTGGTGTTTCCACTAAATTTAACCTCCACTGCGCACAGCTTGCATATGGCTTTGCTTTTGTCCTGCTCATCTCTATCGTCATAATTTTTACATCCAAAATGCACCCAGACATCTGCCTTTAAGCCTGGTCGTTGCGTGAGATATGATACATTCTTGTAGCGCGAGATCTGGCCACGAGATCTCGTTGCGGGTTGAAGCTGGAAGCAAAAAAACAACAACAACAAAAAACAACAACGAAAGATCGATCTCAGGATTTATGAATCGATAATCGCTCATTCAATGAAGATCGATTCAGAATCGGGAAATCGATTTTTTGAACCCAGCCCTAAAATGGACCGCTGGGGAACTCTACAGGTTGCGCTATAATTTGTTGACTTATGGTCACCAAGGGCTACAAAGTAGTCTCGGTCAGCCAGGTAAGTCCTGAACCAGTTTAAGACCGGACCTGAGAGGCCAACCCAGTTTTCAAGTCTCTCAATAAGTATGGAATGGTCTACCGTATCAAAGGCTGCACTTCAGTCTAAGAGTACAAGAATCGAGAGTTTTTTAGAGTCTGCATTAATCTTAAGGTCATTAGTTACCTTAAGCAAAGCAGTTTCTGTGCTGTGGTATGATCGGAAACCTCTGACTGAAGTGGGTCATATCTATTATTTAAGACAAAACATTCATGAAGCTGTTTGTACGCTGCCTTTTCTAAAATGTTGCTTAGAAAAGTGAGATTGGATATTGGTCTACAGTTTTTGGGATCAGAAGGATCTAGGTTACTTTTCTTCAGGGTGGGTCGAACCAGGGCAGTTTTAAGCGCCGCTGGAAAAATCCCTTTAAGTAGGGAGTGATTTACAATAGGGATGCACGATATGCATTTTCTCCAACCGATACCGATAACCGATGTTTACCCGCTTCTCGTGGCCGATAACCGATATGATAACCGTTATGAGAACAGATATAATTTCACAGTTGATAACCTGTAGTTCATGCACACCTGAAGGTAAGAAAGGCTATGTAGTGAGCAAATATTGATGATTTAATATTCCATAGTGATCTCACCAAATCTAACTTACATCACTATTGTTAACACAACAAAGAGAACACTTCTGACTCTTCAAATGTTCATTTATATAAAAAAAAGGAAATACATTTCAACATTGTTGAAAATCACATCACACTCACTAGTCAAGCCAAACTATTGCAATGCATGGATTGGGTGAGTAATCCCCACTGCTACCTAGTTAACTATAACACTACTTTACATTGTTACCTAGTTAACTATAACACTACTTTACATTGTTACCTAGTTAACTATAACACTACTTTACATTGTTAGCAGTCTCACAAAACAAGCTGTGTTAGTTGACTAGCGATGTGTCATTCATTTTCAACAACGCTTAGCTCGCGCTTTTATTTTGAAAACGAAAACAGAAGTCAATGTCGGAATGAGCCTCTCCTTGTTGTTCAGAGAACAGATGCCAAACTACCGACATGTTTGCTGTAATAATATGATTTGGCAGTAGAAAGCCATCAGTCAATAGCTCGTCTCATTCACAGAACAGCATGGGTTGCCTGCACTGTTTGATTGCGTATTTTAGAGCAGACTACAGAGATGGTGAACATTAGCACTAGCTAACATTGGCTATCTATTTACCTTAGCTTACCGTTAATTGACTGCATGGCTCTACGCAGGCGCAGCATCATGAGCGCGACAACCGGAACCGGAAATATTTCCGGCTTCATATTATCGGCTCTATATCCGCAAAAATTTAATAAAACCGATAAATATTTAATAACATTAATTTCCCAATATCGGGCCGATAAATATCGGCGCCGATAATATTGTGCATCCCTAATTTACAATGCCTAGTATGTCATCAGACACAGATTCAAAAATGTCCTTAAAGAAGGTGGTAGGAATAGGGTCAAGAGGACACGTAGACGGTTTAAGCTGTGACACAATTTTGCCTAATGTTTCAGTACTAATCATGGTGAACATGCTCATAGTCATGTTCTGTGGTGGCGGATCTACAGTGTTACACAAACCTATGGCGCTTTTCCATCAGCGGCTCGCTTCGGGTCGCTTCGGGTCGGGTCGCTTCGGCCCGCTTTTGAACAGTTCTGGTTTTCCACTATACACAACAGACCAGGAACTAGTAGGAGGAGTAGGCGATAGTAGGCGGAGTTACGCGTCATAAAAGCGCGCCATGGTGGTGACGTATATTTTCACGAGACACAACACAGCCACAACAACAGCGACATGGAGGAACTTGAAGCTATCGTATACTTTTTCCTCGGCATGTGGTATATTACTAACCGTGATTTTTTGGGGAGAGAAAGAGTAAGAGAGAGAGGAAGCTATGTACACATAATAAAGTCATGTTTTTTGAACCCTTAAAACCACTGCCTTCACTTGTCTGCTTTATGAACTGTAGTATCATTGTGTGCCGTGTTATTAACGGACAAACACGGTGCCCTTTGCGGGTTAATAACTTCGGTTTACCGTGGGTTAAGATAACAATTCAAACGTGTCCGGATAGGGGAGAGGACAGGGAATCCAAAACCATTTGAATGGTATCGATCCTACACTCCTATCACCGTCGACAGCGCGGAGCGAATTCCCGGGTAGAAATAATCTCTGCCCCCGCTGTCAACAGGAGTTTCATCCAGCAGCAAGCGGTGCTTTGCGGGTTAATAACTTTGGATTACCGTGGGTTAGGATAACAATTCAAACGTGTCCGGATAGGGGAGAGGACAGGGAATCCAAAACCATTTGAATGGTGTCGATCCTACACTCCTATCATGGTCGACAGCGCGGAGCGAATTCCCTGTTAAAACGTTTCTCTGCCCCCGCTGTCAACAGGACTTTCAACCAGCAGCAAGCGGTGCTGCGAGCAGTAGAGGCCGGGTGAACTCCCGGTTCATTGAGTTTACGGTTAAAAGCATAACTTCTCGGGGTGTCAGCGTGGTGGTTAAGTGCTCAAAATGACCGTAGACCGATGGTGAAGTTAGCAAAGGAGTATTGTGTTTCTACCACATTCACAGCCGGTGTTATTCACGGGCAAAGACGGTGCATAATAGCGATTTTTGTGTTATGCTTGTTGTAAATAAAAGTTCTATGATGCATTGAAATGACATTAAACTAAGATAATACGATGGTCAGCATACTTTTTTGAATCTTTATTAATAAGCTATTACAGAAACTGTAGTGACATTTTCCAAGAGCGAATGTGGTATTTCAAGATGGCGGTTAGCGAAGAAATCTATGAACATGGGATGACGATTTCCATTGACCAATCAACGGTGTGCAGCGTCACACGTCACACGCAGCCTGGCAAAAAGGTTCCGGGTCTAAATTTGGACCCTGGTATCGAAGGGTAGCTAAAGAAGCGAGCCGAACCGAGCCGAGGCGACCCGGGCTGACAAATGGAAAAGCGCCAAAGAAGCAGGCCAGCCCGGGTCGACCCGGGCTGGCACGATAGTGGAAAAGGGGCTCTAGTCTTTCCTGAGTAATACACATTCTAATATTTGTTATCTTATCCCTGAAGTGGGCTGCAAATTCCTCGCATTTGGTGACAGAGGCTGCGCCGTCTAGTGTTCTAGGAGCAGGGTTTACAAGGCAATCAATTGTCGAGAACAAGACCCTGGGGTTATTCTTGTTTGTAGATATTATATTTGAGAAGTGATTTTTCCTAGCATTTCGCATTGCCAAGTTAAAGGCAGATAGATGTTCTTTAAAAATATTCTGATCAACCTGTAATTTGCTCTTTCTCCATCTGCGCTCAGCTTTCCTACATGTTCTCTTAAGGAGATTTATTTCACTGTTACGCCATGGTGCTCTCCTCTTGGCTCCAACCTTTTTTAGTTTGGTAGGTGCCAGGGAGTCTAGGGCCATTTTTTACTTTATTGTTAAAGGTAATTACTAAGTCATTTTCATATGACGTGGGAGTTGTGTGATTACTGTTCATTAAAGCTTTGAAATTCTCAGCCACTGCAGGGGTAAGATAACGTTTTTTAACAACACGTTCAGCATTGCTTTCAGCTTTACGTGTTACAATGGTAAAGAAAATACAGAAATGGTCAGAGAGGGCCAGGTCGCTGATACCTGATATTGAGACCTCGAGACCCTTTTGTAATCACTAGATCAAGGGTATGGCCATGATTGTGAGTGGGTTCATTGACATGTTGGATAAAATCCATAGATTTCAAGAGGTCAATAAAATCCCTAGCCCTCAAGTCAGCCTCATTATCAACATGAAAATTAAAATCTCCAGCGATAATAATTAGGGATGTCCCGATCCCACTTTTTCACTACCGATACCGATACCGATACCTGGGCTTCGGGTATCGGCGATACCGATACCGATCCGATATTTGTATAATTTTTTTGACCCCTGAATTTTTTTTTTTTTTTTTTTTTTTTCCTAACACCAGGGGAGCCACCCCTCCTAAATTTCGTTGTTTGGTACCTGTACTGTAGCAATGACAATAAAGACCATTCATTCATTCATTCATTCATTCAAATACCTCCCCAGTATATAGTCCACACCAACAACAGTTAAATTAAAGACTGCCAGCCTTTATTAAAGCAACAAATGCGACGTGTTGTGGATTGGAACTACGGATCATAAGCTTTCAAATGATGTGTCATACATTGAAATCCGAAAAAATATGAAGTTAGAGTCATTTGAATGTTGTTAGACGTCAGGCACATATAGGGTTAACCTCTTTGTAATGAAACCGGAAGCACACAGCGCAGCGCTATGCGCATTTTAAGCGCATATAGGACTCGCGTGAAGCGCTATGCGCATTTTAAGCGCATATAGGACTCGCGTGAAGCATTTCTGCGACACGCGTTTTTGTTCACTGTTTTTATTCACTCATCGCTTATACACATAAGTTTGACTGCGGATGACAGTAGGATCGGATCGGAGCCTTTTTTTTCTTCTGGTCCGATCTCCGATCCAGTATTCAGGACCAATATCGGGTCGATATCCGATCTCAGTATCGGATCGGGACATCCCTAATAATAATCTTATCATAGTTGGGATGGATAATGGATAGGAACTCAGAGAAGTCAGGTAGGAAGTTAGGGGCTGGTTTCGGCGGCCTGTATACAGTTACCGTTAGAATAGGTGGTTGGCATGCCATAACTGTGGCATGATATTCAAAGGAGGAGAATATATCAAAGGATATGCTCTTGCAATTTAGATTATTTGAGGCTATGGGTTAGCTGTTCCTCCCCCCCTTTTTCCATTTCTGATTGATTGGAAAAAACTGATGTTGGGGGAGATGCCTCAATAAGGGCAGCTGCTCCATTTGTATCTAGCCAGGTTTCTGTGAGAAGCATACAGTCGAGTTTTCTATCACAAATGAGCTCATTTATGATAAATGGTTGTTTTGTTCGATAGGGACCTGATATTCAAAATTGCCATGGAGATGTTATTTTGACACTGGGACTGACTCGAGGGAATACTTAATGGAATGGGTACTAAGTTTCTCATATTTGCGCCATGTATTACCTTATTTGTGGTGGTGGGAGTCCGGTGGGAGACAATAGTCTGGATGGCATGTTTGGAGGAATGGATCGGATTCATCCCACATCAGGTTCGTCTGGGCACCGGCCAGGTCCAGGGCTGGACAGCGAGGTCCATGGACAGGGACAGCAGGCGGGCACCATACCTGTTTGGGTGAAACCTATCTCTCGCAAACAGATCTCTACGGTTAAAGAACGTGGTGAAATTGTCTATAAATGGGATTTGCATACGACAGCAGTATCCCTGTAGCCAAAGGTGAAGACTTCGAATTCTACTGTATTTGGTGTCGCCATACCTGGGACTCGGGAAGGAGCCCGAGATGATGCAGGTCTTACCAGTGTCTTTGACGGTGGTGATGAGGGCTCGGAAGTCGTCCTATAGCTCCTCTGACCTCTCCCGTCCGATGTCGTTGGCCCCCACGTGGATGATGACGGAGGTGGCCTGTGGGTCTTCTTCCACCAGCATCGGGACGACCTCGGCGACGTCCCTCACCTTGGCACCTGGGAGGCAGTGGGTTCTGGCCTTCGGGACTGTAACATGGCGGACCATAGACGAGCCTATTACAAGCACAGAGGGGAGGGGGGGAGGGGGAGGGGAGGAGGCACGAACTGCAGTTTTCTCTGATGGACCTGTAGAGGGCACAGGGTGGGGGAGGGGGAGAGAGAGAGGGAGGGGAGGGGGGGTGGTGCAGGGCCTGGCTCTCTTTGCCTTCGGCGTGGACTGGTGGTTCTGCAGCGCCCCGAAGCTGTTCGGCAGCAGGAGGGCCTCAGGGGGGTTGGTGGTCTGACTCCTCTTCCTGACGGTGGTCCAAGTCCCTAGTGGTGTAGGGACAGAGTGAGTTACACCTGGGATGGGGCTTACAGGTGGAGGCTTTGATGTTGATGTTGTGGTCTGTGTGCTTTCTGTGTCTGTAGCTATTGTGTCATGTAATGTGCCAAAAATTGTATTAAGAAGTGACTCCCCTTGTCTGATCTGGTGGAGAGTTGTGATTCGTCCCATCATCTCCTCAACCTGGAGGCTAAGCTCCAGCCAACGGGAGCAAGCCATGAAAGAGAAAATTAGTGTTATTAGCAGAGAGAGAGAAAAACAATTAGATTATGGTGAGCTAGGAGTATTACGGAAATATGTGATATAAGAGTATATAAGGTTGTTAGTAATTCGAGGTGATATCCCGATAAAAAATGCCCGTTTAAAAAGTATGGCTAGCTGGTTAGCCGCGGTAGCTAGCTAATAACGCTGGTAATCCCGACTCAGCCTCCCGGCGTCGGATTCGGAGGAACGAGATCCCGATGTTGTATAGGATAGGAAAACTATTAATTTACCAAAAATGCTTTCTCAATAGAGCTTGGTATAAACAGCAGTTTTTAAGATTCTAAGAGCTGTCGAACTAGAGCAGAAAACAAACACATGTCGTGACCCGGAACCGGAAATCAGAGCTTCAAGCTGGTTCGTACACCACCAACACCAACAGCAACACCAACACCAACAACAACACCACCAACACCAACAGCAACACCAACACCAACAACACCAACACCAACAACAACAACAACAACAACAACACCAACAACAGCAACACCAACAACAACAACACCAACAACAACAACAACAACAACACCAACAACACCAACAACACCAACACCAACAACAACACCACCAACACCACCAACAACACCAACAACACCAACAACAAATCTCATGACATCACTCGTCTGATTGTTGCTGAACACAGTGAGATTGTATAGACGTATAGAGATTGTGTAGACGTATAGAGATTGTATAGACGTATCTATTTCCCCTCTACCCCCCCCCCCCCGTACAGTTTCTGTACTGTTAAAAAACTAAACTAAAAAAGCACTGGTCCTAGCATAGATGACTTTTTCCTGCTGACTAGTGGACAGATGAGTCACTTACTTAGTCAAATTTGTTTGTTGTAAGTCGCTTTGGATGAAGGCGTCTGCTAAATGCCATGCATAGGACTTTTGAAAAGCAAAGATTTGAAGGGGACAATGGACAGTCATTGACTCTCCCTGAATTAGCTGGGTAGCTACATTACATCAGCAGTCCCTGGGCAGGTAAATCCAAAGGGGAAATACGGCCTCAGATGTTATAAACAATTTAAACGAACACCAAACTGTAGACCCACAAAAAGCAGGTCAGCGGTAACGGAATGACCAAACAGAACGCCTAAATATATTTTGTCACAACTGACTGCCCTCCCTTCCATAAGCTGTCTGTCAAAGTCCCGGTCCCGTGTTTAAACCTGAGTTGTGTCCCGTTCTCCTCAGGGGTCCCCCTGGTGGGCAACTTGAGAACACGTCTCCTGGCCCTCCATGTGCTGGAGGCCGTCCTGCCGGCTTGTGAGGCCAGCGTAGAGGACGACCAGATGACTCAGGTAGGCGACCTTCCAGGGGAGGCTGGTGGAGGTAGAAATCGGAGGACTTCCTCATTGGAATGCATGGAACGGAATGAGGAATGGTGCCACGTGTTTGATACCATTCCTCTTTCCGTTCCATGACCCAGGCCTGAAAGAATAATAAATAATAATAATAAAATAAAAAAATATATCTTTCTTCTTCCCTTCTTCTCTAGCCCTTGGCCCGATTGATTACTTTTTCCTGACTGGTAGATAGATGGTTCACCTACATAGTCAATGTATTTGTTGTAAGTCACTTTGGATAAAGGCGTCTGCTAAATGCCTAAAACATGTGATGGTCAGTGAAAGTATTCGAGGTGTCACAGTTTGTGTTTGATTCCATTGTACCAGTCTGCACAGGTCAAGAGTTTTTTTCAGCAACGGACGGACGGACTGACGGACTGACTGACTGACTGACTGACTGTTTTGATTGATTGATTGAAAACTTTATTAGAAGATTTGCAGAAGTAGGTACATGAAAGTACATATTACATACAAGGTCAACTAACAGGATAAAAACCCAAGAAAGCCACTGGCTTATTTCAATTGGGGTCCTTGACACACTGTGTGTGTGTGTGTGTGTGTGTGTGTGTGTGTGTATGTGTAGGTTGTGGAGCGTCTGTTCTCCCTGTTGTCTGACTGCATGTGGGAGGCGCCCATCGCCCAGGCCAAGCACACCATCCAGATCAAAGAGAAGGAGCAAGAGCTCAAACTACAGGTAGAGTACAGACCAGGGGAGGCTGGGGGAGGCGGAACACCAGGGAGGCTGGGGGAGGTAGAAGACCAGGGGTGGCTGGGGGAGGTAGAAGACCAGGAGAGGCTGGGTGAGGTAGAACACCAGGGGAGGTTGGGGGAGGCAGAACACCAGGGGAGGTTGGGGGAGGCAGAACACCAGGGGAGGCTGGTGGAGGTAGAACACCAGGGGAGGCTGGGGAAGGTAGAAGACCAGGGGAGGCTGGGGGAGGTAGAGGACCAGGGGAGGCTGCGGGAGGTAGAAGACCAGGGGAGGCTGGGGGAGGTAGAAGACCAGTGGAGGCTGGGGGAGGTAGAAGACATGGGGAGGCTGGGGGAGGTAGAACACCAAGGGAGGCTGGGGGAGGTAGAACATCAGGGGAGGCTGGGGGAGGCAGAACACCAGGGGAGGCTGGGGGAGGCAGAACACCAGGGGAGGCTGGGGGAGGTAGAACACCAGGGGAGGCTGGGGGAGGTAGAACACCAGGGGAGGCTGGGGGAGGCAGAACACCCGGGGGGTTCCTGGGGGAGGTAGAACACCAGGGGAGGCTGGGGGAGGTAGACACCAGGGGAGGCTGGGGGAGGTAGAACACCAGGGGAGGCTGGGGGAGGTTGAACACCAGGGGAGGCTGGGGGAGGTAGACACCAGGGGAGGCTGGCGGGGGTTAGACACCGGAGGATGGTCTCATCGGAATGCACGGAACTAGAAAAAATTACACTTGATAGCGTTCCTCATCCGTCAAACCCGTCCTCCGTTGTCTACTTCCGCTAGCCTCCACTTGGGTTACAGACCCATCCACTCTCGACCATCACAAACTCACTAACCTCCATCACGGATCACGGTGGGATTTTCCTCTCTCTCTCTCTTGTACCTGTCTTGTTTGATTGACGTCTGGTTCCGGTTCCCACAGGGGGAGGTGGAGGAGGAGGACGAGAACCTGCCCATCCAGGAGGTCTCCTTCGACCCGGAGAAGGCCCAGTGCTGCGTGGTGGAGAACGGGCAGGGCCTGACCCACGGCAGCGGGGGCAAAGGCTACGGCCTGGCCTCCACGGGCATCTCCTCCGGCTGCTACCAGTGGAAGGTACTAGAGACACCCGACACCGTTCCACCTCAGACTCAAGCCCCCCCCCCCGTACATACCCATCCGATTCCCCACCATACTTAGGACGGCAAAGACGTCTTTTCAAGGTTGAATATTTTAGAGGTTCGAAGGACACAATCATCAGATTACCGCCAGCGCCCAGCGGTAACCAGCCCCTCAGCAAAGTGAAATACTTTAGATTAGATTTCAACGTTCTTGTCATTGCACTTGTATTTTTTGCTCTAGGCACCAGGGTCAGCCCGTGGTCTCGCTCAAAGGGCACGGCGGCAGTGGTAGGCGCCTTAGATGTGATGCCAGCCAACCCCTCCGGTCACCGGCTCACTTGCAGCTCCCTCCTGAGGCGGGGGATCGAACCAGCGACCTTTCCGATTGCTAGCTAGCCTCTCTAACCTCTAGGCTAGCGCTTCCCTCTGGGTACTGCAAGTGGGCCATCAAATCATGGCCAAAAAAAAGAAAAAAAAAAGTTTTTCTTTTTTTACAAAACCGTAAAAAAAAAAAGGCATCATCATTGTGATGCTACTAGGCCTACTGCACTCCATGTATGATGATTGTATGATGATGCATATGAAATATCCAATAAGAATAAGAGAATAATGATGAGACACCCCCAAAAAATGTACGCGTGCGTAAAATGCCTGTGTGGGCCGAGAATACTTTTGAGATCTTTAAGTGGGCCTCGAGTCCAAAAAGGTTGGGAACCGCTGCTCTAGGCTACTGCTGTATTGTACTGTATGAAAAGAAGCCCTCTCTGTATGTACAGTATGTAGAACTGGTCTGTGTTGTGGAGGCCACAGCGGCCTTGCAGCCTGGCTCCCTCCAGTTCCCGACACTGTGAGAGAATGTGCTCCTCCCGTCGCCAATACCTTGTGAAGCGCGTCATGTGCCAACATCAATCTCAGCGTTGATGGTTCTATCTAGGCCAGGGCCTTCTGTTAGAAAGGCGTACTCCCCCTCATGGGGATTTCAGAATCTCGGTGTGTCTGAAATTGTGTTGTACCGTTGTGAACCGTGCGTTTCGTTTCACAGTTTTTGTCCGCTCTGCTTTACACATAGACGCCCGGTCACCTCAGATCTGATGGGAGTGAAGGACGGCGTATTGTGAGTTTAGAATTATAAGGTTCTATCTGCGTTTAGGGTAGTTCAGAGATATTGAGCGTCAACGTTTTTACATTCCATTATGTTTTGTGAGATGGAACCTTTGTATTTTATGAATTACTAACTAAAGAATGTCAACATTTAAAAAAATAACACCACACAGGCATTAATAAACACCTAATGGATCAGATTACCGTATTTTCCGGACTATAAGTCGCTCCGGAGTATAAGTCGCATCAGTCAAAAAATGCGACATTAAGAGGAAAAAACATATATAAGTCGCACTGGACTATAAGTCGCATTTATTTAGAAATATATTTCACAAAATCCAAGACCAAGAACAGACATTTAATCTGGAAAGGCAAGTTTATTCAACTACACAATAGCACACAGAACAACAGGCTGAATAGAAGTCCGGTATGTTAACATAACAAGCCACATTAACAGTTATTCAGCAACACAATAGCATAAAGAACATACCTGGGAGGCTGAATAGGCTAAATGAACATAACAAGCCAGCGAGTCCAACAAGCAAGTTACCAGTAAGCAGGTTCACCAAGCTACCGTTTTCTTAGCTTCAACAAGCTAATGTTTTAGATAACTTCTTCAGGGGAATAGGAGCAGCATATAGTTGTCACAAGCCCAGAGCGACCCAGAGCGCCCTCTGTCGGCTGTAGACGGTAATGTTTACTCCTTGGTTCATGTCAGTCAGTATGAAATTATATATATATTGATATATAAGTCGCACCTGACTATAAGTGCGACTTATAGTCCGGAAAATACGGTATGTAAAAAACTCACTTTTCACAAAAATGGAGATAGAACCTTAGAATTCTAACGTCACGGTATGGGGAAGAAGGTCCCAACCGGAATAAAATTCCTGCCTCTGGCCCCTTTCTCAATCGTTAGAAACTCAATTCCTCGCGTCCCTTTCGTCCGTCCTCCGCTCGCTTCCGCCGCAAGGCACTTCGGAGGAGAGAGATCCAGGTACCCTCTCCTTCAGA